>NW_026590435.1:381565-408962 GCF_907164565.1 Psammomys obesus
CCTACTCCTAAGCCTAACCCTAACCCTAGCACAACCCTAACCCTAACCCTAACCATGCCCTATCACAACACTAACATTAACCCTAACACTAATCCTAACACAATCCTAACCCTAACCCTAGCACAACCCAAAACCTACTCCTAAGCCTAACCTTCACTCTAGCACAACACTAACCCTAACCTTGGTACAACCCTAAACCTAACCCTATCCCTAATCCTAACCCTAGCACAACCCTAAGCCTACTCCTAAGCCTAACCCTAAACCTAACACAACCCAAACCCTAATCCTAACCCTAAACCTAAACTTAAACCTAACCCTAACCTTGGTACAACCCTAACCCTAACCCTAACCTTGGTACAACCCTAACCCTAAACCTATCCCTAACCCTAACCCTAGAACAACCCTAAACCTAACACTAAATGTAACCGAAACCCTAACCCTAGAACAACCCTAACCCTAAACTAACCCTAGCACAACCATAACAATAACCCTAATCTTGGTACAACCCTAAACCTAACTCTATCCCTGACCCAAAACCTACTAACCTACCTAAGGTTAACCATAACCCAACACTAGCACAACCCTAAACCTAACACTAACACTAACCCTAGGACAACCATAACCATAACCATAACCCAGGACAACCCTAAGCCTAAGCCTAACCATAAACCTAGCACAACCCTAACCCTAAGCCTACTTCTAAGCCTAACCCTAACCCTAGCACAACCCTAACCCTAATTCTAACCTTAACACTAACCATACCACAACACTAACCCTAACACTATCCAAACCCTAACCTTAGCACAACTCTAACCCTAACCCTAACCCTAACCCTAACCCTAACCCTAACCCTAACCCTAACCTTGGTACAACCCTAAACAACCTAACCCTAGCAAAACCCAAACCCTAAACCTAACCCTAGTACAAACCTAACCCTAACCTGAACCCTACCACAACCATAACCCTAACACTAACACTAACCCAAGCACAGCTCTAATCCTAACCCTAACACAAACCTAACCCTAAACCTAAACCTAACCCTAACGCTAATCCTAACCCTATCCCTAACCCAGCACAACCCTAAACCTAACCCTAACTCTAACCCTAACCATAACCTTAGCACAGTCCTTACCTTGAACCTAACACTAACTCCAGCACATCCCTGAGCCTACTCCTAAGCCTAACCATAACCTTAGCACAACCCTAACCCTAACCCTAACCATACCCTAGCACAACACTAACCCTAAGCATAACACTAACCTTAGCACAATCCTAACCCTACCCCTAGCACAACCCAAAGCCAACTCCTAAGCCTAACCCTCACCCTAGCACAAACCTAACCCTAACCCTAACCCTAACTTTGGTACAACACTAACCCTATCTCTGACCCTAACCCTAGCACAACCTGAACCCTAACCCTAACCCTAGTATAACTGTAAGCCTACTCCAAAGCCTAACCCTAAACCTAGCACAAACCTAAGCCTAACTGTAACCCTATCACAACCCTAACCCTAATCCTAACCCTAATACTAGCACAACCATAACCGTACCCTAACCCTAACCCTAATCCTATCCTTAACCTTGATACAACTCTTAACCTAACCCTAACCCTAGCACAACCTTAAACCTAACCCTAACCTTACACAACCCTAACCCGAACCCTAGCACAAACCTAACCCTAACGCTAAACCTAACCCTAACACTAACATTAATACTAACAAACAGTATTATTTCTGAACTAAGATGAGAAGAATACAGAACACTGATAACAGGCATTATAGAGAAAAGCACATAAATGGGTTTCCAAATTAAGAACAGAAGCACAAGGAACAACTTTGTGAACTAAGTATAGCAAAATACATAGCAGTGTTTCTGAAGTAAGTTGAGAAGAAAACAGAAAAGTGATACCTAGCAAAGTACAGAAGAGCACATAAACACGTTTTCGAGGTAAGAACAGAAACGCAAAGAACAGCATTGTGAACTAACTACAGAAAAACACATAGTAGTGTATCTGAACTGAGTTCAGAATAAAACAGAAAAGTGCTATCTAGTAAAAGACAGAAGAGCTCATGAACGTGATTCCAAGGTAAGAACAGAAACACAAAGAACTGCATTTTGAACTAAGTATAGAAAAACACATAGTAGTGTTTCTGAACTGAGTTCAGAAGAAAACAGAAAAGTGATATCCAGAAAAGTACACAAGTGCTTAGTTTTAGGGTTAGATTTAGGGTTAGTGTTAGGGTTAGGGTTAGGGGTCAAGTTAGGGATTTAAGAATGGGTTTTAGGGTTAGGATTAGGGTTAGGTTCAAGGTTAGAGTTAGGGTAAGATTTAGAGTTAGATTTAGGGTTGTTAGGATTAGGGTTAGGGTTAGGGTTGTCAGGTTTAGGGTTGTTATGATATGGTTAGGCTTAATGTTGTTAGGGTTAGGATTTTGATTAGGGTTAGGGTTTTAGGGTTAGAATTTTAGAGTTAGGCTTAGTGTTAGGGGTGTTGTTGTAAATGGTTAATATTTACTAATAATTATCTTTCAGTAATGCTGCTGTTAAACCTAAACAGCTATATACCCAAATCACCACACAGACGCTGGGTTTATTTAGTTAACCTGAAACACAATGTTTGGCAATAGCTACTCCATCCTAAACCTCCAGTCCCTCATAGTTTCCTAATATTTAGATTTTACACATTATATTTGCTTTTAGTAATATCTTAGGTCCAATCCATCTCTCCACGTAGTTCCAAGATCTCTCCTTCTCTCTCTTCACTCTCCTCTGGCCCCTTCTCCTCCCACTCATTTCCTGCACTCTAGCTCCTCCCCGCTTTCCTGTCCTCTGGCTGCTCCCAGCTCAACATTGTGTCTAGTTGCTTTATTTTGCCCTGTTTACACAAGAGTTAAGACAGGATGCTTAGAATGAGTATCACAATGTAATATCCGGATTGAAACCAGAGAGTGGGGAGAGAAATCAGCATTTGAATGAACAAGGGCTAAGGTGTATACATTTCAAAAGAACATTATACCAATAAGGTATTGTTAGGTTTGCTATAGCTAGTGTTAGGGTTGTTAGATTTAGACTTAATGTTTTATTTAGGGTTAGTGTTAGGCTAGGGTTAGGGTTTGGGTTAGGTTTTGGGTTGTTAGAGTTAATGTTATGATTGTTAGCATTAGGGTTCATGTTAAGGTTAGTGTTATGGTTCTTAGGGTTACCATTATTAGGGTTAATTATTTTAGAGTTATGGTTGGTGGTTGGGTTTAGGTTAGAGTTGTTAGGGTTAGGGTTATGGTTATGGTTGTTAGGGTTAGGTTTGTTAGGGATATTTTTAGTGTTAGAGTTTGGGTTGTTAGAAATAGGGTTAAGGCTAGGGTTATTATGGTGACTGTTAGGGTTACAGAGAGGGTTGTTGGGATTAGGGTTAGGGTTAATGTTAGGGTTAGGGTTAAGGTTAGATTTGTTGGGGTTAGGGTTAATGTAAGGATTAGGGCTAGGTTTAGGAGTTAAGGTAAGAGTTAGGGTTAGATTTAGTGTTTTTAGGATTAGGGTTTGGGTTAGAGATGTCAGGGTTATGGTTAGGGTTGTTAGGGATATTGTTAGGGTTGTTAGGATTAAGGTTAGGGTTTTTAGGGATAGTGTTAGGGGTTAGGGTTAGGTTTAGAGTTAGTGTTAGGGATTTAGAGTTATCATTTTAGGGGTTACGGTTTTAGGTTTAAGGTCATGGTTGTTAGGATTCATTTTAGGATAAAAATTAGGGTTAGTGTCAGTGTTAGGGATAGTGTGTTAGGTTTAGGGTTAGGGATAGGGCTAGTATTATTAGGGTTAGGGATAGGGTTATTGATAGGGTTAGGGATGGTAGGTTTAGGGGTAGGGTTATGGTCATTGTTAGGTTTAGGGATAGGGTTAGGATTAGGGTTAATAGGTTAGTATTAGGGTTTTAGTGTTTTGGTTAGTGTTGGGGTTATGGTTAGTGTTATGGTTATGGTTATGGTTAGTGTTTTGGGGTTAGGTTTAGGGTCATGGTTAGGTTTAGGGTTAGGGTTGTTAGGGTTATGAATGTTACGTTTAGTGACGGGGTTAGGGTTATGGTTAGGTTAGGGTTAGGGTTGGGGTTAATGAGTGTTAAGGTTAGGATTAAGGTTACATCTGTTAGAGATATGGTTTGGGTTTTAGGGTAAGTGTTAGGGTCAGTGCTTGATTTAGGTTTGTTAGGGTTAGAGTTAGTGTAGTTAGAGTTAGGGTTAGGATTGTTAGGGTTACTGTTAGGATTAGATTGAGGGTTAGGGATAGGGTGAATGTTGTTAGGGTTAAGATTAAGGTTAGGGTGGCTAGTGTTAGGGTTGTTAGGGTTAGGGTTGTGAGGGTTAGTGTTAAGATTATGGTTAGGGTTATTGTTATGTTTAGGGTTGTGAGGGTTAGGGTTGGAGTTGTTAGGGTCAGGGTTTGGGTTGTTAGTGTTAGGGTTATGGTTAGGATTAGGGTTAGGGTTGTTAGTGTTAGGGGTAGTGTTAGGGTTAGGTTTAGGGTTAGCTTTAGGGGGTTAGGATTAGCATTTTATTGTTATGGTTTGGGTTAGGGTTTAGGTTTAGGGTTAGGGGTGAGGGTTATTGTAAGGTTTAGGTATTGTTATTATTAGGGATAGGGTAAGTTTAGGGTTAGGGTTTTAATGCTAAGTTTAGGGTTAGCGTTAGGGTTTTTGGGAATAGGGTTAGGGTAAAGGTTTTAGGGTCAGTTTTAGGGTTTTAGTGTTACAGTTAGGGTTGCTAGGATTACAGTTAGGGTGAGTGTTAGAGTTAGTTAGGGTGTTACTATTAGGGTTAATGTTATGGTTGTTAGAGTTAGGGTTAGCATTAGGGTTAGGTTTGTTAGGTTTACAGTTGTTAGGGTTAGAGTTAATGTTTATAGGGTTAGGGTGAGGTTTAAATTTAGGGTTAGGGTTGTTAGACTTAGAGTTAGGACTTTAGGAGTAGAGGTAGGGTTAGGGATAGGGTTGTTAGGGTTAGGGTTACAGTTGTTAGGGTTAGCATTTTAAGGTTAGTGTAAGGGATAGGATTAGTGTCAGCGTTAAGGTTTTATTGTGAGGGTTAGTGTTTCAGTGTTAGTGTGAGTGTTTTAGGGTTAGGGTTATGTTTACAGTTAGATTTAGGGTAGTTAGGGTTAGGATTAATGTTGTGCTTAGGGTTAGGGTTAGGGTTGTGTTTAGGTTTAGGTTTACTGTTGTTAGGTTTATTGATAGGGTTTGGGTATGATTAGGGTTAGGGTTGTTAGGGTTAGATTTAGGGTTAATGTTGTTAGGGTTAGTGTTATGGTTGGGGTTAGATATAAGGATAGGTTTAACTTTAGGGGTAGGGGTAATGTTAGGGTTAGGGTTTTTGGGTTAGTGGTAGGATTAGGGTTAGGGTTATGTTTAGGATTATGGTTGTTAGAATTAGGGTTAGGGTTGTTAGTGTTAGGGCTAGCATTTTGGTTAGGGTTGTTAGGGTTAGGGTTATGGTTAGTGTTAGGCATTTAGGGTTATGGTTTTAGGGTTAGAGTTTTAGGGTTAAGGTTAGTGTTAGAGTTATGGTTAGGGGGTTATGGTAAAGGTAAAGGTTTTAAGGTTTTGGTTAGGGTCAGGGTTTTAGGGTTAGGGTTAAAGTTAGGGATTTAGGGTGAGGGTGAGTTAGGTTCATGGTTAGGGTTAGGTTTAGAGTTGTTAGGGTTACAGTTTTTAGGGTTAAGGGATGTTAGGGATAGGTTACGGTTAATGTTAGAGTTAGGGTTAGGTTTAGGGTTAGAGTTGTTAGGGTTAGGATTAGGGTTGTTAGGGTTAGCATTTTAGGGTTGGAGTTAGTGTTAAGGTTAGGGTTTTAGGGTTAGGATTAAGGTTTTAGTGTTAGTGTTTTAGGATTTTGGTTAGGTTTAGGGTTAGGGTTGTTAGGGTTAGGATTAGGGCTGATAGGATTATGGTAAGATTTAGTGTTAGGGTTAGGGTGTTACTGTTAGGGACAGGGTTAGGGTTGTTAGGGTAAGGTTTAGGTTTAGGGTTTTATAGTTATTTTTAAGGTTATGGTTAGTGTTGTTCTGTTTAGGTTTAGAGTTAGAGTTTTATGGTTAGGGTAGGGTTTAGGTTAGGGTTAAGGTTATGGTTACTGTAGTTACAGATTAGGGTTAGAGTGTTAGGGTTATTGAAGTTTGGGGTAAGGTTAGGGTTTAGGTGAGGGTTAGTTTAGGGTTAGGGTTTTTAGAGTCAGGGTTTTGGTTACAGTTGCTAGGATTAATTTTAGGGTTAGTGTAAGGGTTATGGTTAGCGATGTTACATTTAATGTTAGGGTAAAGGTTAGGGTTAGGGTTGTTAAGATTACGGTTAGAGTTAATGTTAGAATTAGGGTTAGTGTTAGGGTTTAGGGTTTGGGTTAGGGTTAGGGTTAGTAGTCAGGTTAGAGCTGGTTAGGGTTAGGATGTTAGGGTTAGGGCAAGGGTTCGGGACAGGTTTAAAGTTGTTATTGTTAGGGGTAGGGTTAAGGTTGTCAGGGTTAAGGTTATGGTTAGGGTTAGTGGTAGGGTTGTAGGGTTAGGGTTTTAGGGTTAGGCTTTAACAGATAGGGTTAGGATTAATGATAGGGTTAGTTTTACTGTTAGGGTTAGGGTTGTTAGGGTTAGGGTAAGGATTAGGGTTAGTGTTAGAGTTATGGTTATGTTTGTTATAGTTAGGGGTATGGTTAGGGTTGTTAGAGTTAGGGTTTGTGTAATGCTTGCTAGGATTAGGGTTAGGGCTGTTATGGTTAGGGTTAGGACTAGTGTTATGATTAAGATTAGGGTTAGGTTAGAATTGGAGTTGGGCTTTAGTTAAGGTTTGTTAGGGTTAGGGTTTTAAGGTTAGGTTTACGTTTAGTGTTAGGGTTAGGGTTAGGATTATGGTTGTTAAGGGGTATGATTAGGGTATGGTTAAGGTTGTTAGGTTAAGGGTTAGGGTTTGTGTTAGGGTTGCTAGTGATAGGGTTAGTGGTATGGTTACGGTTAGGGTTAGGTTAGGATTCAAGTTAAGGTTTAGTTAAGGTTTGTTAAGGTTAAGGTTTTAAGGATAGTGTTAGGATTAGGTTTTTAGGGTTAGTGTTATGTTTAGTTAAGGTTAGGGTTATGGCTGCTACGGTTAGGCTTATGGTTGTTAGGGTAAGGGTTAGCGTTATGGTTAGGGTTTTTAGACTTAGGGTTATCATTAATGTTTTTACGGTTAGGGGTTAGGAATAGGGTTAGGTTTATGTTGTTAGGGTTATGGTTAGGGTTTTAGGGTTACTGTTAGTGTTAGGGTTGTTTAGGGTTGTTAGGATTAGGGTTAGAGATATGTTTACAGATATTAGGTTTAGGGTCAGGGCTTTTAGAGTTAGGGTAAGTGTTGATAGGGCTAGGATTAATGTTAGGTTTAGGGTTGCGGTTAGTGTTATGGTTAGGGTTAGGTTTAAGGATAGGTGTAGTGATAGGATTAGTTTTAGTGTTGGGTTTGTAGTTTTAGGGATTGGGTTAGTGTTTTTAGGATTAGGTTTAGTGGTTTTGGGTTAGTGTTAGAATTTAGAATAAGGTTAGTGTTTGGGTTAGGGATGTTAGGGTTAGGGCGTTAGAGTTAGGGTTTAGGGTTGTTAGTGTTTGGGTTAGCTTTAGGGTTAGGGCTAAAAGGGTAAGGGTTTGGGTTAGAGTTATGGTTAGAGTTAAGGATTTAGGGTTATGGTTTTAGGATAAGGGTTTTAGGGTTAGGATGAGGGATAGTGTTAGGGTTATGGTTAGGGCATTAGGGTAAAGGTTGTAGACATTTGGTTAGAATCAGGGTTTTAGGGTTAGGGTTAAGGTTAGGGTTTTAGGGTTAGGGTGAGGGCTAGGGTTAGAGTTATGGTTAGGGTTAGGACTAGAGTTATTAGGGTTTGGTTAGAGTTATGTATAGTGTTAAGGGGAGGGTTAGGGTTAAGGTTAAGGTTAGAGTGTTAGGGATAGGGTTGGGGTTAGAGTTATGTTTAGGTGGCTAGGGTTAGCATTTTACTGTTAGAGTTAGGGTTTAGGTTTAGGGTGAGGGTTAGGGTTATTGTTAGATTTAAGAGTTATGGTTTGGGTTAGGTTAAGTTTTAGGGTTTGAGTTAGGGTTCTAGGGTTAGGTTTATATTTATGGTTTTAGGGTTAGGCTTATGGTTAGTGTTAGGTTTGAGGTTAGTTTTAGGGTTAGGGTTTTAAAGTAAGGTTTTAGAGGTAGTGTTTCAGGGTTAGGATTAAGTTTATGGTTAGTGTTGTTAGGGTTAGAGTTGCTAGGATTATGGTTAAGATTAGGGTTAGGGTGTTAGTCTTAGAGTTAGGATGGTAGGGTTAGGCTTAAGGTTAGCATTAAGGTGAGGGTTAGGGTTAGGATTTAGGGTTAGGGTTGTTAGGGTTAGGGTTACTATTGTTAGAGTTAGGGATAGGGTTAGAGTTGGTTAGGGTAAGAGTGTTAGGATTAGGGTTAGCATTAGGGTTAGGGTAAGAGTTACAATTAGTTTTAGAGTTAGGGTTATTATAGTTAGGGATAGGGTTAGGGTTTGAATTTGTTTTAGGTTTAGAGTTAGGGTTAGAGGTAGTGTTAGGTTTGTAGGCTTAGAGTTTTGGGTAACGGTTTTAGGATTAAGATTGGGGTTAGAGCTATGGTTAGGGTTAGGGATAGGGTTAGCATTATGATTAGGGTTAGGGTTGTTAGGGTTAGAGGTTTAGGCTTAGCTTTAGTGTTATATTTAGGGTTAGGGTTAAGGTTTTTAGGGTTAGGATAAGGGTTACGATTAAGTTTAGGGTGTTAGGGTTAGCGTTAAGGTAGTTAGGGTTAAGGTTAGAGTTAGTGTTAGGGTTAAAGGGTTAGGGTTAGCATTTTACTGTTAGGGTTAGGGCTTTGTTTAGGGTTATTGTTAGATTTAGATGTTATGCTTAGAGATAGGTTAAGTTTTAGGGTTAAGGTTAGGATTTTAGGGTTAGGGTTCAGATCAGGTTTACAGTTAGGATTGTTAGGGTTAGGCTTAGGTTTATGGTTGCTAGGATTACAGTTAGGGTGACTGTTAGGTTGGGTTTAGTGTTTTAGTATTAGGGTTAGGATTGTTAGGGCTAGGGTTAGGGTTGGTTAATGTTTTTAAGGTTAGGTTTATGTTTAGGGTTAGGGTTGTTAGGGTTAGGGTTTTATGGTTAGTGTGTAGGGTTAGGGTTAGGGTTAAGGTTATTAGGGATAAGGTTAGGGTATTATAGTTAGAGTTAGGTTGTCATGGTTAAGGTTAGGGTTTGGGTTGTTAGGGTTCGGTTTAGGTTTGTGGTTTGGGATTTAGGGTTAGGGTTTTAATGTTAGGGTTTTAGAGTTAGGGTTAGGGTTAGAGATAAGGTTAGGGGTTAGCATGATGGTTAAGGTTATGATTGGTGTTGTTAGGGTTACTGTTGTTAGGGTTAGAGTTATTGTTAATGTTTTTAGGGTTAGGGTTTTTAGAGTTTTTAGAGTTAATGTTTTTAGAGTTTGGATTAGGGTTGTTAGGGTTAAGGTTAAGGTTGTTAAGGTTAGCCTTTTAGGGTTAGGGTAAGAGTTAGGGATAGGGTTAGGGTTTTAGAGTTAGGCTTAGGTTTAGATTTAGGGTTAGCATTAAGGTGGTTATGTTTATGGTTAGAGTTAATGTTTTTATGGTTATGGTTAGTGTTAGCATTAAGTTTAGGTTTAGGATTATTGTTATTAAGTAAATGGTTAGGGTTAGGGTTGTTAGTGTTGAGGTTAGAGTTTTAGGGCTAGGGTGAGTGTTAGGTTTAGGGTTAGGGTTGTTAGGATTAGGGTTAGGATAAGGTTTGCTAGGTTAGGGTTAGGGGTAGGGATAAGATTAGATTTAGGGTTAGGGTTGTTAAGGTTAGACTTACTGTTAATGTTATTACTTTTAGGGTTAGGGTTAGTGTTACTTTTGAGGATAGGTTTAAGGAGAGGGTTGTTGGTTTTGGGAGAGGGTTAATGTTGTTAGGGTTTGTGTTAGGGTTTTTTGGTTAGGGTTTGATGGTTATGGTTAGGGTTATAATTGTTAGGGTTAGCATTTTAGACTTAGGGTAAGGGTTAGCGTTAGGGTTGTTAGGGTTAGCAATTTAGAGTAGGGTAAAGGTTGGGGATACGGTCCTGGTTAGTTTTAGGGTTAGGTTTTTAGTGTTCGTGTTTTAGGGTTAGAGTTAAGGTAAATGTTATGAATAGAGTTAGGATTAGGGTTAGTGTTAAGGTTAGGGTTTTAGGGTTAGGGTTTTATGGCTGGGTTTTATGGTTAGGGTTTTAGAGTTAGTGTTTTATGGTTAAGGTTAGGTTTATTGTTGGGAGCGGTGCCTCTGGCAGCTGCTTTGATATTTAAATCTCAGCGGAGAGACTACTTTTACCGGACCTTCTCTAAAGGCAGGGTAGAATTTGCAAGTCCATCTCCTTTTGTTTGTGACAGCAGGTAGGATAGCTTGTGAGGATCACACCTCTTTCTCAGGCTCCTTGTGGAAATTAAACCATTGTTCTGAGATGTTTCTACTCTGGCTTAGAAACTCTACAGTAAAAAGACAGGCCAACAGTTGCTGCAGAAGGCTGAAGATGATGCTCCAAGCTTCCTGTCTCAACTCTTGTGTAAACAGGACACAAATAAAGCAACTAGATACAATGTTGTGCAATGGGAGGAGCCAGAGGACAGGTGAGTGGAAGGAGAAAGCACGAGGAGAGCAGAGCAGGAGGAGAGCAGAGCTGGAGGATAGAGCTTAGAGGATGCGGAGCATGAACCAGACCTAAGATTTCACAAAAAGCAAGTATAATGTGGGAAATCTAAATGGCTGGCTCCGACAGTTTATGGTTACGGTTGTTAGGGTTAGGTTTAGGGTTAGTGTTGATAGAATTACAGTTAAGGTTAGGGATAGGGTGATAGGTTTAGGGATAGGGTTGGGGTTGTTAGGTTTAGTGTTAGAATTAGGGTTAGTGTTATGGTTATGGTTGTTAGGTTTAGGGTTAGAGTTTTACAGTTAGGGTTAGGGTTTTAGGGTTAGGATTTTAGGGTTAGTGTTTTAGGGTTAAGTTTAGGGTTCAGGTTGTTAGGGTTAGAATTATGGTTACAGTTGCTAGGATTATGGTGAAGGTTAGTGTTAGGGTTAGAGTTAGGATTGTTAGATTTAGGGTAAGGGTTGTTATAGTTAGGATTAAAGTTAAGATTGTTAGAATTAGGGTTAATGTTGTTAGAGTTAGTGTTAGTGATAGGGTTAGGTTTAGGGTTAGGGTTAGTTTTAGAGTTATAGAAAAGGTTAGTGTTATTATTGTTAGGCATAGGGTTAGGGTTGTTGGGGTTAGGGTTAGCATTAAGGTTAGGGTTAGGGTTTTAGGGTTAGGGTTTTACAGATAGGGTTAGGGTTAGGATTGAGGATAGGGTTAGTTTTATGATTAGGGTTAGGGTTGTTAGGGTTAGGTTTAGGTTTAGCGTTAGGGTAATGGTTAAGGTTAGGGTTAGGGTTGTTATGTTTATTGGTAGGGATAGGTTTGTTAAGGTTAGGTTTAGGTTTAGAGTTAGTGTTAGGGTTGCTGTTAGGGTTTTAGGGATTGGGTTTTAGTGTTAGGGTGTAAGGGTTAGGGTTATGGTTTGGGTTAGGGTTCCTAGTGTTAGAGTTAGGGTTGTTAGGATTAGGGTCAAGATTATTGTTAGGAATAGGGTTAGGTTAGAGTTAGGGTTAGGGTCATGGTAAGGATTGTTAGGCTTAGGGTTAGGGTTTTAGTGTTAGGCTTAGGTTTAGGGTTATGGTTATATTTATGCTTAGGGTAGGGTTGTTAGTGCTAGGCTTAAGGTTGTTACAGATAGTGTTATGGTTGGGGTTGTTAGGCTTAGTAATGTTAGAGTTATTATAAGGATTGGGGTTTGGGTTATTGTTGTTAGGTTTGTGGTTAGGTTTTAGGGTTTGTGTTAGTGTTAGGGTTATGTTTTGTTTACTGTTGTTAGGATTAGGTGTAGAGTTAGATATGTTAGGGTAGGGGTCAGGGTTGTTAGGGTTAGGATTAGGGTTGTAATGGTTAATGTTAAGGTTGATAGGGTTAAGGGTCTTGATAGATTTATTTTTGGGGTTAATGTTGTTAGGGTTAGTGTTATGGTTAGGTTTAGGTTTAAGGATAGGTTTGTTAGTTTGAGGAATAGGGTTAGTATTTTTCAGGTGAGAGTTAAAGTTTTGGGGTTAGTTTCAGGATTAGGGTTGGGGTTATTGTTTGTGTTAGGGATGTTAGGATTGGGGTAAGGGTTAGGGTTAGGGTGTTAGAGTTAAGGTTAGGTTTGTTAGCATTAGGGTTAGTTTTAGAGTTAGCATTATTAGTGTAGGGGTAAGGGTTATGGTTATGATTAGTGTTAGGGACCTATGGTTGTAGGGTTATGGTTTTAGGGTTAGTGTTATGATTAAGGTTAGTGTTGTTAGGGTTATAGTTAAGGTTAGAGTTAGAGTTAGGGTTTTAGGGTTATTGTTAAGATTAGGGTTAGGGTTATTATGGTTAGAGTTAGTGTTGTTAGGGTTAGGGTTAAAGTTAGGGATAGTGTTAGGGTTAGGGTTTTAGGGTTGGGATTAGGGTTAGGGTTAAGATTGTTAGAGGTAGGGTTAGGGTTAGTGTGTTAGGTTTATGGTTAAGGTTAGGGTGGTTAGGGTTAAGGTGTTACAGTTAGCATTTTACTGTTAGGGTTAGGGTTTAGGTTTAGAGTTAAGGTTAGGGTAAGTTTTAGACTTTAGGTTTTCTGGTTAGGGTTAAGGTTTTAGGATTAGTGTTAAGGTTGTTAGGGTTAGTGTTAGGATTTTAGGGATTGGGTTAGGGTTATGGTTAGGTTTAGGGTTAGGGTTGATGTGATTATAGTTAGGGTGAGTGTTATGGTTAGGATTAGGGTGTTAGTGTTAGTGTTAAGGTTTGGTTAGCATTAGGGTGAGGATAAAGTTTGTTAAGTTTAGGGTTAGGGTTTTTAGGGTTAGGGTTAGGATTTGGGTCAGTGTTAAAGCTAGTTAGGATTAGGGAGTTAGGATTATGATTAAGGTTAGGGTTAGTACAAGAGATAGGGTTAAATTTAGGGTTAGGGTTTTAAGGTTAGGGGTTTAGGGTTAGGGTTACTGTTAGGGTTAGGGATAGGGTTAGTGTTACACTCAGGTATAGGTTTGTTAGTGTTATGGTTAGAGTTGGTTAGGGTTAGGGTGTTAGGATTATGGTTGGGGTTAGTGTTAGTTTTAAAGTTAAGGTAAGGGTAAGTTTATGCTTAGAGTGTTATAGTTAGGGGTAGGTTCGGGTTGTTAGGGTTAGGGTTAGGCCTAGGTTTAGAGTTAGAGTTAAGATTAAGGTTGTTAGCATTAGTTAGAGTGAAAGAGTTAGGGTTTGGTCAGTGTTATTGTTGGTATGTTATATATAGGGTTAAGGATTTTAGGGTTAGGATTAAGGATAGGGTTAGAGTTAAGGTTCAGTGTTAGGGTTTTGGGGTTAGGGTCTTAGTGTTAGGGTTTTAGGGTTAGGGTTAGGGTTGCTAGGATTAAGGTTAGCGTTAGGGTTAGGGTAGGGTTTTATGGTTGTTTGTTAAGGTTAGGGTTAGGGTTTATAGTTAGGTTTGTTTAGGTTAGGCTTAGGGTTGCTAGGTTTAGAGTTGGTTTTGTTAGGGTTAGAGACATTATGGTTAGCATGAGGGTTAGGGTTAGAGTTAGGGTTCTGTTTACATTTCCTGTGTTATGGTTAGCAGTTTTCTGTTAGGATTAGGGTTTAAGTTTAGAGTTAGGGTTAGGTTTAGGGTTATTGTTAGGTTTAGGAGTTATGGTTAGGGATAGGGTAAGTTTTAGGGTTATGGTTATGGTTTTCAGGTTAGAGTCAGGGTTAGTGTTAGGGTTAGAAGTAGGTGTAGGCTAAGAATTGTTATGGTTAAGTTTAGGGTTATGGTTGCTATGATTATTGTTAGGGTGAGTGTTAAGGTTAGGATTAGGGTGTTAGTGTTAGGGTTTGGGTGGTTAGTGTTATGGTTAGGGTTAGCATTAGAGTGAGTCTTAGATTTGTAGGTTTAGGGTTAGGCTTGTTATGGTTAGGGTTAATGTTTTTAGGATTAGTGTTAGGGTTTGGATTAGGGTTAAAGTTAATTAGGATTAGGGTTAGGGTGAGGGTTAGGATAAGGATTAGGTTTAGGGTTAGAGTTGCTATGGTTAGGGTTGTGATTGTTAGAGTTAGGGTTTTAGGGTTATAGTTAGAGATAATGCTAAGATTGGGGTTGTTAAGGTTTGGGTTAGGGATAGGTTTAGGGATAGGGTTATGTTTGTTAGGATTAGGGTTAGGTGTTAGAATTATTGTTAGGGTTCGGTTAGTGTTAGGGTTTAAGGGTTATGGCTTTAGGGTTAGGGTTGTTAGGTTTAGGGTTAAGGTTAGCTTTAAGATTAGGATTGTTAAAGTTAGTTTTAGGGCCGTTAGTTTAGGGTTAGGGTTAGAGATAATGTTATGATTATTCTCAGGTTTTTTAGGTAGGGTTGGGGTTAGGGTTTGGTTGGTGTTAAGGTTAGCATTCAGGTAAGGATTTTATAGTTAGGGTTAAGATTGGGGTTAGGGTTAGTGTGAGTATTAGGAATAAGGTTACAGTTAGGGTTAGGTTTAAAGTTTTAGGGTTACTGCTTTAGGGTTAGAATTTAAGGTTAGGTTTAGCATTAGGGTTATGGTTAGTGTTAGGGCTATGGTTAGGGTTAAAGTTTTAGGATTAGTGTTAGGGTTAAGTTTAGGGGGATAGAGTTAGGAATTGGTTTAGGATTAGGGTTAGGGTAAGGGTTTGAGTTAATGTTCTTAGTGTTGGAGTTAGGGTTAAGGTTTGGGTAAAGTTTAGGTTTAGAATTGCTATTAGTTATTGCTATTAGTGTTAGGTTGTTAGGATTAGTGTTAAGGTTGGGGTTAGGGTTTTAAAGTTAGGCTTAGGGTAGGTTAGGGTTAGGGTTGCTAGGGTTAGGGTTATTTGGGTTAGGGTTAGGGTTGGGGATAGGATTAGGATTTCAGGGTTAAGGTTTTAGGCTTAGTGTTTTAGGGTTAGTGTTAGGTTCACTAGGATTAGGTTTAGGGTTAGTGTTAGGCTTTGGGTTAGAGTATTAGAGTTAGGGTTTGGGTTGTTAGGGTTAGAATGTTAGTGTTAGCATTATGGTTTTATGGTTAAGGTTATGGTTAGGGTTAGGATTAGTGTTGTAAGGGTTAATGTTAAGGTTGTTAGGGTTAGAGTTATGGTTAATGTTTTTAGGGTTAGGGTAAGGTTAGAGTTGTTAGTTTTAGGATTGGGGTTGTTAGGATTAGCCTTTTAGGGTCAGGATGAGGTTTGGGGATAGGATAAGGGTTAGTGTTAGGGTATAAGTGTTAGTGATTTAGTGTTAGGGTTAAGGTTAGGTTTAGGGTTATGGTTAAAGTAGTTAGGGTTAGGGTTTTTGTTGTTATGGTTAAGGTTAGCGTTAGGTTTAGGTTTATGTTAGGTTTATTGTTAGGGTTAGAGTTGGGGTTAGGTTTTAGAGTTAGGGTTAAGGTTGTGGTTAGCATTATTAGGATTAGGGTTAAGGTTAGGTGTGTTAGGATTAGGTTTAGGATTTTAGGGTTTGGGTTAGGGTTGTTAGTGTTAGAGTTACGGATAGGGTTAGGGTAGTTAGGTTTGGGGTTAAGGTTGTTATGGTTGTAAGGGTTGTATAGTTAGAGTTAGGTTAGGGTTGTTAGGGTGAGGGTTAAGGATAGGGTTGTTAGAGTTAGGATTGGGTTTAGGGTTAGAGTTTGGGGTTAGTGTTTTAGGATTAAAATTAGGGTTTTAGTGTTAGTATTTTAGTTTTAGGGTTAGGATTAGTGTTAGGGGTAGGTTTAGCGTTAGAGTGGTTAAGGAAAGAGTTAGGGTTAATGTTTTTATGGTTAGTGTTACGGTTAGGGTTAGGGCTTAGGTTTAGGGCTAGCCTTGTTAGGGTTGGGGTTAGGGTTTTAGGGTTAAGGTGGTTAAGATTAGCATGAGGGTTATGGTTGCTAGGGTTAGGGTTAGTGTTAAAGTTAGGGTTAGGGTGTGAGGGTTAGAGTTAAGGTTAGGATTGTTAGGTTTAGGGTTAGGTTTGGAATTAGGGTTAGGGTTGGGTTGTTAGTTTCAGTGTTAGGGTTGTTCGGGTTAGTGTTAGCATTATAGTTTTATGGTTAAGGTTAGAGATATGGTGGGGGTTGTTAGAGTTAAGGTTAAGGTTAGGGTTCTTACAGTTACAGTTAGGATTAGGGTTAGGAATAAGGTTAGGGTTTTAGGTTAGAGTTGTAGGGTTATTGTTTTAGGGTTAGTGTTTTATGGTAGGGTTAGTTTTAGGGTTAGGGTTCTTAGGGTTAGGGTTCTTACAGTTAGGGCTAGTGGTATGGTTGTCAATGTTAGGTTTCAGGTTATGGTTAGTTTTAGGGTTAGAGTAAGGGTTAGGATTAGTGTTAGGGTTTTAGGGCTAGGGTTTTAGTGTTAGGGTTTTCGCATTAGAATAAGGGTTATTTTTATGGTTATGGTTAATGTTAGGGTTAGGGTATTATGGTTATGTTAGGTTTAGCATTTTAGAGTTTGGGTTAATGTTGTCATGGTTATGATTAGGGTTAGGGTTGAGGTTAGGTTTAAGATTGTTAGATTTATGGTAAAGTTTAGGGCTGTTAGGGTTGGGGCTAGGGTTTTAGAGTTGGGGTTAGGGTAAGGGTTGTTAGAATTATAGTTCAGGTTAGGTTCACTAGGATTAGGTTTAGGGTTAGTGTTAGGCTTTGGGTTAGAGTATTAGAGTTAGGGTTTGGGTTGTTAGGGTTAGAATGTTAGGATGAAGATTAGAGTTATGGTTATTCGGGTTACAGTTACAGTTTGGGGTTAGGGTTTAAGGGCTAGTGTTTCAGGGTTAGGATTATGGTTAGTGTTAGGGTTAGGATTAGTGTTAGGATTATGATTAGTATTATGGTTAGGGAGGTTAGGGTTAGGGTTAATGTTATGGTTATGGTTAGAGTTAGGTTTATAGTTACAGTTGTTAATTTTATGGTAAGTGTTATGGTGGTTAGGGTTGGGGTTAGCATAGTTAGGATTAGGGTTAAGGTTAATAGAATTATAGGTAGGGTTAGTGTTTGGGTTGTTAGGATTAGTGTTAGGATTTGGATTAGGGTTGGGGTTATTAGTTTAGGGATAGGGTTGTGGTTAGGGTTAGGATTTTATATTCATGGTTAGAGTTATGGTGAGGGTTGTTAGGGTAAGGGTTAAGGTTAGAGTTGTTAGGTTTAGGGTTAGGCTTTGTTTTAGGGATAGGGTTAGAGTTTTAGTGTTAAGGTTTTAGGGTTAGGGTTTTAGGGTTAATGTTTTAGGGTTAGGGTTATTAGGGTTCCTGGGATTAGAGTTATTGTTAGGGTTAGGCTTAAGGTGTTAAGGTTAGGAATAGGGTTAGGGTTTTTAGCGTTAGGGTTAGGTTTGTTAGGTATAGGGTTAGGGTTGTTAGGGTTCACGTTATTCTTAGGGTTAGGATTGTTAGGATTAGGGATAGAATTAATTTTGTTAGAGTTAGGGTTAGGGTGTTAGGGTTAGGGTTAGGGTTAAGTTTAGTCTTAGGGTTGGGGTAAAAGTTGGGGTTAGGTATAAGGTTAGGGGAAGTGTTAGGTTTAGTGTTAGGGTTGTGGTTAACTTTACACTTAGGATTAGGGTAACAGTTAGGGTTAGGGTTGTTAGTGTTAGTGTCAGGGTTAGGGTGTTAGGGTTTATGGTTAAGTTTATTTTTTACTGTTAGGGTTAGTGTTAGGGTTTTTGGGTTAAAGACTTAGGGTTAGTTTCTTGGGGTTACTTTTAGGGTAAGGGTTAGGGCTAGGGATAGGGTTATTGTTAAAGTTAGGATTAGGGCTATTATGTTTAAGGTTAGGGTTATGTTTCGGGTTAGACTTAGGGTTAGTCTTTTAGGGTGTGGGTTAATTTGGAGGTTAGGGTTAGTGTTGCGGTTAGGGTTTGGGGGTTAGAGGGTTAGGGTTAGGCTTGTTAAAGTTAGGCTAAAGGTTGTTAGGGTAAGGGTTAGTGTTGTTAGGGTTTCAAGGTTAGTGTTAGTGTAAGTGATAAGGTTAGGGTTGTTAGGATTAGGGTTAGGGATGTGAGGGTTATGTTCAGGGTTGTTAGGGTTAGGGTTTTTGTTAGGGTTAGGGTTTGGGTTTGGGTTTTAGAGTTAGGAGTAGTCTTAGATTTAGGATTATGGTTGTTAGGGTTAGAGTTATTTTTAGGGTTAGGTTTTTTGTTAGGGTTTTAAGGTTAGAGTTTTAGGTTTAGGGTTAAGGTTAGGATTAGGATAAGTATTAGGGTTAGGTTTATGGTTAGAGTTCGATAGTTAGGATTAGAGTTATGGTGAGGGTTGTTAGGGTTAGGGTTGTTAGTGTGTAGGGTTAGGGGTGGGGTCATGGTTTTAGGGTTAGGGTTTTAGGGTTAGTGTTTTAGGGTTAGGGTTATGGTTGCTAGGATTAGTGTTAGGGTTAGGGATTTAAAGTTAATGTTAGGATTATGGCTGTTATGTTTAAGGTTAGAGTTCAGATTGTTAGGGTTGGGTTTAGGGTTGTTAGGTTTAAGGTTATGGTCAGGGTTAGGGAGTAAAGGTAAGCATTAGGGTTCAGGTTACGCTAGGGTTGTTAGGGCTCAGGTTATGGTTGTTAGGGTTAGAATTAGAGTTTGGGTTTCTGAGTTAGGGCTAAGGGTGGGGTTTTAGGGTTAGGGTTGTTAGTGTTATGATTAAGGTTACAGTTAGGGTTATGTTTATGGTTTTGATTAGCAGGCTAGTGTTAGGGTTTAGGGTTAGGGTTAGGTTTACGGTTTTAGGGTTTGGATTAGAGTTAGGGTTTCTACTTTTGGGTTGGGATTAGGGTTAGTGTTAGGGTTTAGGGTTAGGGTTTTAGTGTTGGGATTTTAGGGTTAGGTTTAGGGTAAAGGATAGGGTTAGTGTTATGGTTGCTAGTGTTAATGTTAGGGTTGTTAGTGTTAGGGTTAGGTTAAGTATATGGTTAGGATTAGGGTTGTAAGGGTTAGGCTTAGGGTTCAGGTTATTAGAGTGAAGGTTGGTGTTAGGTTTATTAGCATTAAGGTTAGGGTTAGGGTTATGTTTAAGATTAGAGTTAAGATTAGGTTTACTGTTAGGGTTTTAGGGTTAGAGTTTAAAGGTTAGTGTTTTGGGGTTAGGGTTATGTTTAGAGTTAGGGATAAGGTTAGTGTTATGGTTAGGGTTATCAGGTTAGGGTTAGGGTTTTAGGGTTAGGGTTAAGTTTGGAGTTAGGGTTAAGTTTAGGGTTACAGGGTTTGGGTTAGAGTTTAAAGGTTAGGTTTAGGATTAGGGTTTTAGGGTTATGGTTAAGGTTAGGTTTAGGGTTATGGTTAAGTCTGTTAGTGATAGTCTCAGTGTTGTTAGGGTTAGGGTTATGGTTAGGATTGTTAGGCTTAAGGTTAGGGTTAATTTTGTTAGGGTTACTATTAGTGTAGGGTTCTTAGGGTTATGGTTAGGGATAGGGTTATGGTTAAGTTTAGGGTTAGAGTTAGGTATAGGGTTAGGGTTGTAAGGATTAGGGTTATGGTTAATGTTGTTAAAGTTAGGGTTATGGTTAGGTTTATGTTTAGAAGTGGTTAGGGTTAGAGTTGTTAGGATTACTGTTAGGGTTAACATTGTTAGAGTTAGGGTTAGGTTTATGGTTAGGGGGTAAGGGTTAAGGATTTAGTATTAGTATTAGGATTAGGGTAAGAGTTAGTGTCGGGGTTTTAGTGTTGGGGTTAGAGTTAGTGTTTTAGAGTTATGGTGATGGTTAGGATTAGGGTTATGTTTAGGTTTAGGATTAGGGTTGTTATGGTTAAAGTTAGAGTTGTAAGGGTTAGGGTTACTGTTGTTAGGGTTAGGTTTAGGGTTAGGGTTGGGGTTCTTAGGTTTATGGTTAGGGTTTGGTTGTAGGGGTTGGGATTAGGGTTTTAGGGTTAGGTTTAAGGTTAGAGTTAGGGTTGCTAAGATTAGAGTTATGCTTAGTGTAATGGTTAGGGTTACTGTATGAGGATTAGTGTTATGGTTAGGGTTGTTAGATTTAGGGTTAGTGTTAGGGTTTAGGTTATGGTTAGGGCTAGGGTTAGAGTTGTTAGGTTTAGGGTTAGTGTTGTTAGGGTTAAAGTTAAGGTTAGGGTTTTATAGTTAGGGTTACAGTTATGGTGAGGGTGATTGGAGTTTATAGGTTTAGTGTTAGGGTTAGGTTTATAGTTAGGGTTTTAGTGTTAGGGTTAGTGTTTTAGGTTAGTGCTTTAGGGTTAGGGTTAGCTTGAGGGATGTTAGGGTTAAGGTTTTAGGGTTAAGGTTAGTTTGGACTTAAGTTTAGGGTTACAGTTAGGGTTGGGGTTAGTGTTAGGGTTTATAGTTGTTTTTAAGGTTATAGTTAGGGTTAGGTTTAAAATTGGCTTAGAGTTATTAGTATTAGAGTTAGGGTTAGGGTAAGGATGTTAAGGCTAGGGTTGGGGTTAGTGTTAGGGATGTTAGGGTTAGGGTCAGTGTTGTTAGGGTTTGGGTTAGGGTTATGGATGTTAAGGTTAGGGTTGTTAGGGTTAGTAGTAGGGAGAGAGTTAGGGTTAGGTTTGTTAGGGTTAGGGTTAGAGTTGTTAGGGTTAGGGGTATTTTTACAGTTAAGGTTATGTTTAAGGATAGGGTTCTTATGTTTATGGTTAGGGTTAGGATTTTTGGTTAGCGTTAGGACTTGGGTTATTTTTGGGTTAAGGTTGTTAAGATTAGGGATAGGATAAGGTTTTGTGTGTTAAAGTTATATGATTAGTGTTAGGATTAGGATTGTAAGGTTATAAGTTTAGGTTTTGGTTAGGGTTAATGTTAGTGTTAGAGTTATGGTTAGGGGGTTATAGTTAAGGTTTTATGGTTAGTGTTAGATTTAGATTAAGGGTAGGGTCAGGGTTTTATTGTTAGAGTTAGGATTAATGTGAGGGTTAGGTTTAGAGTAATGGTTAGGGTTAGGGTTGTTAGGTTAAGGTTTAGGGTTAGACTTGTTAGTGTTAAGGTTAGGGTTTTATGGTTAGAGTTAGAGTTAGGGGTAGGGTTAGTGTTGTTAGGATTGGGTTTATAATTATGGTTAGGGTTGTTAAGTTAAAGTTTAGTGTTAAGGTTGTCAGTGTTAAGGTTAGGATTTTAGTTTTATGGTTTGAGTTGTTAGGGTTAGGGTTGTCAGGGTTAGAGCTAGGTTTAGTGTTAGGGTTAGCGCTAGAGTTTTAGTGTTAGGGTTTTAAGGTAAGGGTTTTAGGGTTAGTATTTTAGGGTTAGAATTGGTGTTAGGGTTAAAGTTAGAGTGTTAGAATTAGGGTTAGGATTATGGTTCTTAGCTTTAGTGTTAGAGTTAGGATTAGGGTTAGGGTTTTTAGGGTATGGTTAAAGTTAGTGTAAGGGTTTTAGAGTTAGGGTTAGGGTTAAGTTTTGGGTTAGAGTTAAGGTTGAGGTTAGTGTTGGGGTTTTGGTGTTAAGATTTTAGGGTTAGGTTTTAGAGTTAATGTTATGTTAGGGGTTAGAGTTGCGATTAGGGTTAGGATTGTTAGGGTTAGTGTTAGGGTTAGGTTTTGGGTTAAAATTAGGGTTAGTGTTTTAGGGTTAGGGGTTTAGGGGTTTCAGTTAAGGTGATGGTTAGTGTTAGAGTTAGGCTTAGGGTTAAGGGGTTAGGGTTAGAATTTCAGGGTTAGTGTTAGGATTAGGGTAAGGTTTGGAGATTTAGGGTTAGTTTAAATGTTAGGGTTTTAGTGTTAGTGTTAGGTTTAGTGTTAGTGTTAGGGTTGTGTTAGGCTTAGCATTTTTAGGGTTAGTGTTAGGATGAGTGTTATGGTTAGAGTTGTTAGGCTTAGGATTAGGGTTAATGTTGTTAGGGTTAGGTTAAGGGTTTTAGGGTTACAGTTAGGATTTTTTTAGGGTTGTTAAGATTATGGTTAGGATTAGGGATGTTAGGGTTAGGGTCAAGGTTGTTAGGGTTAGGGTTGGGGTTATGGATGTTCAGGTTAGGGTGAGGGTTCTTAGGATAGGGGTAGGGAATGAGTTAGTTTTAGGGTTAAGGTTGTTAGTGTTACTGTTAGGGTTAATGTTGTTACATTTAGGGTTAGGTTATCATTATGGTTAAAGTTAGGCTTAAGGATAGGGTTGTTAGGTTTGGGGTTAAGGTTAGGGCTTTTGGGTTAGGGTTAGTGTTGTTAGGATTAGGGATAGGGTTAGGGTTAAATTAGGGTGTTAGACTTAGGGTTGTTAGTGTTAGGTTTAAGGTTAGGGTTTGAGTTGTTAGGGTTAGAGTTAGGGCTATGAATAGCACTAGGGTTTGGGTTTGGGGGTTATGGTTTTAGGGTTAGTGTTATTGTTTGGGTTATGGTTGGGGGTTAGTGTTAAGGTTTTAGGGTTAGTGTATGGTTAGGAAAAGCATTAGGATTAGGCTTTTAGGGTTAGGATTTTAGTGTTAAGGGTTAGGGTTAGTATTAAGGTTATAGGGTTAGGTTTTAGGGTTAGTGTTTTAGGGTTAGAGTTAGGGTTAGGTTTAGTGTTAGGGTTTTATGGTTAGTGTTTTATGATTACTGTTTTAGGGTTAAGTATAGGATTAGAGTTACTGTTAGGGTTAGGGTTGGTAGGGTTAGGATTAATATTAGGTTTAGGGTTAGGGTTAGAGTTGGTTAGGTTTAGGGTGTTGGGATTAGGGTTAGTGTAAGGGCTTGGGTTACTGTTAGGGTTAGGATTAGAGTTGTTATGTTAGGGGTAGTGTTAGGGTTTCAGTGTTAGGGATTTACAGTCAGGGTTTTAGGGTTATGAGTAGGGTTAGTGTTAGGGTTAGGGTTAGGGTTGTTAGGGTTAGGGTTAATTTTATTACGTTTAGGTTTAGTGTTAGAGCTGTTAGGGTTAGAGATAATTTTGTTATGGTTAGATTTAGTGTTAGGGTTGTGTTAGGGTTACAGTTTTAGGATTAAGGTAAGGTTTAGAGTTAGGATTAAGGTATTAGGATTCGTGTTATTGTTAGTGGTATGGTTAGGGTCAGGATTAGGGTGTTAGTATAAGGGTAGTGTTTGGGTTGTTCATTTTAGTTTATGGTTAGGGTTTTAGGGTTAGCTTTAGTGTAACAGATTAAGGTTTAGGGATTTAAGGTTAGAGTTAGGATTAGAGTTAAGTTTAGGTTTGTATTTAAAGTTAGGGTATTAGGTTTAGGGTTTTAGGGTTAAGGTTAGAGGTAGAATTTATGGTTAGCTTAGGGTAAGGGTAAAGATTAGGTTTGGGGGATTACAGTTAGTGTTAGGTTTATTGTTATGGTTTTAGTGTTAGGTAGGTTTAGGATTTTAGAGTTAGGGTTATGGTTAGGGTTAGTTTTAGGGTTGGGGTTGTTAGGGATAAGGATAGGGGTAGGGTTATTTGGGTTAGGGTTTGGGTTAGGGTTAGGTTTAGATATAGGGATAGGATTGTTAGATTTAGTTTTAGAGTTAGGTTGTTAGAGTTATGGTTAAGTTTAGGGTTAAGTTTAGGGTTAGGATTGCAGTAAGTGTTGTTCAGGATAGTGGTAGGGTTGTTAATGTTAGGGTTATGTTATGTTTAGATTTAGGGTTAGGTTACTTAGGGTTAGGGTTAGGGTAGTTAGGGTTACAGTCAAGGATAAGGTCAGATTTAGGCTTAGAATAGTTAGGTTTCAGGTTAGGTTTAGGGTTGTTAGGCTTTTGGTTAGGGTTTTAGTGTTAGGTTTGTTAGGTTTAGGGTAAGGGTTAGTGTTAGGGTCAGGTTTAGTGTGTTAGGGTTAGGGTTTGGGTTACATTAGGGTTATTAGGGTTACTGTTTAGGTTGTTATTGTTACAATGGTTAGGGTTAGGGTTTAGGTTTGGAAGTTAGGGTTAGGTTTAGGGCTTTAGGGTTAGGGTTATGATTAGGGTTGTTAAGGTTATGGTTAGGGTAAGGGTTGTTATGGTTAGGGGTAGGGGTAGGGTTGTTAGGTTTAGGATTAGGCTTAGGTTTATGGTTAGAGTTAGGGTAAGGATTAGTGTTAGGGTTTTAGGGTTAGGGTTTTATGGTCAGGGTTTATTGGTAGGGTTAGGGTTAGGGTTAGTGTTAGGGTGTTAGGGTTATGTTTAGGGATAGTGTTGTTAGGGTTTTGTTAGGATAAGGATTTTTAAGGTTAGGGTTAGTGTTAGTGTTTTGGGGTTAGGGTTTTAGGTTTGGTATTTTAAGGTTAGGGTTAGCATTAGATTTAGAGATAGGGTTAGGGTTTTAGGGCTTTGGTTAGGGTAAGGGTTAAGTTTAGGGTTAGAATTAGGTTTGGGGTAAGTGTTAGGGTTTTAGGATTAGAGTTTTAGGGTTAGTGTTTCGGGTTAGTTTTAGGGTCAGGGATTTGGTTAATGTTACGTTTAAGGTTATTTTTATTAGGTTTCAGGTTAGGATTAGGGTTTTAGGGTTAGTGTTAAGTTTGGGATTAGAGTTAGGGTTATGATTAGTGTTAGGGTTAGGCTTAGGGTTAAGGGATTATGGTTAGGATGTTAGGGTTAGTGTAAGGGTTAGTGTTAGGTCTAGCATTAGGTTTAGGGTTGTTCGGGATAGAGGTAGGTTTGTTAGGGCTAGGGTTAAGTTTATATTTATGGTTAGAGTGTTTAGCTTTATGGTTAGGGTTGTTAGGATTAAGGTTAGGGTTAGAGTTTTAGAGTTAGTGTTAGGGTTAGGAATTGGGTTGTTAGGGTTAAGTTTAGGGTTACAGTTAGGGTTAGGGTTTTAGGGTTACAGAGTTAGGGTTTAGGGTTTAGGGTTAAGGTTAGCATTAGGGTTTAGGTTTAAGGTTAGTATTAGGGATAGGTTTAGAGGGTAAGTGTTAGTGTAAGTCTTAGTGTTAGGGTTAGAGCTTTAGGGTTAAGTCAAGGTATGGGTTTTAGGGTTAGGGTATTAGGGTTAGAGTTATGGTGTTAGGGCTAGAGTTAGGGTTAGGTTTAGAGTTGTTAGGGTTAGCTTTAGAGTTGTTAGGGTTTGGTTTAGAGTTAGGATTCTTAGGCTTAGGGTCAGGGTTAATGTTTGGGTTAGGGTTAGATTTATGGTTAGGGGAGTTGGGTTTAGTGTTAGGCTTCTTAGGATTAGGGTTAACATTAGTGTTAGTGTTAGTGTCAGCATTAGGTTGTTAGGGTTAGGGTTAGAGTTATGCTTAGGTTTAGAGTTGTTAGGGTTAGGGATGTTAGGGTTAATGTTAGGGTTTTAGGGGTAGGGTTTTAGAGTAAATATTTTCTGGTAAAGTTTAGGGTTAGGGTTTTATGGTTACAATTTTAGTGTAAGAGTTAGGGTAGGGTTAGTGACAGAGTAAGTGTTATGGTTAGGGTTAGAATTAGGTTTAGGTTTTAGAATTAGGGTTAGGGTTCAGATTTGGGTTAGTTTTAGAAGTAGGGTTTCATTTAAAGGGTTGTTGAGTTGGGTTATGGTTAGAGTTATTTTCAGGCTTAGGGTTAGAGGGTTAGGCTTAGGGTTAGGGTTTGGTTAGGGTTAAGGTTAGGGGGGATTAGGGTTAGTGTTGTTGTGGAGTTGGGGTTAGTATTAGGTTTAGGTTTGGGGTTAGGTTTAGATTAGGGTTAGGTTTAGGTTACGTTTAGGGGTAGGGGTAGGGTTAGAGGGTTAGGATTTGGGTTAGGGTTACGTTTAGGTGTAGGATTAGGTTAGTGTTAGGTTAAGGGTTTGGGTTAGTGTTAGAGCATCAGAGGTATAAGGTTAAGGTTAGGGTTGGGTTAGGGTTAGTTTTAGGGTTAGAGTAGCTGGGTTAGAGTTTAGGATTAGGGTTAGTGTTAGAGGGTTAATGTTAGGGTTATGCTTAGGGCACCCTTAGGGTTAGGGTTAGGCTTACGGTAATGGTTAGGGTTAGTTTAGGGAGGTTAGAGTTAGGGTTAGGGGTGGTGTTAGGGTTAATTTTAAGATAAGAGTTAAGTGAGGGTTAGTGTTAGAGGGTTAGTTTTAGGTGTAAGGTTAGAGTAGTGTAAGGTTTAGTGTTATGTTGAGGGTTAGGGTTAAGGTTAGTGGGGTTAGGGTTAGGGGTGGAGTTAGACTTAGGGTTATGGTAAGGGTTAGGTTTAGGTTAGGGGTATAGTTAGGGTTAGGAATAGGGTTGGGGTTAGGGTTAGGTGTTAGATTTAGGATTACAGTTAGAGTTAGCAGTTAGGGTTAGGTTTACTGTTAGGTTAGGAGGATGGTTAGGGTTATGGTTAGAATTAGAGGATTAGAGTTTTAGGGTTAGAGTTAGGCGTAGGGTTAGCAGTTAGTGTAAGTTTTATGTTTAGAATTAGATTTAAAGTGTTAGAGGGTTAGGTTTAGGTTTAGGTTTAGGTTTAGGGTTAGGGTTAGAGTATAAGGGTTAACGCTAGGGTTAGGCTTAGTCTGTTAAGGTAAGGTTTAGTGTTAGGTTAGAGTTAGAGTTAGGGTTAGGTTTAGAAGGATTGGGTTAGGCTTAGGTTTAAGGTTTAGTGTTAGGGTTAGAGGGTTAGAGTTAGTTTTATGTTTAGGGTTAGAGGGATAGAGTTATTTTAGGGTGAGTGTTAGGGTTATGGGGGATTAGGGTTAGGGCTAGTTTTGGAGTTAGGGTTACTGTTAAGTTTAGGGTTAGGGTTATGTTTAGATTAGTGTTAGGTTTAGGGTTAGGGTTTGGGTAAGAGTTAGGTTAGGTTTTGGGTTAGATGGTTAGGGTTATTTTAGGATTAAGGTTAGGGTTGGGGGGATTAGGGTTAGGACTATTGTTGGAGTTAGAGTTAGTGTTAAGCTTAGGGTTAGGGTTGTGTTTAGATTAGCATTAGGGTTAGGGTTAGGATGTGGTTAAGGGTTAGGTTTAGAGTTAGGGTTAGGTTTAAGTTTAGGATTATGGTTAAGGTTACAGAGTTAGGATTAGGGTTAGCATTACTATTAGTATTATTGTTAGGGTTATGGTTAGTTTAAGTGTTAGGATAGGTTTAGAGTTAGAGTTAGTGTTAAAGTTAGGTTTACAGTTAGTTGTGATGGTTAGGTTTAGTGTTAGAGTTAGGTTAGTATTGGGTTAAGGGTTAGGGTAAGGGCTAGTATTATAGTGTTAAAGGTGTAGAGTTAGGTGTAGGGTGAGGGTTAGGGTTAACGGGTTAGGGTTATGGTTATGGTGCTCTTAGAATTAGGGTTGGGGTTAGAGTTAGGTTAAGGTTAGGGTTAGTGTTATGTTTAAATTAGGGTTAGGGTTTAGGGTTTTGGTGGAATTAGAGTTAGGGTTAGGTTAAGGATTTTGGTTAGGGTTAGGTGTTAATGTTAGGATTACAGTTAGAGTTAACTGTTAAGGTTAGGGTTAGTGTTAGGTTAGGGTTACAGTTAGGGTTAGGGTTATGATTAAAGTTAGAGGGTTAGAGTTTTAGGATTAGGGTTAAGGTTAGAGTGTCAGGGTTAGTGTTAGTGTTATGGTTACAATTAAGGTTAGGTTTATAATTAGGGATAGGTTTAG
>NW_026590435.1:408972-409530 GCF_907164565.1 Psammomys obesus
TGTTAGGATTATGGTTACAATTAAGGTTAGGTTTATAATTAGGGATAAGGTTAGAGGGTTAGGGTTAGGGTTAAGGTTAGGGTTAAGGTTAGGGTAAGATCAGTGTTATTGTTAGGGTTGGGATTACAATTAGGGTTAGGGTTACTGAGGATTAGGGTTATGGTTAGTGGGGAGTTAGTGTTAAAGTTATGGTTTATGTTATAGGGGGTTAGGGTTAGTGGGGATTTAGGGTTAGGGTTAATGTCAGGGTTAGCATTAGGGCAAGGGTTAGCCATTAGGGTTAGGGTTAAGTTTATTGTTAGATTTAGGTTAGGGTTAGGGTTAAAATTAGGGTTAGAGGGTTAGCATTATGGTTAGAGGTTTAGGGTTTGGATTAGGTTTCAGGTTTAGAATTAGGCTTAGGTTTCAGATTAGAGTTAGTGTGAGAGTTGGCATTAGTATTAAGGTTAGAGGGTTAGAATTAGTATTAGGGTTAATTTTAAGTTTATGGTAAGTTTTAGGGTGAGAGGCTTAGGGTTATGGTTACAGTTAGCATTAGGGTTAGGTTAGTGTTAGGGT
>NW_026590435.1:409540-440662 GCF_907164565.1 Psammomys obesus
GGTTAAATTTAGTGTTAAGGTTAGGGTTAGAAAAAAGGCTAGGGTTAGGTTTAGTTTTAGTGTTAGGGTTAGAGTAATGATTAGGATTAAGGTAAGGTGTGGATTAGGGATAAGTTTAGGATCAGGGTTACTGTTAAGGTCAGTGTTGGTGTTAGGTTTAGGGTTAGAGTTAGTTTTAGTTTAGTGTTAGGTTTACATTTAGGGTTAGGATAGGGTTAGGATTAGGGGTTATGGTTAGAAATAGGGTTAGGTTTAATTAGAATTAGGGGTAGGGTTACGGATAGGGGTTAGAGTATTATGTTTAGGGTTAAGGTTAGGGTTTGGGTGAGTTTTAGGTGTTTGGGTTAGGTCTAGGTTTGTGTTTAGGGTTAAGGTTAGGGTAGGGATAGTGTTAGGGTTAGGGTTAAGATTAGAGTTTAAGGTTACTATTACAGTTTGGGTTCTTTTGGTTCTTTTGGGTTATTGTTAAGGGTAGGGTTAGGGTTGAGTTTTTTAGGGTTAAGGTTGTGGTTAGAGTTACTGTTAGGGTTAGGGTTAGAGTGGTTAGGTGAGTGTTAATGTTTCTGTTAATATTAGGGTTAGGGGTTAGAGAGTTAGGGTTAGTGTTAGGATAATGTTTCAATTTAGTGTTAAGGTTTAGGGTTAAGTTTAGAGTTAGGGTTCTGGTTGTAGTTAAGGGCCATAGGGTTAGGGTTTGTATTAGTATTAGGGTTAGGGTTTATAGTGTTAGAGATGGGATTAAGGTTAGGGGTTAAGGTTAGGTTTACTGTTTGGGTTAGGTTTGGGTTAGGGTTAGGATTAGGATTAGGGGTTAAAGGGTTAGAGTTGGGTTTATGGTCATTGTTAGGGTTAGGGGTTAGGGGTTAAGTTAGGGTTAGTGTCAGTGTTAGGCTTGGGTTATGGTTAGGATTAAATTTATGGTTAGTGTTAGGGTTAGGTATAGGGTTTGGTTGTGTTAATGTCAGGTTTAGTGTTAAGAGTTAATTTTGGTTGGTTTAAGATAGTGGTTAGGGTTATGTTTAGGTTTATGGTTAGGAGTTACAGTTAGGATTATGGTTAGGGTTTGGTTTGGGTTTTGTGTTAGTTTTATGGTTATGTTTAGGTTTAGGGCAGGGTTAGGATTAGGATTAGGGTTTAGGTTTATGTTAGGTTTGGATTGGGTTTGTGTTAAGGTTAAGGTTAGTGTTAATGTTTGGGTTAGGATTTGGTTAATTTTCATGTATGGTTAGGGTAAGGGTTAGGGATAGACATAGGGTTAGGTTTAGGAATAGTGTTAGTGTTATGGTCTGTGTTAGTGTTAGGATTAGGGGTAGTGTTATGGTTAGAGTTCCCGATACAGTCATTTTAGGGTTAGGTTTAGGGTTAGTTTAGGGTTAGGGTAAGGGTTAGGGTTAAGGCAAGGTGTGGGTTAGGGATAAGATTAGGATTAGGGTTACTGTTAATGTCAGTGTTAGGGTTAGAGTTAGAGTTAATTTTGGTTGGGTTAGGGTTAGGGTTAGGCGTTAGGAGTTACAGTTAAGATTATGGTAAGGGTTTGGTTAGGGTTATGGTTAGGATTAGTGTTAATTCTAGACTTAGGGTTTGTGTTTGATTGTGGGTTAGGGTTAATTTAATGGTTATGGTTAGGGTTAGAGTAGGGTTAGAGTTAGGGTTAGGGTTAGGGTTGATTTGCATTATTGTTAAGTTTAGTATTGGTATAATGTATACAATTTACCGTTGTTAGTTCAAATGCTGATTTCCCTATCCCACTATCTTGTTTCAATCCAGACATTGCATTATGCTGCTTATTCTAAGCATCACCTGTCTCAAGTTTGTGTAAACATGCCACCATTTACTTCACTCGGAAACACTGTTCTGTGCTCTTCTCATCTCAGCTCCAATATGGTGCTCTGTTGTCTCTGATATTTAGTTCTGTAACACAGCTCTGTGCTCTTCTAAACGTAGCTTGGAATGGTTCTCTGTGGTCTTCTATTCTTAGCTAAGCAACACTGCTCTGTGAGCTTGGAAATGCTGCTCTGTGCTCTCCTACAGTGACCTCGAACAAGCTGTTCTGTGCTTTTCTCCACTGTCCTGGGAAATATGGCTCTGTGCTCTCTACATTCAGCTCTGACAGGAACTCTGTGCTCTTCTCAACCTAGCTCAGAAACCCTGCCCTTGGTTCTTCTCAATATAGCTCAGTAACCGTGCTCTGTGCTCTCATATACTCAGTTTGAAAAATCCTGCCATGTGCTTTTCTCTACTTAGCTCAAAAATCCTGCTCTGTGTTCTCCTCCACTCATCTTGGAACCACTGCTCTGTATTCTACTCCAGTGAGCTCGGAAATGCTGCTCTGTGCACTTCTCTACTAAGCTTGGAAACCCTACTCTGTATTTCTCTCATCTTAGCATGGAAACCCTACTCTGTGCTCTTCTCATATAATCTTGGGAACCCTGCTCTGCCTCTTCTCTACTTAGCATGGAAAACTGGCTCTGTGCCCTTCTCAACCTAGCCAAGAAACCCTGCTCTCAGCTTTTGTCTACATAGTTCAGAAAATTTGCTCTGTGCTCTTCTGTACATAACTCGGAAACACTGCTCTGTGCTGTCCTCTGATTAGCTAGGTTACCCTAGTCTGTGCTCTTTTCAACTCAGCTGGGAAGCCCTCCTCTGTGCTCTCATCTACTTTATGCAAAACGCTGCTTTGTATTCTTCTCAACTTAGCTCAGAATCGCTGCTCTGAGCTCATCTTGACTCAGCTTGGAAACACTGCTCTCACCTCTTCTCAAGTCAGCTTGGAAACAATGCTCTGTGCTCTTCAGTACTTATCTCAGAAACTGCTCTGTGCTCTTCTCTACTTATATGGGAAACTCTGCTCTGTATGCTTCTGTTCTTAATCAGAAACGCTGCTCTATGCTTTTCTCTACTTACCTAGGTTACTGTCGTCTGTGCTCTTCTCAACTCAACTTGGAATAGGGGATCTGTGCAATTCCATATGTAGCCCCGAAACACTGCTCTGTGCTCTTCTGCACTGAGTTCAGAAACACTGTTCTGCACTGCACTCTTCTCTAATCAGCTCTGTAACCCTGCTCTGTGCTCTTTTCTACTAAGGTCGGAAACCCTTCACTGTGCTCCTCTCCACTCATCTCAGAACACGGCTCTGCACTCTTCTCCATACACCTCAGAAACCCTGCCCTGTGTTTTTCTCTATTTAGCAAGAAAATTCTGCTCTCTACTCTTCTTTACTGAGGTGAGAAACACTATTCTGTATTCTTCTCTATTCAGATCTGTAATCCTGTTCTGTGCTCTTCTCTACTAAGTCCAAAAACCCTTCTCTGTGCTCTTGTCCACTAAGTTCGACGACACTGCTCTGTGCTCTTCACTCAGCTTGGAAGACTGCTCTGTGCTCTTCTCCATACAAATCAAAACACCTGTTCTTTGTTATTTTCTCTTTAGCACAAAAATCCTGCTCTGTGCTCTTTTTTCTGAACTCAGAAACACTACTCTGTGCTCTTCTCTTCTTAGACTGCAAACTCTGCTCTGTGGTCTTCTGTACTTGACAAGCAGACACTGTTCTGTGCTGTTCTCTGTGTAGCTAGGTAACCCTGCACTGTGTGCTTCTCTTCTCATTTAGGGAACCCTGCTCTGTGCTCTTCTCTACTTAGCTCAGTGACCCTGTTCTGTGTTCTTCTCCTCTCAGTGCAGAAATGCTGTGCTTTGCTCTTCTCAACTGAGTTCAGAAAAGGTGCTCTATGTTCTTCTATACTTTGCTCCGAAACACTGCTCTTTGGTCTTCTACTTCAGATTGTAAATGTTGCTTTGTGCTCTTCTCCACTCAGCTCAGAAACAAGGCTCCTTGCTCTTCTTCATACAGATCACAAACCCTGCTCTGTACTCTTCTCTACTAAGTTCAGAAACGATGCTCAATGCTCTTCTCTACTTCACTGAGAAACAGTGTTCTATGCTCTTTTCAACTTATGTTGGAATCCCTGCTCTGTGCTTTTGTATACTAAGCTCAGGAACACTGCTCTCTGCTCTTCTCTACTTAGCTCAGAAAGGCTGCTCCTTCTCTACTCAGCTCAGAATCACCGTTCTATGTTCTTCTCAACTCAGCTTGGAAACACTGCTTTGTGCTCTTCTCCAGTGAGCTCAGAAACATCACTCTGTACTCTTCTCCACTCAGCTCGGAAACAAAGCTCTTGGCTATTCTCCATATAACTCAGATTCCTCGTCTGTGCTGTTCTATACTAAGCTCGGAAACCCTGCTCTGTATTCTTCTCAACTTAGCCTGGAAACGTGCTCTGTGCTCTTCTCTTCTTATCATGGAAACCCTGACCTGGCTCTTCTCTACTTAGCATGGAACCCCAGGTCTGTGCTCTTCTGAACCTAACTGGGAAAACCTTCTCTCTGCTTTTGACTACATAGCTTGGAAACACTGCTTTCTGCTCTTCTCTTCTTATATTGGACACCCTGCTCTTTGCTCTCCTTAGCTCAGAAACTCTGCTCTGTGCTCTTCTGTACTTAACTCAGAAACACTGCTCTGTGCTGTTCTCTGCTTAGCTGGGTAACCTTACTCTGTGATCTTCTCCACTCAGCTCAGAAACAAGGCTTTTTGCTCATCTCCATGTAAATCAGAAACCCTTCTCTGTACTCTTCTCTACTAAGCTTGGAAATAATGCTCGGTTCTCTTCTCTACTTCACTTGGAAACACTGCTCTGTGCTCTTCTCTATTTATCTTGGACACCCTGCTCTGTGCTTTTCTATACTTGCCTCAAATTCTGCTCTGTGCTCCTCTGTACTTAACTTGGAATCACTGCTCTGTGCTGTTCCCTTGTTAACTAGGTTTCCTTGCTCAGTGCTGTACTCAACTCAGCTCAGAAGCCCTACTCTGCGCTCTTCTCCACTCAGCTTGGAAACACTGTTCTGTGCTCTTTTAAACTCAGCTCAAATATGGTGCTCTGTGGTCTTCGATACTTAGTTCTACAACACTGCTTTGTGCTCTTCTACACATAGCTCAGAAATGGCTCTCTGTAGTCTTCTATACTTAGCTAAACAACACTGATCTGTACTCTTCTCCAGTGAGCTCGGAAACACTGCTCCATGCTCTGCTACAGTGAGCTCAGATACATTACTCTGTGCTCTTCTCTGATGAGCTGGGAAACACTGCTCTGTGCTTTCTGCACTCAGCTCGGACAAGCTGCTCTATGCTCTTCTCAACCGAACTCAGAAACCTTGTCCTGGGTTCTCTCAATGTAGTCCTGAAACCCTGCTATGTGTGCTGATATACTTAGCTCAAACACCCTGCTCTGAGCAATTCTATACTTGCCTTGAAAACCATGCTCTGTGCTCTTCTTCACTCAGCTCGGAACTGATGCTCTCTGTTATTCTCCATGCAGCTTGGTAAAGCTGCTCTATATGGTCCTCCACTCAGCTTGGAAACACTGCTCTGTCCTCTTCTACAATAAGCTCTAAACACCGATCTGTGCTCTTCTCCATGCAGCCAGAAAACACTGCTTTGTGCTTTTCTCTGCTTAGCTAAATAACACTGTGCTCTTCTCAACTTAGCTCAGAAAACCTGCTCTATGCTCTTCTCAACTCAATTTGGAAACACTGCTCTTACCTCTTGTCAACTCAGCTTGGAAACAATGCCCTATGCTTTTCTCTACTTTCCTGGGATAATCAGAAATACTGCTCTGTACTCTTCTCTACTTAGCTGGGAAACACTGCTCTGTTCTTAATCAGAAACACAGCTCTATGCTGTTCTCTGCTTACCTAGGTTACTGTCCTCTGTGCTCTATTCAACTCAGCTCGGAATAATGGATCTGTGCCATTCTATATGTAGATCCAAAACACTGCTCTGTGCTCTTCTCCACTGAGCTCAGAAACACTGTTCTGTACGCTTCTCTATTCAGCTCTGGAACCCTGCTCTGTGCTCCTCTCCATTCAGCTCGGAACATGGCCTTGTGCTCTTCTCCATACATCTCAGAAACCCTGCTCTATGCTCTTCTCTATTGAGCAAGAAAATTCTGCTCTGTGCTTTTCTTTACTGAGCTCAGAAACACTGTTCTGTATTCTTCCATTTTCAGCTCCGTAACCCTGCTCTGTGCTCTTCTCTACTAAGGTAAGAAACACTGCTCTCTGCTCTTCTCAACCCAGCTTGGAAACACTGCTCTCTGCTCTTCTCCACTCAGCTTGGTTATGGTACTCTGTGGTCTTCGATACTTAGTTCTGCAGCACTGCTCAGTGCTCTTCTAAACTTAGCTCAGAAATGGTTCTCTGAAAGTTTTCTATATATAGCTAAGCAACCCTGTTCTGTGCTCTCCTACAGTGAGCTTGAATACACTGCTTTGTGCTCTTTCCCAGTGAGCTCAGAAACCCTGCTCTGTGCTCTTCTACACTCAGCTTGGAATCAGTCCCCTGTCCTCTTCTACACTCAGTTCAGAAACACTGCTCTTGCTCTTCTCAACCTAGGTCAGAAACCCGGCCCTGAGCTCTTCTCAGTGTAGCTCAGAAGACCTCCTCTGTGCTTTCATATATTTAGCTAGTAACCACTCTTCTGTGCTCCTCTGTACTTCGCTCAGTAACCCTGCTCTGTGCTCTTCTCATCTCGGAAGCCCTGCTGGGGCTTGTCTCTACTTAGCATGGAGACCCAGCTCTGTGCTCTTCTCAAACTAGCTGGGAATCCCTGCTCTCTGATTTTGTCTACATAGCTAAGAAACACTGCTCTGTGCTGTTCTCTGCTTAGCTAGGTAACCCTACTCTGTGCTCTTTTCAACTCTCCTGGGAAAGCCTGCTCAATGCTCTTGTCTACTTATCTGGGGAAAGCTGCTTTGTGTTCTTCTCAACTTAGCTCAGAAACACTGCTCTGTGCTCTTCTCGAATCAGCTTGTAAACATTCCTCTCTCCTCAGCTCAGCTCAGCTTAGAAACAATGCTCTGTACTCTTCTCTAATTATCTTGGAAACACTACTCTGTGCTCTACTTAGCTGGGAAACTCTGCTCTGTATGCTTCTGTTCTTAATCAAAACCACTGCTCTGTGCTGTTCTCTGCTGACTTAGGTTACCATCCTCTGAGCTCTTCTCACCTCTGCTCAGAGAAGAGGAACTGTGCTATGTAGCTCTATGTAGCTCTGAAACACTGCTCTGTGCTCTTCTGCACTGAGCTCAGAAACACTACTCTGTGTTCTTCTCCTCTCACCTTGGAACATGGCTCTGTGTTATTCTCCATACATCTCAGAAACCCTGCTCTGTGATCTTCTCTATTGAGCATGATAATCCTGCTCTGTGCTCTTTTTTACTGAGCTCAGAAACACTGTTCTGTACTCTTCCATTTTCAGCTCTGTAACCCTGTTCTTTCTCTCTTCCATACAGCTCAGAAAACCTTCTCTGTGCTCTTCTCTATTTAACATGAAAATCCTGCTCTGTGCTCTTTTTTACTGAGCTCAGAAACACTACTCTGTGCTCTTCTCTACTTAAATTGCAAACTCTAATCTGTGGTCTTCTGTACTTAACTAGGAGACACTGTTCTGTGGTATTCTCTATGAAGCTAGGTAACCCTACACTGAGCTCCTCTTCTCATTTAGGAAACCCTGCTCTGTGCTCTTCTCTACTTAGCTCAGTAACTGTGCTCTGTGTTCTTCTCCACTCAGCTCATATATGCTGTGCTTTGCTCTTCTTAACTGAGCTCAGAAAAGGTGCTTTGTGCTCTTCTATACTTTGCTCCGAAACACTGCTCTCCAGTCTTCTACATTCAGGTTGTAAATGTTGCTTTGTGCTCTTCTCCACTCAGCTCAGAAACAAGGCTCTTTGCTCTTCTCCATACAGATCACAAGCCCTGCTCTGTACTCTTCTTTACAAAGCTCAGAAATAATGCTCAGTTCTCTTTTCTACTTCACTCAGAAACACTGCTCTTGCTCTTTTCAACTTATCTCAGAATACCTTCTCTGTACTCCTCTCTGCTAATTTTGGACACCTTGCCCTGTGCCCTTCTCTATTTAGTTCAAAACTCTGTTCTGTGCTTCTCTGTACTTAACTCGGAAACACTGCTCTGTGCTCTTTTCTTCTTAGTTCAGAAACATTGCTCTCTGCTCTTCTCAGATCACTTTGGAGACACTGCTCTGTGCACATCTCAACTAACTCGGAAATGATGCCCTGTGGTCTTCTATACTTAGCTCTGCAACACTGCTCTGTGTTCTTCTAAATTTAGCTCAGAAATGCTGCTCTGTCCTCACCTCCAGTGAGCTCAAAAACACTGCTCTGTGCTCTTGTCCACTGAGCTAGGAAACATTGCCCTATGGTCTTCTACGCTCAAACAGGAATCAGTGTTCTGTGCTCTTCTACACTCAGCTTGGAAATGCTGCTCTGTGCTCTTCTTAACTTATCCAGAAAACCTGCCCTGTGCTTTTCTTAATCTATCTTGGAATTCCTGCTCTGTGTTCTCATATACTTAGCTTGGAAACACTCTTCTGTGCTCTTCTCTACTTAGCTTGGTAACCCTGCTCTGTGCGCTTCCCAACTTTACTCTGAAACCATGCTTTCTCTTCTACACTACTTAGCTCAGTAACTCTGTACTGTGCTCTTTTCTACTTAGCTCAAAACCCCTGCTCTGTGTTGATCTCCATTCAGCTCCAAAACACTGCTCTGTGCTCTTCTCTAGTGAGCTCAGAAACACTGCTCTTCTCCATTCAGCTAGGAAACCATGCTTTGTGCTCTTCTCTACTTAGCTCAAAATCCCTTTTCTGTGCTCTTCTCCACTCAGCTCAGAACTTCTGCTCTGTGTTCTCCATTCAGCTCAGAAATGCTGCTCTGTGCTGTTCTCCAATCAGCCTGATAACAGTGCTCTGGGCTCCTCATCACACAGCTCAGAAATGCTACTCTGTCCTCCCCTCCAGTGAACTCAAAATTGCTGCTCTGTGCTCTCCTCCAGTGAACTCAGAAATGCTGCTGTGTAAGTTCCTATTTCAGCTAGAAAATGGTGCTTTGTGCTCAGAAACCCTGCTCTATGTTCTTCTCAACCTTGCTCGGTAACCCTGCTCTGTGCTCTTCTCTACTTATCTCAAAAACCCTGCTCTGTGGTCTTCCCTACTTAGCTTGGAAACACTGCTGTGTGCTGTTCTCTACTTAGCTCCATAACCCTTCTCTGTGCTCTTCTCCACTCAGCTCGTAAACACCACCCTTAACTCAGTAACACTGCTCTATACTCATCTCTACTTAGCTTGATTACACTGCTCTGTGCTCTTCTCTCCTTAGCTCAGTAGTGTTTCTCCATGTTCTTCTCTCCTTAGCTCAACATCACTACTCTATGCTCTTCTTTCCTTAACTCAGTAACACTGCTCCATACTCTTCTTTCAGTAGCTCTGTAACTCTGCTCTGTGCTCTTTCCTCCTTAACTCAGTAACACTGCTCTGTAATGGCATCCCATGCTTTTTTATCCTTAGCTGGGTAACACTGCTCTGTGCTTTCTTTTAAAGCTCTGTAACATAGCACTATACTCTTCTCTCCTTTTCTCCATAACACCATTCCATGCTCTTCTATCCTTACCTGGGTAACACTGCTCTGTTCTCTTCTCTCCAGAAGGCTTGGGAATATGTCTTACAAACCCTAAAGGCCCACAGATGCCAGTCTAGGCTACTATATCAAGCAAAATTTTCAATTACTATAATTGGAGAAAACAAGATATTGCAAGGGAAAACTAAATTTAAACAGTATCTATGCACAAACCCAGCCCTACTGAAAATACAAAAAGAACTCCCATGAGAGGAGGTTAACTAGACCTAGAAATACACAAAATATAAATAACTTCACTACAGCAAAATGAAAGAAGACAAACACACTACTACAACCAACATCAAAATAAGAGGAGCCAACTGACCACTAATATCTCTCAACATCAGTGGACTCAACTCTTCAATAAAAAGACACAAACTAACAGAATGGATGTATAAATGGAACTCATCATTTTGCTCCATATAAGAAACATACCTCGGACACTGATGAAGGGGCAGAGCCAAGATGGCGACTAGCACACACAGTTTCTGAGGTGTGGAAGAGCTAAACGTCTCAGTTGGTGAGTGGAAGGACCTCTAACCCAGGAAAACAACGGTGAGGCTTTTGAAACAACAGGGAACATCTCAGGAGGTGAAAACTTTGGTCTCGGGTTACCCAGGGACTTGTTTGGGGAAGCTGAGAAACGATCCTTTGATCTCCCGGCACTCCCCTCCCCCAGACCTCCCTCCTCCTCGGCAGACTTATAAAGATAAGCAGACTTATCTTTCTCAGTGCAGACCTAACTGCCTGGGGTCTGCAGCTGCTGAGGTAGAGCTCCAAGCCTTTTAGTGGCAAATGCCAGCAGTACCCATCTCGGAGTCCCAGATTTGCATGGCCGCTGCACCATCCTCCCAGGGCCCAAGTCTGCTAGATGCCATACTAGCTCCGCAGGATCGCAATCACTGATGGTATGGCCCGCCCAATCCCACAGTGACAGAGAATACGCTATATACTCACCAAAACCAGGCAGAAATGCCATACAAGCTAGGCACACTAGGCGCTGGGCCTCCCAAGCTTGGAGAGCACAATGAAGAGACCCCAGGACTTCCCAGAAAGCATCTGGACTAGCAACCCAGTCTCCAGCTACAGCCAGACTTCCTAACCTGGTGGTGGAGCAGCACTGAGCTGGCGGGGCACATCAGCCCTCCAGTTTAAGACTAACCAGGACCAAATCAGAGAACAGAGAGCCTGGTTACCCGATCCCTACTGACGTGACCACCTTGAAATCTGCAGCTGCAGCAAGACCTCATAACCTGGCAGTGACAGCAGCACGGAGCTAGCGGAGCACATCAAAGAAGCAGGGCCAAACCAGAGAGCAGAGAGCCTGGATACCCCGATCTCTGCCAAGTGACCTACCTGTAAGTGAGTGCACACTTGAGAATCTGCAGATCCCTAGATCCTGGGTCCTTCTAAAACAGAAGCCAGGCATCGAACCCCCTCCCACCCATATACCCACTTTGGGAAACAGAGGGGCACTTGGGACTTTGAAGTTCCTGCTCTGTGGGTCTAGTTGAGGAGTTAAGGCAGTTAATGCCAGAAATTGTGCAGCGATCATCACTAGCACCTACAACATATACAGTGCAGAGCCCCTCCCACACACTCAAGGGTTCAACATTATCCATCACTCTGTCCCTCAAGACACACGTCCACGCAGAATTCCACACGCACACACACACACACACACACAAACACACACACACACATACTGCAGAATCCAAAAACAAACAGGAAAGGTTTCAGATAAGCCAATGGCCAGGGGTAGGCGAAAGAACACTTCCAACATAAATCAGGACATCATGACTTCACCAGCAAACCCCAAAATCGATGGATACTCCAATTCATCAGAAGCACAGGAAAATGACTTTAAAGCCATGCTTACCCAATTATTTGAGGCTCATAAGGAGGAAATGAACAAATCTTTCAAAGAGTTGGCCAGTCAATTGGAGGTAAAGAAAGAAGAAATAGACAAAAGCTTTAAAGAAACACAGGCAAACATAGCCAAACAAATAGAGGCACAAGTAGAGATAAAAATTAGTGGCATACAAAAAGGAAATGAACAAAGAAATAGAAACCATTGCAGAGAGACAGGAATTCAAATTCAAACAAATGAAAGAAATTGTGCAAGGCATGAAAACAGAATTAGAATCAATAAAGAAAACACAAACTGAGAAAACCCTTGAGCTGGAGAACTTGGAGAAAAGATCAGGAACCACAAAAGTAAGCATCACCAACAGAATACAAGAGATGGAAGAGAGAATCTCTGGAGCTGAAGACACATTTGCAGAAATTGATACTTCTCTCGAAGAAAAAGTAAAATTGGAAAAGTTCCGATCACAAAATATCCAAGAAATCAAGGACGCTATGAAAAGACAAAATCTAAGAATAATAGGAATTGATGAAAAAGAAGACTCCAGGCTCCAAGGTCCAGAAAATATTTTCAAGAAAATCATAGAAGAAAATTTTCCCAACTTAAAGAAAGAGATGTCCATAAATATACAAGAGGCCTACAGAACACCAAATAGACTAGACCACAAAAGAAACACATCACATCACATCATAGTCAAAACACTAAATCTACAGAACAAAGAAAAGATATTAAAAGCAGCAAGAGAAAAAGGCCAAGTAACATATGAAGGTAGACCTATCAGAATCACACCGGACTTCTCATCAGAAACTATGAAAGCCAGAAGGGCCTGGGCAAGTATCATGGAGACTCTAAGAGATCATAAATGTCAACCCAGACTACTATACCCAGAAAAGCTTTCAATCAACATAGATGGAGAAAACAAAATATTCCATGACAAAACTAAATTTACGCAATATCTGCACAGCAAACCAACCCTACCTAAGATACTAGAAGGAAAACTCCAATGAAAACAACTTCACCCAAGAAAACAGGGCATACAGATAATATCCCAACAAAAAAGAAAAGAAAACAAGCACTGAAACAGGGTAAGATCACCGACTCCATTACAAAAGGAACTAACATTCATTGGTCACTATTATCTATCAATATCAATGGACTCAACTCGCCAATAAAAAGACACAGGCTAACAGAATGGTTGTGGAAACAGGATCCAACATTCTGTTGCATCCAAGAAACACACCTATGCAACAAAGATAAACAATACCTCAGAGTAAAGGGCTGAAAAAATGTTTTTCAAGCAAATGGTTCCAGAAAACAAGCTGGAATAGCCATCCTAATATCTAATAAAATAGACTTTCATCCAAAGTTAACCCAAAAAGATAAGGAGGGCCACTATATTCTCATCAAAGGAAAAATCCACCAAGAGGACATCACAATCTTGAATAACTATGCCCCAAATACAAGAGCACCTACATTCGTAAATGAAACATTATTAAAGCTTAAATCTTACATTGATCCTAATACCTTAATAGTGGGAGACTTCAACACCCCACTCTCATCAAGGAACAGATCAACTAGACAGACACCAAATAGGGAAATAAAAGCACTCACAGAATCCCTGAATCAAATGGACCTAATAGATGTCTACAGATCTTTTCACCCAAACTCAAAAGAGTACACCTTCTTTTCAGCACCACATGGAACCTTCTCCAAAATAGACCATATAGTGGGTCACAAAGCAAGCCTCAACAGATACAAAAGGATTGAAATAATGCCTTGTATACTATCTGACCACCATGGACTAAAGCTGGACATCAACAACAACAGAAACAACAAAAAGCCGACACGCACATGGAAACTGAACAACTTATTACTCAATGACAGCTGGGTTAAGGAAAAAATAAAAAAAAGAAATTAAAGACTTCCTAGAATTCAATGAAAATGAAGGCACAACATACCCAAATTTATGGGACACATTGAAAGCAGTGCTCAGAGGAAAATTTATAGCACTAACTGCCTTCAAGAAGAAATTCATAACATCACATACAAACAACTTAATAGCTCAACTGAAATCCCTAGAAAAAAAAAAGAAGCAGATACACCCAAGAGGAGCAGACGGCTGGAAATAATCAAACTCAGGGCTGAAATCAATCAATTAGAAACAAATAAAACTATTCAAAGAATCAATGAAACAAAAATCTGGTTCTTTGAGAAAATCAACAAGATAGAAAAACCCATAGCCAAACGAACTAAAAAGCAGAGAGAAACTATCCAAATCAGCAAAATCAGAAATGAAAATGGGGACATAACTACAGACACTGAGGAAATTCAAACAATTATTAGCTCATACTATAAAAGCCTATATGCCACAAAATTTGAAAATCTAAATGAAATGGATAATTTTCTTGACAGATTCCATCTACCAAAATTAAGTCAAGATCAGGTAGAAAAACTGAATAGCCCTATATCTCCCAAGGAAATTGAAGCAGTCATTCAGTCTCCCCTCCAAAAAAATCCCTGGGCCAGATGGCTTCAGTGCAGAATTCTACAAGACCTTCAAAGAAGTGCTAACACCAATTCTCCTCAAACTATTCCACAAAATAGAAACAGAAGGAACACTACCAAACTCATTCTATGAAGCCACAGTCTACTTGATACCTAAACCACACAAAGATCCAACAAAAAAAGAGAAATTCAGACCTATCTCTCTTATGAACATTGATGCAAAAATATTCAATAAAATACTTGCAAACCGAATCCAAGAACACATCAAAGATATCATCCACCATGACCAAGTAGGCTTCATCCCAGGCATGCAAGGGTGGTTCAACATACAGAAATCCATCAATGTAATCCACCATATAAACAAACTGAAGGAGAAAAACCACATGATCATCTCCTTAGATGCCGAAAAAAGCATTTGACAAAGTCCAACACCCATTCATGTTTAAAGTCTTGGAGAGATCAGGGATACAAGGCACATACCTAAAGATAGTAAAGGCAATATACAGCAAGCCTGTAGCCAACATCAAACTAAATGGAGAGAAATTTAAAGAAATCCCACTGAAATCAGGGAAAAGACAAGGCTGCCCACTCTCTCCCTTCCTCTTCAACATAGTACTTGAAGTCCTAGCCAGAGCAATAAGACAACTAAAGAAGATCAAGAGGATACAAATTGGAAAGGAAGAGGTCAAAGTGTCACTATTTGCAGATGATATGATAGTATATATGAGCGACCCCAAAAATTCAACCAGAGAACTCCTCCAGCTGATAAACACCTTCAGCAAAGTGGCAGGATACAAAATCAACTCAAAAAAAATCAGAAGCCCTCCTGTATACCCAAGACAAAAAGGCTGAGAACGGAATTAGGGAAACAACACCCTTCACAATAGCCACTAATAACATAAAGTACCTTGGTGTGACTCTAACCAAGCAAGTGAAAGACCTGTTTATGAAAAACTTCAAGTCTCTGAAGAAAGAAATCGAAGAAGATATCAGAAGATGGAAAGATCTCCCGTGCTTGTGGATTGGTAGGATTAACATTGTGAAAATGGCCATCCTGCAAAAAGAATTTACAGATTCAATGCAATTCCTATGAAAATACTAACTCAATTCTTTACAGACCTTGAAAAAAAAGATTCTTAGCTTCATATGGAGAAACAAAAAACCCAGAATCTCCAAAACGATCCTGTACAACAACAGATCATCTGGAGGTATTTCCATCCCCGATCCCAAGCAGTACTACAGGGCAACAGTAATAAAAACTGCATGGTATTGGCATAGAAACAGAAAGGAGGATCAATGGAACCGCATAGAAGACCCAAATATAAACCCACACACCTATGAATACTCGATATTTGACAAAGAAGCCAAATCCATTCAATTGAAAAAAGACAGCAGCTTCAACGAATGGTGCTGGACCAAATGGATGTCTACATGCAGAAAAATGAAAATAGATCCATATTTATCACCCTGCACAAAACTAAAGTCAAAGTGGATCAAGGACCTCAACATAAAACCAGATACTCTAAATCAGTTGGAAAAAAAGTGGAGAACAGCCTAGAACTCATTGGCACAGGAGAAAACTTCCTGAACAGAACACCAACAGCACAGGCTCTAAGAGAGAAACAATCAATAAATGGGACCTCATGAAACTGAAAAGCTTCTGTAAAGCAAAAGACACCATCATCAAAACAAAACGCCTGCCTACAGATTGGGAAAGAATCTTCACCAACCCTTTATCTGACAGAGGGCTAATAGCCAGTATATATAAAGAACTAAAGAAGCAGAAAAGCAACAAATCAAGTAATCCAATTAAAAAAATGGGGAACAGAGCTAAACAGAGAATTCTCGATAGAGGAACATCGAATGGCAGAGAAACACTTAAAGAAATGCTCAGCCTCATTAGCCATCAGGGAAATACAAATCAAACCGACCCTGAGATTTCACCTTACATGCATCAGAATGGCCCAAGATCAAAAACTCAAGTATCAACACATGCTGGAGAGGATGTGGTGAAAGGGGAACCCTCCTCCATTGTTGGTGGGAATGTAAACTGTTACAACCACTTTGGAAGTCAATCTGGCGCTTTCTCAGACAATTAGGAGTAGTGCTACCTCAAGACACAGCTATACCACTCCTAGGTATATACCCAAAATTTGCTCACGTACACAACAAGGACATTTGTTCAACAATGTTTGTAGCAGCTTTATTTGTAATAGCTAGAACCTGGAAACAACCCAGATGTCCATCAACGGAGGAATGGATACGGAAATTGTGGTATTTTTACACAATGCTACTCAGCAATCAAAAATGAGGAAATCATGAAATTTGCAGGCAAATGGTGGGATCTAGAAAAGATCATTCTGAGTGAAGTATCCCAGAAGGAGAAAGACAGACATGGTATATACTCGCTTATATAGACCTACAAGATATGATAAAGATTATGAAATCTACACACCTAAAGAAGATAATCAAGAAAGCGGACATGGGCGAAGATGATCTATCCTCATTTAGAAAGACAAATGGGATGTGCATTGACCATATGACAGGAGTCTACCGCAAAAGGCATCTGAAAGACTCTCCCTAGCAGTGTTTCAAAGCAGACACTAAGACTCATAACCAAACCCTCGGCAGAGTTCAGGGAATCATATGAAAGAAGGGGAGTTAGTATGATATGGAAAGGATAGGAGCCCCACAAGGACCAAATATATCCGGGCACAGGGTCTTTTCTGAGACTGACACTCTACCAAGGACCATCTATGGATATAACCTAGAACTTCTGCTCAGATGTGGCCTGTGGTAGCTCAGTAACCAGGTAGTTTTCCAAAGTAAGGGGAACAAGGACTATTTCTAACAGGATCTCAAGGGCAGGCTCTTTGACCTCCCCCCCAGGGGAGGAGCAGTCCTGTTAGGCCACAGAGGAGGACTTTGCAGCCAGTCCTGAAGATACCTGATAAAACAGGGTCAAATGAAAGGGAGAAGGTCCTTCCCTATCAGTGGACTTGGAAAGGGGCAGGGAGGAGACCAGGGAGGGAGTGTGGGGTTGGGAGGGACTGAGGGAGCGGGATACACCTGGGACACAGAGTTAACAAAATGTAACTAAAAAGAAAAATAAAATAAAAAAAAACACACCTCAGCCACAAAGATAGACATTACCTGAAAGTAAAGGTCTAGAAAGGAGTTTTCCAAGCATATGAACCCAAGAGGCAAGCTAGAATAGCCACTGTAATAGATAAAATATGGACCTTCAATAAAAATTAATCAAAAGAGATGAAGAAGAGTGCTTCATCATCATCAAAGAAATCTTCCACCAAGAAGACATCTCAATTCTGAACATCTATGCTCCAAATACAAGGGCCCCAAATTTGTAAAATAAACATTAATAAAACGTAAACCACACATCAATCCCCACACATTAATAGTGGAGACTTCAACACCCTACTCTCACCAATAACAGATCAACAAAACAGAAACTAAACAGAGAAATAGTGACATTAGCAGATATCATGGATCAAATGGACCTAACAAACATCTACAGAACTTTTCACCCAAACACAAAAGCTTCTCCAAAATTGACCAACTAGTAGGTCACAAAGGAAACCTCAACAGATACAAGAATTTTGAAATAATACCTTGTAGCCTATCAGAACACCATGGACTTCAACAACAGAAATAACAAACTTTACAACTCTCTACTCAATAACAACTGGATCAGGAAAGAAATGAAAAATAATTTAAGACTTCCTAAAATTCAATGAAAGTGAAGGCACAACACACCCAAACTTATGGAACACAATGAAAATACTGCTAAAAGAAAAGTTCATAGCACTAAGTGCCTTCATAAAGAAACTGGAGACATCTCATACAAGCAACTTAATGGCACACCTCAAAGCCCTAGAAAAAGAAGAAGCGGACACACGTGAGAGCAGTAAACAGCGGGAGATAATAAAACTCAGGGCTGAAAGCAATAAATTAAAAACAAAGAGAATGGGGGGGAGAATCCAAGATGGCAGGACCAGGAGGACACTCTTTCTAACCAGCAGCACAGCAGTATCTGCACAGTTCCCAGCAGACAGATCTCTGGGCTCTAAAACACCAGAGATTGTTTCCCAGGTGAGAGGAAACCCCACAGTGTGGAATTCAATAAGCTTCAGGTCACCCAGCTAAACTGAAGACCAGTTCCCGGGTCCCTCCAGGTGCTCATTTGCCAGCCCAGAGCCACATGGTGCAGGTGTGCTCTGTCACTGTCCCAGACTGAGCTGTGGGCCCCACAATGCCAGAGACTGAGATTTCCAGTTGAGAGAAAACCTCATGGTGCAGAAAGCAATCGGGACCAACCTTAGGTCACCCAGACAATCCCTGGAAAAAGACCCAGGTCCAGTGGGCACCCAGGTGCCAGCCCAAAGTGGGGTGCTTAGCCATCAGCACAGAGTCCTGACTCCACACCCGACCCACCAATTCAGACAGAACTGAGGGCCCCACAGCACCAGAAACTGAGTTTCTCTGTCAGGTGGAAACCCACAGTGAGGGGAAGAGCAGATCTGACCTCACAGCACTCAGCCGACATCCCTCCCCCCAAAAAAATGTTTTCAGGAAAAGTCCCTGGGTTCCTGCAAATGCCCAGGTGCCCAGGCACCCAGTCACTGGCAAGGCAGAGCCACATGCCTGTGCCTGCTTGCTCTACTCACCATCCCAGATGGACCTGCAGACCCCAAAACACCACAGACTAGGGAAAAACATAGGTTCCAACCCTCAGGATACCCAGCTCCAGGAAAGTTTCTGGGTTCCCACAGGCTATAAGCTCTGGTCTTCTACTGCACACGAGTGTTGTGCTCACCTGCCACTGATTATGGCTAGGGTACTGGGGTACACCACTCCAACCTCAGACCTCATTGGAGCAGCCCTCAGATACTACTCTGAGATGTGACCAGTTATCTCTAGCTAAACTGACAAAACCACAGGACTCTGTGGTTCTTCACAAGGGCTGCACCCAGCAAATACAGCTTAACAGCAGCAGCAGCAGCTCACTAAATTCAGATCAAGAAACCCAGCAGCAGGACAGCCATCTCCAGAATTTTCCTGATGAGAGGAGAGCCTTCCTGAATACCACAGTAACCATACAGGTCCATATGCCTGAGGTGAACTGTGACAGTTCCTGAGAAGCACCACCTTTCAGTTGACCGTACTAAAAAAGCTGAGGAGATCTCCTTCAGAATCCTGCCAAGGGGATTCTCCCACCCTAGGACTCCAGCAGGCACCAGAAATTAACAGACAACACCTGAGAAAGGTAGATGGGTAGAGGCCAGCATAAAAGCACAACCAACAAAAGGCAAAGCAATGTGGCATCCCTAGAACCCAGGTATCCAGGGGCAAGTAGCTCTGGACACACTAGCAAAAGTGAAATTCAAGATGACCTTACATCTATGCTTATGAAGAGGTTAATAAAGGAAACAAATAAAATGCATAAAGAATTAGAGGAAGATAAAATCTAATTATGACCATCCGTAAAGAAGTACAGGAAGATGCAGCCAAACAGTTTGTGGCTTTCAGAAAGGAAATTACTAAATCACTGAAAGAAATAAAAGAAACAGAAGAATGTTCAAAAAAACAGGTAAAGGAATTGAAGGAAAAAAAAGGAAAATACAGTCAGACAGGTGAAAGAAATCAACAAAATGGTTCAAGATATGAAGATAGAATTGGAAAAATTAAAGAAAACACAAAGAAATCATGGAGAGGGAAAACTAAAGAAAGAAAACAGGAATTACAGAGGTAAGCATAACTAACAGACTACAAGAAATGGAAGAAAGAATCTCAGGTGTGGAAGATACAATGGAAGAAATCTATGTATCCATCAAAGAAAAAAATAAATCTAAAAAAATTCTGACACAAATTATCCAAGAGATTGAAGACAACATGAAAAGACAAAACCTAAGAATAATAGGAATAGAAGAAAAAGAAGATTTCCATCTCCAAGGCCCAGAAAATATTTTCAACAAAACCATAAAAGAAAATTTCCCCAACTTAAAGGAGAGGCCAGTAAGCATACAAGAGGCCTATAGAACACCTAATAAGTTAGACCAGAAAAGAAAATCCTCCTGCCCAAATCAAAAGAGTATAACCTTTTCAGCACTTCATGGAACCTTCTCAAAAATAGACCATATAGTTGGTCACAAAATCAAGCTTCAACAGATACAAGGAGATTGAAATAATTCCTTGTATCCTATCTGAAGAAGCATGGACTAAAGTTGGACACCAACAACAACAGAAATTAGCAAAAAGCCTACACACACATGGAAACTGAACAACTCGCTACTCAATGACAGCTAGGTCAGGGAAGAAATAAAAAAAAGAAATTAAAGACTTCCTAGAGTTCAATGAAAATGAAAGTACAACATACCCTAACTTATGGGACACAATGAAAGCAATGTTAAGAAGAAAATTCATAGCACAAAGCACCTTCAAGGAGAAATTTGAAACATCTCATACAAGCAAAATAATGGCTCAACTGAAAGCCCTAGGAAAAAAAGAAGCAGACACACACAAGAGGGATAGACAGCTGGAAATAATCAAACTCAGAGCAGAAATCAATAAATTAGAAACAAATAAAACAATTCAAAAAATCAATGAAACCAAGAGCTGGTTCTTTGAGAAAAATCACAAGATAAACAAACCTTTGGCCAAACTAACTAAAAGGCAAAGAGAAACTATCCAAACCAGCTAAACAGACACTGAGGAAATCCAATCAATCATTAAGTCTTATTACAAAAGCCATATATGCCACAAAATTTGAAAATCTAAATGAAATGGACAATTTTCTTGATTGATTCTACTTACCAAAGCTGAATCAAGACCAGGTAAATCAATTAAATAGTCTTATATCCCCTAAGGAAATAGAAGCGGTCATCAAAAGTCTCCCATCCAAAAAAAGGCCAGGACCAGATGGTTTCAGTGCAGAATTCTACCAGACCTTCAAAGAAGAGATAACTCCAATTCTCTTCAAATTATTCCACAAAATAGAAACAGAAGGAACATTACCAAACTCATTCTATGAAGTCACAGTCACCTTGATACCTAAACCACACAAAGACCCAACAAAAAAATAGAGAACTTCAGATATATCTTTCTTATGAACACTGATGCAAAAATACTCACTAAAGGGCTGGAGAGCTGGCTCAGAGGTTAAGAACACTTGCTGTTCTTTCAAGGGTCCTGACTTCAATTCCCAGCAACCACATGGTGGCTCATAACCACCTATAGTAAGATCTGGTGAGCAGGAAGAATGTTGTATAAATAATAAATAAATCTTAAAAAATACTCACTAAAAGACTTACAAACCAAATCCAAGAACACATCAAAGACCAAGTAGGCTTCATCCCAGGCATGCAGGGGTGGTTCAGTATTTGGAAATCCATCAATGTGATCCACCATATAAACAAACTGAAGGACAAAAACCACATGATCATCTTTTTAGATGCCAAAAAAGCATTTGACAAAATCCAACACCCATTCATGTTTAAAGTCGTGGAGAGATCAGGGATACAAGGCACATACTTAAACATAGTAAAGACAATATACAGCAAGCCTATAACCAACATCAAACTCAATGGAGAGAAGTTTATGTCAATTCCACTGAAATCAGGAACAAGACAAGGCTGCCCACTCTCTCCATATCTCCATATCTCTTCAACATCAATGGGGACAGGGACTATCTCTGACAGGAACTGATTGGCCTGCTTGAAGTCCTAGCTACGGCAATAAGACAACTAAAAAGATATCAAAGGGATACAAAGAAAGAATGGGATATAAAGAAAGAAGTCAAAGCATCACTATTCGCAGATGATGTGAGAGTATACATGAGTGACCCCAAAAATTTAACCAGAGAACTCCTACAGCTGATAAACACCTTCAGCAAAGTGGCTGGATACAAAATTAACTCAAAAAAAAAATCAGTAGCCCTCTGGTATACAAAAGACAAAAGGGCTGAGAAAGAAATTAGGGAAACAACACCCTTCACAGTAGTCACAAAGGACATAAAGTACCTTGGTATGACCCTAACCCAGCAAGTCAAAGTCTTGTATGAAAAATTTTTCAGCTCTCTGAAGAAAGAATTAGAAGAAGATATCAGTAGATGAAAAGATCTCCCATGCACATGGCTTGACAAAATTAATATAGTAAAAATGGCTATCTTACCAAAAGCAATCTGCAGATTCAATGCAATTCCCATCAAATTACCAACACAATTCTTTACAAATCTTGAAAGAAAAAATTCTCAACTTAATATGGAAAAACAAAAAAAGTCAGAATCTCCAAAACGAATCTGTACAACAGATTATCAGAAAGTATCTCCATCCCTGATCTCAAGCTGTACTACACGAGCAACAGTAATATAAACTGCATGATACTGGTATAGAAACAGAATGGCGGATCAAGGGAATTGGATAGAAGAGCCAGAAATAAGCCCACACACTTATGGACACCTGATTTTTAACAAAAATGCCAAAACCATACAGTGTAAAACAGATAGCATCTCCAACAAAAGGTGCTGGTTTTACTGGATGTCTACATGTACAAAAATGCAAATAGATCCATACTTATCACTGTGCACAAAACTAAAGTCCAAGTGGATCAAAGACCTCAATATAAAACCAGACACACTAAACCTGTTAGAAGAAAAACTGGGGAAGAGAGCCTTGAACTCATTGGCCAGGAGACAACTTCCTGAACAGAACACCAACAGCACAGGCTCTAAGAGCAACAATCAATAAATGAGACTATTGTAATAAATAGTAATAACTTTTTAAAAGTTAAGCTATAGTATTGTGTACTCTATTAGTTATTTTCTGTTGCTATGATAAAACACTATGAAAGAACCTTAGAGGAGAAAGGAGTTTATTGTAACTTATAGTTCCAAAGAGAATCGAGTCAAACATTAGGCACGGCATTAGGAACATGAGGCCAGTATGAAAGTAAGAATGTACAAAGATCACATTGTATCGGCACACAGGAAGTAGTGACAAGGAATAGGAAATTGAGTCATACTATAAAAAAACTTCAAAGCCTGTTACAAGTGATGTATTTTCTCCAGAAAGACTATGCCCTCTAAAGATTCCATAGCCTTACCAAAAAAGGCCAACAACTGGGGACCAAGTTTTCAATTACATGAGCCTGTAGGTTAAGTTTCACCAGCATGGTGATCTTGTGGCACAAAATACATTTAGTCCAACTTCAAAGTAGCCATACTCTTTAATGATCTCTCAGATGTTCCAAAATAAGTAATAATACATGGTTGAGAAGACAGATTTGCAAATATAAAATCTGATAAATGCATGTTCTATGTTGAAATGACAAAAATATCAATAAGGATGTAAAATTACAGTAGGTCATTCTAAAATACATATTTATTTTTTAAAAGTTAAATATCTGAAGAGTAGTGCATGCTTATATTACCACACTTGCGAGTTATGAATAGGAGGATCAAGAATTCAGGGCTGTCCTCAGTTATTTGATGAGTTCGAGACAAGCTGGCCTGCATGAGACCTAGTCTCAAAAAAGAAAAGAATATTAAAGCATAGAATAATTTTTATGTGAAGTGATTTTAAATAATATAAACAATAACAGAATTGCATGCATTATGACATGATTTGAATAGATTTTGACCTCTGACTGACATCTTCCAAGAAAGAAAAGATAGACATAGACTTTTTCTTTCACATAAAAACATAGCTTTCTATTATATTAGTCTGGGTGTTTCTGTACAATCTTTTATGTTCTCATCACAATTTGTCTTGCCTACAAGATGTGTAGAGGTAAAAGATGGAGCAGAATTTGACGGAAAGGACGACCAATAAAGGGCCCAGTTCAAGACCCATGCCATGAGAAGGAGCCCACCCCTGACACTATTAATGATAATCTGCTATACTTGTAGATGGGAGTCTGGCATAAATGTCATCAGAGAGGCTTCATACAACTGATGGAAACTGATACAGAACCCAGTAGCCAAACATTAAGTGGAGCTTGAGTAATCCTGGGGTAGTGTGGGAGGAAGAATTGAAGGAGCCAGAGGGGCCAAGGACACCAGAAGAAAATCTACAGAATCAACTAACCAGGGCCCATAGGGCCTCATAGAGACTGAAGTGCCAGCCAGAGAATATGAATGGGACAGAGTAAGGCCCTCCACACATATGTAACACTTGTGCAGCTAAATCTTCATGTGGGACTCCTAACAGTGGGAGCAGGGGGCTGTGTCTGGCTACATTGCCTGCCTTTGGATTCTCTTTTCCTAACTAGGCTGCCTTGTCTAGCATCAATCAAAGAAGATGTATCTAATCTTGCTGCAACTTGATATGCCTGGCTGTTTGAGGAGAGGGGTGAAGGAAGGGGGGGAGCAGAGAGAAAGAGACTTGGAGGAGAAGAGGGAGAGGAAGTTGCATTCAAAATATAAAGTAAATAAATAACTTAATAAAAAAAGAAAAAAGTTGATTTTTAAAATTTTTTCCAAGAAGCCCTACCTGGCTATCTTAGGCAAATGGGCTTTTTTATAATGGGCTTAGGTAAATACACTTTTTACACATCTCTTTTCAAATCATTAAATGGATTCTTGCTAGATATTATAACAGCTGTCTATCTTCTTATTAGACAACTGAATTCATGTAATAAACCTTTTTATAAATATAAGCATTTTCTATAAGAGAATTCAAAGTAATTCAGATTCAAAGCAAAATCCCCTTCATTCTACTAGTCCATTTTCTTATTCTTTTTACAAGTTTACATATGGATACAATGTGTTGTAGTTATTTCCATCCTCTATTATCTCCTATTATTATTTTATATTTCTTTAATTTTTGAGACTACAATATAATTATAACATTTCTCCCTTTTCTTTTCTCCCTTTAAAACCTTACAACTACCCCTCCTTACCCTTTTTCAAATTCATGACCTTTTTTTCATTAATTTTTATTACATGAATATATATACATATGTATTCCTAAATATAACCTATTCAGTCTGCATGTTAGTTATGTGTAAATTTTCAGGTACCCTCCCCCTATTGATATGTTCCTTCTCAACTAGCTTTCTACTAAGATTCATGTATTTTGTGCATGTGAGCAAAAAAATACTCAAGAAGTTTTAGAACATGCTATTCTTACAGTGTGTGGCTATGAAACACAGATATTAAGCATCCTTTGTCACAGATGAAATTTTTAGGTACAATCCCTACTAATGAATGATAAATCCATGATTTAGACATTCATCTCTATTAAATTAATGTGAATATAATTAACAAGTTATAGACCCATCTTTTCAAATAAAAAGTACTCTGCCCAACAGTTGAGTAAAATGCAAATGCACTGCTATATCTATCTTTGTGTTCCACATAAAAGTCAACTCCTTATACAATAGTGTGTATCAGAATCATTGGTAATTGTCATTGACCCAGAAATGTGGTATTAATATAGAAGTTTTGGGATTTAAGTTCAGTCTTGACATTTTGTAGATTTTTTTACCTTGGGTAAAATTTTCCTTCGAGCTTACTTGAATCTGCCTAGCGCTATTGGTAAAATATCAGCCCTGGTTCTGAGAAAATGGGAAAACATTACCTTTAGTAAAAGTGAACAGAGCCCCAGGATATAATAACTATCCAAATGAGAAAAAAAGGAATAATGGGTTCCCTCTGCTGTTTGTCACAGTCTTTCGAGTGGAACAGGTGTGCTGGCCTCTGATCAAAATGTCCTTTAGCCTGTAGCACAAAGCAAACGTTTAGAGTTCTCCTCACTCATTATTACATTTGTCATAATTTAGATAATTTCATGAATATTCAGGAACATATCTGTTTTGTCTTTGGGTAAAGTTATGACCACAGTGAAAAGGAATAGAGAAGTGTTCTTCAACAAAGCAGGAAAAATATAAATAATTCAAGTATGTGCTAACTATCAGCCATAAACACATAGAAGGGATAAGAAAGGACCTTTCATTCCTAGAAATGTATGTTTGTTGGATTGCAATAGTTCTGGTTTGAGACTGTGTCATGATGGGAAGCAATTTAAATTAATTAACTTTAAAAAGAATCCATTTCTCTCCCAAATTAAGTTCTAAATGTAAAAGCAACTCTCTATAGAGTTACTTGGGTTCCAAAGACTGAAAAGAAAATAAATTTTGTTTTCTGGGTTGCTATCCCCTGGTTTTCTATACATATAGATGAGTTGTTTTGTAATTGCACAAGGTCAATGATTTCAGATGAATAGGTAAGTATCACTTTACTATTCATGTCTTAAAGAAAAAAAAAACGGAGATTAAATATAACAAAGTTGAAAGGTTTTCAGATTGGCTGTCATGTTAACAAAGCCAAAATCTCCCAAAAAGGCAACACTTCCACAATGACACCATGGGACACTCTAAAATAGATGTTTCTAATTTGTTGAATCACACTATGCAATTCAGGACAAAGGGAATTCACTGTGGAGGAAGTGTGTGTGAGCAGAGTAGGAGGAGCAGAAAGGAAGGATATAAAGTCAGAATCAAGCTTTGCTCCTGTGTGTGCCATCTGCAGGCAACTGGAAGTGATGAGCCATCTTGTGAACTGGGTGTTGCTAGCTGTCTGTCTGTATGGACTGAATGCAGGTGAGGTGAAATAAAAAAGGGGTGAGGATTGGAGGTGGAGAGTCCAGAGCAAGTGAGGGCTGAGAAAGGCTGGAGAGCAACTGTCTATGATAGCTTTTCAATCTAGCAAATTAAGAGCAAAGAGCCATGGATTTGACTGTTGTTCTTCCCTTCCTTGTTGAGTGAGCACATAGCAGGTGGCTCTACCTGTAATGGAACATTGGTCTCAATACTCATAAGGCAACAAAATTTTTCCTGAAAGAGGGGAACTCTAATGGATTGATTTAGAAACTTCTGCAATGTCTGTTGGTAGCAAAGCAAGGTTTAAAATAAATAGTGTTTGGGCTCAGCTATTCTTTGCATTAGAGTAATTTATTAATGCATTCTTAGGTGGCTGTTTACTGGCAGTCTCTGTAAGTTTCAAACACACATGACATTCTCAAGTGCTCTTACATTGTCTTGTTATGTCACAGTGTGAGTAAGTTCTCCAAGGTGATTATTCTGTTCACATCCAGTCTGGTTCCCTATATTCTTTTGACTAGTTTTGTGATTAGCATGCAAAATAATGGTTTTCATTTACTAGTTTCTCTAATGTAAATTGTATACTATAACATAAATTATGGAGGATCCAAATACAATGTATATTTTATTATATAAGTATTATGAACTATAAAATTTGTTATATAATATGAAAAAATGTCTATTCACTTTCTACATAAGCTCAGAAAATTATCATTTTCCCTGTATACTTACTATGGAGTTTTCATGCATCCTTTGTTTTTATCAATCCTCTTCTATCACTAGCCTCCTGTGTCCCTATTCCTCCCCTCAACAGACTCCTTTTTTATTTCATGCCATAAATAATCTGGGTGATATTAATTATATTTGTAATCTTGACAGGATCTACAGTTACACAGAAGACAAGCCAATGGACTGATCTGCAATGAATTATCTAAATTGCATTAGTCTCTGGGCCCACTTGTGAGAAATTATCTTGATTAGATTAATTGCAATAGAAGGACACACCCTTAGAATAAATGGCACCAATTCCTTAGCTTGGGTTATGGACTGCATAAGATAGCTAAGCACAAATATTCATCTCACACTGTTTCACAATTAGGGAGCCAATGTGACCAATATCATGCATATGGGAATATATACATATACATTGACTTGGTGTGTGTTCCACATATGAGAGAAAATTCAGTATTTATTTTCATTGTATGGGCTTGCTTAATCTGTTGGCCTACAAGTGTAATAATTTCAGAACCACAACTGTTCCCAAAGGATATATACATGCTCTGTCAATGATATTTTTTCCAGCAGGTGTCTGGTGACTTTTGAGTTGGCACCAGCCTGGTTATGAATGGCTGAAAACAATTCCAATCCCAATTTATTTGAAAATCCTCCTTATTTTTGACTTCACTTTTTCCCCTTGGCCCACGTTCCTTGCATGTGGATAACATTCACTATGACACCAGTAGTACGACTGCAATGTTCTGCTAATCCCCAATAAATCTCATTGTATCTCAGAGATTATTTTCTCAGTTGAAAGCTGCTGAACAATAGGGATAAAACAATAAGTGAGTAGAATCTGAACTGTACTGATTATTGTAGACAACTCCAGTGTACTCTAGGGAAGACATTTGGAAAACTAAGATCTCACATCTGAGAAAACAGAATTTCCTGGATTTTCATAACTTGATGTGAATATTTCCCGGGTAAATATGCAACCCCAACTTAATGTGATATTGCAGAATGCTGATGCGTATTTTATAGTTATTCTGAGTATGCAGTTTAAGAGGTGTCTTACATTTTTCCCATTCCTTTTGTCCTTCAGAATTGATCTCTCATTTACATCCTCCAAAACAAGGTAAGACAACCAAATCTATTTGCCATATCTCAAACGTCAGCCTCCACACCTTAAAAAGTATTACGTGTGAGAATGTTCTTGAATTTTCTGTCATGTAGCTTTTTCTTGCATTATTTTTTCTAAAATAAGGGTCTCCTTTGGATCAACCAGATTTTGAAAATCCAGATAAGAGACCAACTCCTGGTCACTCAAGAAAACACTCTCTTTTTCATGGGAACTAAGATAAGACAATGTAGGTTTCTGCACTATATTTCTTCATTGACAAATAAGAACTATAAATTATAAATGTTAAAAATAATATTTGAATATAGATACACACCATGGATAGTTAAACTGGTAATTAATATAACTACCTAATTAAAACATGAATTTTTAATGAATGTAAGCCCCCTGAAGCTATTTCTTATTCTAAGAACAAGAGGATGTAAGTAGGTAATCGGTGAGGTTGGGTTAGTGGTGAAGAGTGAGCCCTTCAACATGGAGCAATACATTGGATGCAGAAACAGGTGTGCTATTGCTGCAGACAGGACAAATCCTAAGTGATGAAAATGATTGTGGAGGTCAGTGGAAAACTTAGAGATATGTTTTGGATATCTTGGTAAATGTAGATGTTGGTAAGTCAAGGGAACAGATTATGAGAAACATTCCATAGTATGAGTTCTGAAAATGAAGTCTCTCACTGCTAATGAGAGAAAAATGAGGAAATCCCTGACTTCTTTGGAGATTTGCTGATATTTTCTGTCACAAGTAGAAAAGGCAGCAAGTGACTTCAGCTGCATGTGGATGGCAGTGAGATCTTGAAGAAATGTTGCAGAGATCACTTTGGCAAAACAAGAAATTTATTTTTTTCCAGAAAAGAAGAAAACAGATATGCCCTAGCTACTGTCTGCTGCTGTGATATTATGGGGTACTCTTGGATCCAATACAACTCAGACACCAAGTCAATGCAGAAAAGAAAAGTTTATTGTAATCAAGCCACTACTGACTCATTGTGGGAGCTAAACAGACTTGAGAGATGGACTGCAAACCTGAGCCAGAATGCAATAGATGTTTTAAGCACAAAAATCACAAAAGGCTATAATCATCTCTGCCAAGTTACAGTTACATTTGCCACCAATCAAGATTCAAGGATAGAGGACTGTCCTAGGAACATTACTTTGTGGTATTCTTATACAGTTCTCATTGATTGATTTGCTCAATTGTGGTGGGGTGACTTGCCCAGAATTCATGTCTCAACTCAACTTGCCAACCAGAATTTTCCTCATTCAGGGAGATCTTGGGAACTTAAACTTTGTTTTATCCCTATTCAAAATGCAAGTTTTATTCAAAATGGTTCCTTCTTAAATTCCCCCTTACCCTTGTACATTATCCAGATCCTTGATTAACTGTTTCAGGGATTGTATTCTGTTCTTAGGACCATGAGCATAACTGAGCTAACTCTTGGCTGAATAACTTTAACTAAATTATTAAGAATGCTGGGCCCTATGTGTAATAAGAGGAAAAGGAGGACTATTGATCTTGTGAAGGCAGTGAGCAAGATGGTTAACCAAGGGGACCAATCAAAGAGATTCTGGAACCAGTTACTAGCCTGTCTCCTTTGATTTTTCCTACCCAAAAGACTTTGTTTTGTTTGTTAAAGTGTCTCAAACTACCGCATAATTATTGGCATAAAAAACAAGTTTCCCCCAATGTCATACAGAGACGTCTGTTCTTAAGAAACAATAGATATAATCCTCTGCTGGTTTGTGCTGCTATTTTTTCCAGGGAGTCTATTTGTTTCTCTAACTGTATAGAGAAATGGAGGTGGTTTAGGTCTTTGTCTACTTGCTGGCTCAGGAGTTGGCATTGTCTTTTTCCAACCACAAGTGATGCTGTTTCTAGCTCTGTTGAGCCAGCAATACCAGCTCTTACAAGCAAAGATATTAGAAATGGGATGTGCAAATCAGGACCAAGTGGTTCTGGTGAGGCCTATATGATCCTGACCCATGAAGTATAGAACCTGAGGGGTGGTGTGAAAAAGAAAACAAATTTCTGATTTTCCTGAAAATTTGGTTAGAGCTGTGCAGGGAATAATGCCAAATATGAAAGCAAACCAGATGGTTTATGAGAAGGCTAGTCTTCTTAAGTTTTCATCTTTTTCCATGGATGGGCTATGTATAGTTTCATTGCAATATGGCTTATAAGGAGATTTGTTCAAAGAAAAAAACTGTTGACCTTAAGCAAATTTCTATAGACATATGAGTGGACCAAAGACATTTATCATCTTCCTGCCCCAGTGTCATCATGAGGAGATCTGTGTCTTGCCTGGGTGGCTATAGTTGGCCAGAGAGTGGCTAAAACTATTGAAATTAGGGCTGATTGGATTGATGGCTGCCTAAAAGACTCTTTTTAGATAATGGACTCAATCTCTGGGTCTCTTCCTCTCCAATCTATCTTTAGTCCTCAGGTTTTTCCTGTGGTCTATTGATAAGGAGGATAAGCATCTTAGGGTTTTTTTTTAATTTTTTTATTAATTACACTTTATTCATTTTGTATCCCCCCATAAGCCCCTCCCTCCTCCCCTCCCGATCCCACCCTCCCTCCCCTTTCTGCATGCATGCCACTCCCCAAGTCCACTGATAGGGGAGGTTCTCCTCTCCTTTCTGATCTTAGTCTATCAGTTCTCATCAAAATTGGCTGCATTGTCCTCTACCATGGCCTGGTAAGGCTGCTCCACCCTCAGGGGGAGGTGATCAAAGAGCAGGCCAATCAGATTATGTCAGAGG
>NW_026590435.1:441062-458470 GCF_907164565.1 Psammomys obesus
CCCTTTCTGCATGCATGCCACTCCCCAAGTCCACTGATAGGGGAGGTTCTCCTCTCCTTTCTGATCTTAGTCTATCAGTTCTCATCAAAATTGGCTGCATTGTCCTCTACCATGGCCTGGTAAGGCTGCTCCACCCTCAGGGGGAGGTGATCAAAGAGCAGGCCAATCAGATTATGTCAGAGGCAGTCCCTCTTCCCATTACTATGTAACCCACTTGGACACTGAACTGCCATGGGCTACATCTGTGCAGGAGTTCTAGGTTATCTCCACGAATAGTCCTTGGTTGGAGTATGAGTCTCTGGGAAGTTCCCTGTGTTCAAATTATCTTGTTCTGTTGCTCTGCTTGTGGAGTTCCCATCCCCTCCAGCTCTTACTATTTCCCACTTCTTACATAAAATTCCATTCAGTCTGCCCATCAGTTGGCCATCAGGCTCAGCATCTGCTTTGACAGTCTATACTGCAGAGGCTTTCAGCGGCTCTCTGTGGCAGGTTTCAAGGTTGTTCCCTGTTTTCTTCTGGCTTTCAGTGGCCCTCTGTAGCAGGTTCCAAGGTTGTTTCCTATTTTTCTTTTTCTTCTGATGTCCATCCTCTTTGCCTTTCAGGATGGGGATTGAACATTTTAGTTAGGGTCCTCTATTTTGCTTAGTTTGTTTAGATGTACAGATTTTAGTGGGTTTATTCTATGTTGTATGTTTATATGAGTGAGTATATACCATGTGTGTCTTTTTGCTTCTGGGACAACTCACTCAGGATGATCCTTTCCAGGTCCCACCACTTACCTGCAAATTTCATGATTTCCTTATTTTTCTTTATTTTTGATTTTATTTTTTTCTCATCAGTTACATTTTATTAACTCTGTATCCCAGCCGTGTCCCGATCCCTCATTCCCTCCCAGTCCCTCCCTCCCTCCCTCCCTTATCTCCACCGTGCCCCTTTCCAAGTCCACTGATAGGGGGGACCTCCTCCCCATTCATCTGATCCTGTTTTATCAGGTATCTTCAGGACTGGCTGCAAAGCTCTCCTCTGTGGCCTAACAGGACTGCTCCTCCCTTGGGGGGTGGGGAGGCCAAAGAGCCAGTCATTGAGTTCCTGTTAGAAATAGTCCTTGTTCCCCTCACTATGGGAAACCAATTGGTTACTGAGCTACCACAGGCTACATCTGAGCAGAGGTTCTAGGTTATATTCATACATGGTCCTTGGTTGCATGTCAGTCTCAGAAAAGACCCTGTTTTTAACGTTATTGTGACCGGATTGGTACTCTACAGTAGATGTTGATGATCTGGATTTGTATGAATTAGGTCTGTATATTCTCCACCCCTGGAGCCCATGTCACACATCCTCAGTGGTGACAATGATATCTGTCCCCTTTTTCACAAGTGGGATCAGGCTCAGCAGGGCAAGGATAATATGCAGTTCCTCATAGATATTTCTCGAATTCCAAATTCCCACAACCAGTCCCAGTATTCTTGCATCCTAAGGCCCTGGATAGTGAAACATTGAGGCTTGTTTTATAGCTTCCTAGTCTAGGCCATAATGAGCAAATGTCAAACCTAAAGAATGAGGCTCCCAGGCAGATGCAATGGCTAGCATTAGCAATGAGTTCTGTTTTGGGTCTTTATAAGGGTCCAGTAATAGAATTAGGAGCAATGTAATTTATGTAATTTGAGGCTGCCTTTGTGGAGGACAAGTATATCAGAAAGAGCAGAGAGAAAGGGGCCAGTTTTTGACCAGTCTTAGCTTTAGTGTTTTTTTTTTGTTTGTTTGTTTGTTTGTTTGTTTGTTTTTAGGATCTCTCTGAATGGTCCATTTTTCTCTGTTATCCACATTCTGACTCCTGTCAGGAACCAGTTTCAGATGTGTGTGATGAATCCAGGAACAAATGCCATCAACTTTAACCGTGGTAGAAGGGGTCCTTTCTAGTGGGGTCCTTTCCAGTAGGGGCTCAAAGTCTTTTTCTGGTGTTGTCTCACCCAGAATAAGTCTTCTGACTTATAATTATAGGGGACAACTGCAAGCAGGATGTGTAGGTGCCAGATCAAGGAGTAAAGGCCATTTTGAGTCCTCTTTAATGCCTGTAAATCAAGATTAGATATTTCAGCAATTAGTTCGAATTTGAACTTTAGGTGTATAGGGAAAGATCTCCCATATATGATCTCATATGGTGTCAGACCCTATATTTTTATAGGGAGGGTTTCTGGCCTTCAAAAGGGCAAAAGGGAGGAAAGCCATCCAGTACTCTCCAGTTTCTATGGTTAATTTAGTGAAGGTCCTTTAAGGTCCAATTCATTCTTTCTACCGTCCTGAACTTTGGGGGGTGATATGAATAAAGTAGTTTCTACTTGATCCCTAAGGTCAGTCAAGCCACTATTGATCCATCAGGGACAGAAAACAGACTGAATGCTATAGAGCTTTTAAGCACAAAAACCATAAAATCCATAATCATTTGTGCCAAGTTACAGTTACATTTTCCACCAACCAGGATTCAAAAATGTGCATCTTTCTAGGAACATTTCTTTGTGGTACACATATCCTGGCATCATTGGTTGGTTTGCTCAACTGTGGCAGGGTGTCTTGCCCAACATTTATGTCTCAACTTGCTAACCAGGATGTTGCTCATCCAGGGACGTCATGGGAACTTAAACTTTGTTCTGCCCTTATTCAAAATGGAAGTTTTATTCAAAGTGGCTTGGGTTTAGTTCCATCTTAGAGTGATAAAAACACTGACATAAACCAACTTGGAGCAAAAGGGGGTTTATTTGACTTACACTTATCAACCATAGTCTATAATTGAAGGAAGTTATGGAAGAAACTTAAGCAAGAGCAGAGGTGTCAATGATTAGGAATTTTTCTTCCAGTCCAAAGGACAACAGTAAACTCATATAGTCAGGGTTATTTTAAGTGACACACCACTGCTGATACCAGTTTCTATTCTACTTACTTTTGATTGCTGTAATAAAATCAGCTTGAGAAGGGAAGAGATCATTTGGTTAACACTTAACAACCATAGTCCATCACTAAGGGAAATGGGGGAAAGAATTCAAGCAGGGACAGAGGAAGGAAACATGGAGAATTCTGCTAACTATCTTGCTCTCCCTTGTTAATCTCACTTTCTTATACAAAATAGGACTACCTTCCCAGAGATAACATCACTCACAGAGAGATAGGCCTTTCTATATCAATCATTAGGCAAGAAAATGCCCTACAGATATGCCCACAGACCAATATGACAGAAACAATTCCTTTATTGAGGCTTCTCTTCCCAGGTGACTCTAGTTTGTGTCAAATTGACAAAAACTAGTCAACATAGATGATGAGAAAGACTCTAATTAGAGTGTGAACTCTGACAAATGAGATCCCTCATTACTAAAGAACTTTTCATTGAGGAAGCAAGCATTTCCAATGTGAACCCAGCTCTGGGCCAAAATGAGACTTCCTTGGAAATTTTGCTGATGTTTTGTGTCACAGCATGAAGGGCAGCAAGTGATACCAGCTTCAGGTGTCTGTAGGGGGGATAAGAGATCAACTGTTATGCTGCTACCAAAATAGACATTCCAAAGCCAAGTCCCAGCCATACATGGTAGCTCAAGCTTGCAATCTCAGCACTTAGAATGCAAGACAGAAGGACTAACATGAGCTACTAGTAAGATTTGGCTAAGGGGTGAGTTTGAAGTCTAACTGGGCTACAGAGTGAGAATAACCTCAAAAACAAAACAATCAATTTCCAATGTGATCTTATTTTGTATTCTGAAATTGTTCTGTTTTCCAGAGATTTCTATTGCTAACTGTGTCTTTCCATTCATCTATGGTGATAAACTACACTACAATTGTATCTCCATCCGCAGTGACTTTGATTGGTGCTCCCTTGACTTTCACTTCAAAGGAAGGTGGCGTTACTGCACAGCACTGGGTAAGAGTCCAACAAGGTTATATATCAGGTGCCAGGAGCCAAGGATAAATAGGTTTGGATTTTAGAAAGAATTGAGTTCAGATATTGTCTTTTCTGCATAATTTGCAGAACTAGGACACAAACTGGTAGAAAAAAATAATTGTTTTCTCAGCAGAGATTAATCTGAGGACAATGCTCATAGTTCAACCTTTACTCATCTTTTTCTGCAGATCCTCCAATGTGCATCTTCCCTTTCCAATTCAGAAAAAAGTCCATTAATGAATGCACCAAGGAAGGCTACATTTTGAATCGGAGTTGGTGTTCATTGACTGACAATTACAACAAAGATAGAAAATGGAAGCAATGTTCTCCTTACAAGTAAGATGATGGGAGAAGGTGAATCAATGTCCTACTGAGCTACAAAAGAAAAGAAAAGTATTAAGTTGATAGATGAGGAGCCTGAGACCTAGATCCTCTGGCTATGACTTAGTCAGGGGAAAGCAGACCCTTCTTGTGAAGGGTCTCCTGTTAAGTACATCAGGCTTATCAAGCTATGTGGTGCTGGTCACAAATATTCAGCTCTGGTTTTGTAGTATAAAAGCAGCCACAGGCAAAACAAGTGTACTGGATCATTGGCAAATCTAACATACTGGTGTTCTTATCCATACTGTCTAATGATTATAATCACATGTGGTCCTTTTGTTATTGTGACAAAACACCCAAGGAAAGAAACCCAATGAGGGAGGGAAGGGTTTACTTTGTTCCACATTTGGCTGTGGGGATACAGTCCATCATGGTGTGGAAGGTGTGATAGTGAGAGCATGGGACAGCTGACCACATTGTGTCTGAAGCTAACAATAAAAAAGACATTCCAAGATTCTTTCTTTTTCCCTGTCATATTGTCTGAGTCCTCAGTCCAAGACCTATTTTGCCCACATTCAAGTGAGTTTTCACTCTTCGGTTAAACCTTTCCTGACATGCTTAAAAATGTGTCTCCTAGAACCTCCCCTATCAGTGGACTTGGAGAGTGGCATGCATGCAGAAAGGGGAAGGAGGGTGGGATCGGGAGGGGAGGAGGGAGGGGCTTATGGGGGGATACAAAATGAATAAAGTGTAATTAATAAAAAATTAAAAAAAAAAACGTGTCTCCTAGATGATTCCAAATCCAGTAACACAGCAATGAATACTAATTGGCCATTTCATAATGCATAGTTTGATGTTCAGTTTTAAAACTTGTTTTGATTCACAAAATAAATACGAGATAAATGTTTACTGAAACTCTGACATGACAAGGGAGAGTAAACATCAGCACTCTTTATGTTCTGCTCCCCTGGAAGTCTTTCCATGGGGAGAGAGACAAACTAATAAGTCATTGTGTAGCAGCTTATTTCCACCCAGATATCTACACAGGTACACAATTTTAAGGTTTTTAAAATATAACTGAGTCTGACTTCCCCTTTATCACCATGACTTGATTGTCATTTAAAACATATTTCTCCTGTGAATGCATCAATTTCCCCCACTTTCTTGTGTGCATGCATATCAAATTTTAAGTAGTTGGAGATTATCCACCATCTGTATATAAGACTTTTGACTAAAAAAAATTCCTGAATGTTAATAGTTATCAATGAATTAAATGTCTTTCAACCTATGGACTGTAAAACTTATGTTGTTATACAATGTATGTTCAATTTTTAACAATCAGTAACATGTGCACTCTTCTTAGCAAAAAAAAAGACAATTTTTTAGGGAATATGTGTGTAATATTGATCTTGGGACAGTAGAGGACACTGAGACATTCATTCTAACATGTTTTTCCACCTCAGCTTTTAGGTAACCTTGTGTGTTTTTGAAGACAGAAGTTACAGATCCATCAGATTTCTCTCTAAATATATTTCTTCTTTCTTCCTTTATCTTTATGTAACAGTCTAATAATAAATGTCTGTTTTCTTGTCTTCATTGATGTCTTGTTTTTCTGTGATGAGTGGAAAGAGGCAAAGTACATTAATGAATAATTAATTTTCATGTGGTGGGGGTTGTGACCCAGGGGAAGATTTGGGGGTATCTGGTTACATTGTCTGAAATCATGACACAAAGAAATATGTTCTTCTGATTAGTAGACGTACACCTGTTTTAACATTTTAATCACTGAGAGATGCCAGTGCCTATGATGCTGCTCAGTGTGGATTTTCTAGCCTTAATTAAATTCCTCTGAAATTGCTCAAATCAAATTCTTCTAGTTTGAGGCAAGTTAACCAAACTTTCCTGATACCTAAAGCTTTTCTTCATATGTTTTAAAATTTTTGGAGAAAATAAAATATACATCTTAAAACTTTGGAGCTAAAGTTCACTTAAGTACATTGAGTTTAATTAATGGAATTTAATATGGTCAGAATGTTGAACAACAACTTTCACCAAGTTCCAAAACAATTTTATCATCATAGAAAGTTCTGTTCCCACTAATCACCCAAGTTTTTTCCTCCAGCTCTTGACATCCACAAACCTTTCTCTTGTTGCATATTTGACAGTTGTGGTTATTCCCCATCACTGAAATCATACAGAATATGACAGTTGATGACTGGCTTCTTTTATTCAAACTATGCTTTGGAGAGCTACCCACATTTTACCTCAGTATTTTGTTTCTTCCTATGACCAAATAATATTCCACTGGATATCCATACACATTTTGTTTGTCCATTAACATGTATGACCTGAAAGTTTGTGTCTGTTGTGTGGAATGAGGCTAGTTTTCAAAAGCTAAGCCATCCATGTATAATTAACCTGTTTACTATGGTATAATTGTCTCTTGTATTTGGACTTAGACATTTCTTTCATGGGGTTAAGAAAACTTCGACTATAGTCTGAATACATTGTCTATGCTGTTAGGTTCTCTGTAATCCTCTTTTTATACTATGGATTCTTGGGAGTTTGTCTCTTGAATATAGTTAAGAGTTCTTGAATCCTAGCACTCACGGAGGCAGAGACAGGTAGATCACTGTGAGTTTGAGGCTAGCCTGGGCTATAAAGAGAGTCCAGGACAGCCAAGGCTACACAGAGAAGCCCTGTCTCAAAGCAAAGCAAAACAAAACAAAACAAAAAAAAATGAGTTCTTGAAATGGGCCATGCTTATCTCATTCTCTCTATCTCTTTATCTATCTCTCTCTCTATTTATCTATCTATGTGTGCCTGTCTCTCGTATGTATGTATGTATGTATACACATACACATGTATGTATGTGTGTTTTGTATGCATGTGTGTTCATTGGCTGGCAGGCCAGCAAGCTAACAGGATCTGATACTTTTACCACCACTCCCAACCCGTACAGAAGTTACAGACCTGTGCATGCATGTGTGTGCATGTTTGTAGATACATATATAGAAAGAGATACACATATTATATATAATATATATATATATATGAATGGATTTAATATTGTCTCAACTTGTCCCACCTTTTCCCCCAAATTCATGTTTTATCTCATTAACTGACTCTTTCTTCCAGTATTTCTAGTTGGTTCTATTCCAGACTCAATTTCTTTTTTAATGGTAGCTCTGTATTATTGAATGTTTACTCTAAAGTTTTATCCATTTCATCTATACTGTTAACATTCTCATCTAGGCCCATAATTGAGCTTCTTATTTCATCTATTCATTTGAGTCATCTATATTATCACTTATCCTTTTATTTTTATTCTGATCTTATTTTATTAATTTATTATACATTTATGGTGTACCATCTGATATGCCCATATATGCATACATCTTGTATTGTTTAAACCAGTTCAAATATATCTCCTTAAATAGCATTTCTTTATACAGAATATTTCAACATTTTCCTTTTGGAATTTAATATAGTCAGAATGTTGAACAACAACTTCCACCAAGTTAACCCCCACCTAACTCTGTGTAGTACCTTACCAGAGTGTCTTCCTCTAACAGGTTAGAGGATCCACTTTCCCCATCCTCACCTCTTCCTAGACTCACTTCCATTTTATTTTTACCCATTAGGTTTTCATTAGGCTTTAAAACTTCTTCAATAGCTCCTACATACGACATTTTATTCTACAACTTTATTGTTTTTTTATTATTTGAAACTATTTTTATTTTTTCATGTCAATGAAAACTTTTTATTCTGTGCCTTAAGTTATATCCATTATATGTGTGTTTTAATTTTTTTCACCATTTGTTCATTATATATCCCAATTGAAGCCCCCTCCCTCAACTCCCCAGTCCCACCCTCCTTCCCTCTTCTTCTCATCACCTTCCCCTAGTCCACTAAAAGAGGGAGTTCTCCACCATTGCCATCTGTCCACAGCTTGTTAAGTCTCATCAAGACTGCTTGGATCCTCTTCCTCTGTGGCCTGGTAAGGCCACATCACCAGAGGTGAGTGATCAGAGAGCAGGCAACAGAGTTCATGACAGAGGCAGCCCATGCTCACTTTGCGCGTGTTTCCACATGGAGACTGAGCTGACAATCAGCTACATCCTCTAGGTCTAGGTCCACTCAATGCATGGTCTTAGGTTAGATGCATCAGACTCTGCAGAACAACCTGGGCTCGGATTTTTTAGCTTTGATTATCTCCTTGTGGAGCTCCTGTTCCCTCCATGTCCTTCTATGCCCACCCCCTGTTCTTCCATAAGATTCCCTGTGCCTTGCCCAAAGTTTGGCTGTGAGTCTCAGCATCTGCTTCAATCTCCGGCTGGGTGGAGCTTTCAGAGTAACCTCTTACTTGCTCTGTTCCACCACTTCTGGTGTCTATCTTGCCATTCTGAATGAGATTTAAGCATCCTCTCTAGGGTTCTCCTTAGTGTTTAGCTTCTTTAGGTCTGTAGATTTTAGTGTGGCTATTCTATATTATACAGCTAGTATCCGCTTATAAGTGAGTGTATACCTGTCTTTCTGTTTCTGAGTTACCTCACTCAGGATAATTTTTCTAGTGCCATGCATTTGCCTGCAAATTTCATGATTTCCTTGTTTTTAATAGCTGAGTAGTATTCATTTGTGTAAATGGACCACAATATTTGTATCTGTTCTTCACTTGAAAGACATCTAGGTTGTTTCCAAATTCTGGCTATTATTAATAAAACTGATATGAACATAGTTGAGCAAATATCCTTGTTGAATGATGGGGCATCTTTTGGTTATATGCCCAGGAGTGGTCCAGCTGGATCATGAGGTGGTGCTAATCCCAATTTTTTGAGAAAGCGCCAGATTGATTTCCAAAGTGGTTGTACAAGTTTACATTTCTACCAGCAATGGAGGAGGGTTCCCCTTTCTCCACATCCTCTCCAACAGGTGTTGTCATTTGAGTTTTTGATCTCAGAATTATTTTGATTTGCATTTTCCTGATGACTAAAGATATTGAGCATTTCTTTAAGTGTTTCTCTGCCATTCAATATCCTCTGTTGAGAATACTCTGCTTAGATTTGTACCTCATTTTTAATTAGAGTTTTAGTTTGTTGGTATCTCATTTCCTGAGTTCTTTATATATTCTGGATATTTACCCTCAATAGTATGTAGAATTGATGAAGATATTTTCCTAGTCTGTAGGCAGTGTCCTTTTCTTTACAGAAGCTTTTCAGTTTCATGAGGTCCCATTTATTAATTGAAGCTATTAGAGCCTGAGCTGTTGTTATTCTATTCAGGAAGTTGTCTTCTGTGACAATGAGTTTGAGGCTTTTCCCCAATTTTTCTTCCAAGAGATTTATTGTATCTGGTTTTATGTTAAGGTCTTTGATTCACTTGGACTTTAGTTTTGTGCAGGGTGATACATATGGATCTATGTGCATTTTTCGACCTGTGGACATCCAGTTAGACCAGCACCATCTGTTGAAGATGCTATCTTTTTTCCATTGTATGGTTTTGGCATCTTTGTCAAAAATCAGGTGTCCGTAGGCGTGTGGGTTTATTTATGGATCTTCAATTCAATTCCATTCATCTACCAGTCTGTTTCTATGCCAGTACCATGCAGTTTTTTATTCCTGTTGTTCTATAATAGAGCTTGAGATCAGGGATCTTCAGGAGATCTTTTATTGTAAAGGATTGTTTTAGCTTTTCTGTTTTTCCATATGAAGTTGAGAATTTTTCATTCAAGGCCTGTAAAGAATTGTGTTGGTAATTTGATAGGAATTGCAATGAATATGTAGATTGCTTTTGGTAAGATGGCCATTGTTTATCCTACCAAGCAGTGAGCATGGAAGATCTTTCCATCTTCTGATATCTTCTTCTAATTCTTTCCTCAGAGACTTGAAGGTTTTTTTTTTTCATCCAAATCTTTCACTTGCTTGGTTAGTTACACCAAGATACTTTAGGTTTTTCTTTTGTGACTATTGTGAAAGGTATTGTTTCCTTAAATTCTTCTCAGCCCATTTGTCTTTTGTGTACAGGAGAGCTACTGATTTTTTTTTTGCATTAATTATGTATCCAGCCACTTCGCTGAAGCTGTTTGTCAGCTGTAGAAGTTTCCTGATAGAATTTTTTGGGCCACTCATGTATACTATCATATCATCTGCAAATCATGATACTTTAATTTCTTTTTTCCTATTCAAATCCCCTTGATCTTCTTTAATTGTCTTATTGCTCTAGCAAGTACTTCAAGTAATATGTTGAAGAGATATGGAGAGAGTGGGTAGTCTTACCTTGTCCCTGGTTTCAGTGGGATTGATTTAAGTTTCTCTCCATTTAGTTTGATGTTGGCTATAGGCTTGCTGTATATTGCCTTTACTATATTTAGGTATGTGCCTTGTATCCCTGATCTCTCCAAGACTTTAAACATGAATGGGTGTTGGGTTTTACCAAATGCTTTTTCTGCGTCTAAGGAGATGATCATGTGAGGTTTTTTCTTTCACTTTGCTGGGTATAGTAACCTGGGCTGACATCTGTGTTCTCTTAAGGTCTTCATGATATTCATGCAGGCCCTTCTCATAGTCTCTGTTGAGAAATAAGATGTGATTCTGATGGTTTTGCCATTGTGTTTTACTTGGCCTTTTTCCTTTGGAGCTTTTAGTATTTTTTCTTTGTTGTGTATATTTACTGTTTTGATTATTATGTGGCAGGAGGATTTTATTTTCTTGTCTAATCTATTACCTGTTCTGTAGGCCTCTTGTATGCTTATAGGTCTTTCCTTTTAATTGGGGAAATTTTATGATTTTGATGAAAATATTTTCTGATCTTTGGAGACAGGAATCTTTTTCTTCTGTTCCTATAGTTCTTAGGTTTTGTCTTTTCATGTTGTCCTTGATTTCTTGGATGGTTTGTGTCAGGAAATTTTTAGATTCAACATTTTCTTTAATGGATACATCAGTTTCTTCCATTGTATCTTCAACACCTGAGATTCTTTCTTCCATCTCTTGTAGTCTGTTGGATATGCTTACCTCTGTAATTCCTGTTATCTTTCCTAAGTTCTCCCTCTCCATGATTTCCTCAGTTTATGTTTTCTTTAATTTTTCCATTTCCATCTTCATATCTTTATATCAAATCATTTTTTTACTTCCTTCACCTATTTGCTTTTATTATCCTGCTTTTCCTTCAATTCCTTCACTTGTTTGTTTGAACATTCCTCTGTTTCTTTTATTTTTTTCAGCAATTTAATTATTTCCTCTCTAAAAACCACAAACTGTTTGGCTGTATTTTCTTGTATTTCTGTATGGATTTTATTTATTTCCTTCATTATCAATTCATAAGCATAGATTTAAGGTCATCTTGAATTTCACTTATGTTAGGGTATCCAGGGCTGCTTGCTCCTGGATAACTGGGTTTTGGAGATCCACATTGCTTTGGCTTTTGTTGATTGTGCTTTTACGTTGGCCTCTACTCATCTGGTTGTCTAAGGTGTTGGATGTTAGTTTCTGGTGCCTGCTGGAGTTCTGGTGGAGGAGGAATCCCCTTGACAAGAAGATGGTTGTTCCTGAAGGAGCCTTTCTCAGTTTTTTGGGTATGGTCACTGAATGGCCAGTGCCTCTCAGAGGATTGCCACAACTCTCCTCATGTGTATGGTCCTGTGGGCTAATTGGACTCATTGGGAGCCCAGGGACTCTACTCTCACCATGACAAGGCTCAGAGATAGCTGCTATGCCACTGGGTTTCTTACCCTGAATTTAGTGAGCTGCTGCTGCTGCTCATATACTGTGTTTGCTGGGCACAGCCTTCTTGAAGAACAAGGTAACCACAAGATTTGGTCGGTTTAGCTAAGGAGACAGGTTGAGCTTTGCAGCATCTGGGACTGATCCTGTGGATCCCAGGCATCTGGAGGTCTGAGGTTGGAGCTCTCTGTCCCAATACCCAAGAGATAAACAGTGGTCAGTAGGCACAGGACACAGGCATGTGGCTGGAAGCTAGAACCCTTGAGCCTGCAGGTACCCAGGTACTTTTCCAGGCATTAGCTGGGTATCCTGAGGCCAAACCTGATGTTTTCCTCACTGTGGAGTTTCCTCCCAACAGGGAGACCCAGTTTTGTGGTGTTTGGGGGTCCACAGTTAAGTCTGGGATAATGAGTACAGCATGAAGGCAAAGGCATGTGGTTCCTCGCTGGCAACTGAGCATCTGAGAGCCTGAATGAACCCAGGAACTTTTCCGGGGAGATGACTGGGTGACCTGAGGTCCAACCCAATTGCTTCCTTCACCATGGGATTTCCTCTTGACTGGAAAACAGTCTCTGGTGTTTGGGAGCCCACAGTTCAGTCTGGAATACTGATCAGAGGATGCAGGCATGTGGCTCTGGGCTAGCAACTGAGTGCCTTAGGGAATGAAGGAAATTTCCTGGGGTTTAGCTAGGTGACCTGACAATGGACCCAGTTGCTTCTTCCACCATGGAGTTTCCTCTCACCTGGAGAACACAATCACTGGTGTTTGGGGGCCCAAAGTTTGGTCTTTTGGTCACAATGCAGTCACTGCTGCCCTGCTCATCAAAAACAGTGTGCTTTTGGCACCACCATCTTGGATCTCATCCTTTTTTTTAATTCACTACATTTTTAAATTTTTTTAGTTATTAAAATTTATTTATTTATTATACAGCAGTAGCCCCCTCCATTGTCTTCTCCCAATCCTGTCCTCTCTCCCTCTACTCCTCCCATGCCTCTTTTCCAGTCCACTGATAGAGGAGGTGCTCCTCCCATTTTATCTGACCCTAGCTTATCAGGGAGAGGCAATGGTTGCCCTCATCCTGACATTTCAACAATATTGTTGCTTATTAATTTATTTTATCAGGTCTCATCAGGACTGTCTGCATTGTCTCTCTCTGTGGTCTGCTAAGGCTGCACTCCCTAAGGGGGAAGTGATCAAAGAGCCAGCCACTGAATTCATGTCAGAGATAGCCCCTGTTCCTATTACTAGGGAACCCACGTGGAGATTAGACTGCCATGGGCTACATCCGTGCAGGGGTTCTAGGTTATCTCAATGCATGGGCCTTGGTTCAAGTATCAGTCTCAGAAAAGACCCCTGTGTCCAGATTTTTAGGTTCTGTTGCTCTACTTGTGGAGCTCCAGTCCCCTCCAGGCCTTTCTATTACCCCATTCTTTCATTAGATTCCCTGCACTCTGCGCAAAGTTTGGCTATTGGTCTCAGCAACTGCTTTAATACCCTGCAGGGTCTTTCAGTGGCCCTCTGTGGTAGGCTCCTGTCTTGTTACTTGTTTTCACCTTCTTCTAATGTCCATCCCATTTGCCTTTCTGAATGAGGACTGAGCATCTTACTCAGTGTCATCCTTCTTGTTTAGCTTCTTTAGATGTACAGATTTTAGTATGATTATCCTGTATCATATGTCTAATATCCACTTAAAAGTGTGTATATACCATGTGTGGCTTGCTGCTTCTGAGATACCTCACTTAAGGTGATCTTTTCTAGATCCCACCATTTGCTAGAAAATTTCATGATTTCCTTGTTTTAATTGCTGAGTACTATTCCATTCTGTAAATGTACCACAACTTCTATATCCTTTCCTCAACTGAGGGACATCTAGGATCTTTCTAGATTCTGGCTATTATGAATAAAGCTGCTACAAACATGGTTGAGCAAATGTCCTTGTTGTAAACTTGAGGGCCTTTCAGATATATGCCTAGGAGTGGTATAGATGGATCTTGAGGTAGAACTATTCCTAATTTTCTGAGAAAGCACCAGATTGATTTCCAAAGCGGTTGTACAAGTTTACATTTCCACCAGCAATAGAGGAGGGTTCCCCTTTCTCCACATCCTCTCTAGCATGTGTTGTCACTTGAGTTTTTGATCTTAGCGATTCTGATGGGTGAAATCTCAAAGCCATTTTGATTTGCATTTCCCTGATGACTAAGGATGTTGAGCATTTCTTTAAGTGTTTCTCTGCCATTCCATATTCCTCTACAGAAAATTCTCTGTTTAGCTCTGTACCACATTTTTTAATTGGGTTACTTGATTTGTTGCTGTTTAACTTCTTGAGTTCTTTATATATTCTGGATATTAGGCCTTTGTCAGCTATGGGGTTGGTGAAGTTCCTTTCCCAAACTGCAGGCTGTCATTTTGTTCTGATGACAGTGTCCTTTGCTTTACAGAAGCTTTTCAGTTTCATGAGGTCCCATTTATTGATTGCTGATCTAAGAGCCTGTGCTGTTTATGTTCTGTTCAGGAAGTTCTCTCCTGTGACAATGAGTTTGAGGCTATTCCCCACTTTTTCCTCCAAGAAGTTTAGTGTGTCTGGATTTAGGTTGAGGTCTTTGATGCACTTGGAGTTTAATTTTGTGCAGTGCGATATGTATGGATCTATTTGCATTTTTCTACATGTACATATCTAGTTATACCAACATCATTTGTTGAAGATGCTATCTTTTTTCCATTGTATGTGTTTGGCATCTTTGTCAAAAATCAGGTGTCCATAAGTGTGTGGGTTTATTTCTGGACCTTCTATTCAATTCCATTGATCCACCAGCCTGTTTCTATGCCAGTACCATCCAGTTTTAACTACTGTTGCTCTATAGTATAGCTTGAGATCAGGGATGGAGATACCTCCAGAAGATCTTTTATTGTAGAGGATTGTTTTAGCCATTCTAGGTTTCTTGTTATTCCACATGAAGTTGAGAATTTTTCTTTCAAAGTCTGTAAAGAATTGTATTGGTAATTTGATGGAAACTTCATTGAATCTGTAGATTGCTTTTGATAAGATGGCTATTTTTACTATGTTAATCCTGCCAAGCCATGAGCATGGGAGATCTTTCCACCTTCTGATATTTTCTTCTATTTATTTCTTCAGAGATTGGAAGTTTCTTTTATGGAAGTCTTTGACTTGCTTGGTTAGAGTTACACCAAGGTACTTTACGTTCTTTGTGGTTATTGTGAAGGGTGTTGTTTCCCTAATTTCTTTCTCAGCCTATTTGTCTTTTGTATACAGGATTTTTTTAGTTAATTTTATATACTTTGATAAAGATGTTTGTCAGCTGTAGAAGTTCCCTGGTAGAATTTTTTGGGCCACTCATGTATACTATCATATCATCTGCAAATAGTGATTCTTTGACTTCTTTTTTTCCTATTTAAATCCCCTTGATCGGGAACCCTCAAGGGTTCCCTGGTGGGAATGTAAACTGGTACAAACACTTTGGAAGTCAATCTGGCGCTTTCTCAGACAATTAGGAATAGTGCTTCTTCAAGACACAGCTATACCACTCCTAGGTATATACCCAAAATTTGCTCAAATACACAACAAGGACATTTGCTCAACCATGTTTATAGCAGCTTTATTTGTAATAGCCAGAACCTGGAAACAACCCAGATGTCCATCAATGGAGGAATGGATACAGAAATTGTGGTATTTTTACACAATGGAATACTACTCAGCAATCAAAAAAAGAGGAAATCATGAAATTTGCAGGCAAATGGTGGGATCTAGAAAAGATCATTCTGAGTGAAGTATCCCAGAAGGAGAAAGACAAACATGGTATATACTCGCTTATATAGACCTACAAGATATGATAAACATAATGAAATCTATACACCTAAAGAAGACAATCAAGAAAGCGGACATGGGATAAGATGATCAATCCTCATTTAGAAAGACAAATGGGATGTGCATTGAACATATGACAGGAGTCTACGGCAGAAGGCATCTGAAAGACTCTACCTAGAAGTGTTTCAAAGCAGATATTAAGATTCATAACCAAACCTTTGGCAGAGTACAGGGAATCATATGAAAGAAGAGGAATTAGTATGATGTGGAAAGGATAGGACCAAATATATCTGGGCACAGGGTCTTTTCTGAGACTGACATTCAACCAAAGACCATGAATGGATATAACCTAGAACCTCTGCTCGGATGTGGCCTGTGGTAGCTCAGTAACCAATTGGTTTCCCATAGTAAGGGGAACAAGGACTATTTCTAACAGGAACTCAATGGCAGGCTCTTTGACCTCCCCACCCCCCAAGGGAGGAGCAGTACTGTTAGGCCACAGAGGAGGACTTTGCAGCCAGTCCTGAAGATACCTGATAAAACAGGGTCAGATGGAAGGGGAGGAGGTCCTCCCCTATCAGTGGACTTGGTAAGGGGCAGGGAGGAGATGATGGAGGGAGGGTGGGATTGGGGAGGGAATGAGGGAGTGGGATATAGCTAGGATACAGAGTTAACAAAATGTAACTAATAAGAAAAATTTTTAAAAAAAAGAGAGAAAAAATAAATAAATCACCGTGATCTCCTTTAATTGTCTTATTGATCTAGCAAGTACTTCAAGAACTGTTGAAGAGATATGGAGAGAGTGGGCAGCCTTGCCTTGTCCCTGATTTCAGTGGGATTGCTTTAAGTTTCCATTTAGTTTGATGTTGGCTATAGGCTTGTTGTATATAGCTTTTACTCTATTTAGGTATGTGCCTTATATCTCTGATCTCTCCAAGACTTTTTTTAATGTAGCTACTGGAAATCCAAACTTAGGTTCTCATGCCTGCCCAACACACACTTTGTCCACTTAGCCATCTACAGAGTAGTGGTCTTCCAATTTCAATTTTCCCTATATTTTGATTTGTGTTATTTTACACTAGTCCTCTTGATGACTTTTATCAATATTGAGGGGTGACACTGACTGCTATAATTTTATTAATCACACATTTTGTTGTACAGTGCCTTCATCAGACATTCCATCTGGGAAGAATGGAAAGCTCATAAGACTCTGGAGGAAAACAAAATGTCACATGTCTGGAAAAATGAAAACTAACAAAGTTTTCTAACACCCTTTCCTGGCTTTATTAATGATTAAAAAACTGAATATGGCTAGGAAAACTACTGAGATGGAATTCTTGGACCAGTAAATCTACTTAGAAGTTGAACAAGGGGGTTGTAGCTTTCATGAGCTGCCATCACTGTTGAGTAGGTTTTTCTGCACTGCAGCTGATTTGGGGGATCCCTCCTCTTGTAAATAATCCCTTACCCATACTCCTCATAGTAGCCCAATAAAAATTAATTGGGTTCACCAAGTTGGACGTTGGTGCATTATTACTTTATTTTGTTGTGAGATCCAAATCTGGAGTAAGTGTGTGTGTGTGTGTGTGTGTGTGTGTGTGTGTGTGTGTGTGTGTG
>NW_026590435.1:458480-468039 GCF_907164565.1 Psammomys obesus
TGTGTGTGTGTGTGTGTGTGTGTGTGTGTGTGTGTGTGTGTGTGTGTCTGTGTGTGTGTGTATGTGTGTGTGTGTGTCTGTGTGTGTGTCTGTGTGTGTGTTTGTGTCTGTGTCTTTTGTCTACTCACGAAAATTCTCCCACATAACAAAGGTGTGCTTTGATGATTTTCTTTCTAGAAAACAAGCTATCCAGATAGACAAGAGCATAGATATTTATTATCAGAATACTCCATAATGACAGCAAGAGCATTATATTTCTGTCTCTTCAAAAACACATAGCTTTTCTAGAAACTGAAGAAAGAGTTATATGTTAGAATGAACGTCTTGATTCTCCATCTTTCCAATATCAATGTCTCATTTGTCTCCCCTGATATAAACAGTCTTTTCTCCTATTTAATGGGTGATCAGAATTACATAAGTCTGGGGAGCAAAAGGCCAATATCCTCAGACGGGTGCATGTAGTCTTCATTGTAATTTTTTATTTGTGTGTGTGAGGGAAAGAAAGAGAGTGTGTATGTTTTCTTGAGAAAGAGAGAGAGTATAAAGTTGGGTAAGGAGGTCCAGAGGTTCTGGGAAAAGTTGGAGAAGAGCAAAAACACAATCAAAGTATACTTCATAAAATGTTGAAATAAAATTAAAATATTAAATGAATAAATACTGAATATATACTGTGCTTTAATGATGATGTAAGTTGTGCAGCACACTGTTTGAAAGGCATTTATTCCATCAGTCTCTATCAACGTTTAGGAAGATTATTTTAATCAGCCATCTCACATATGAATTGTGGATAATCTCCAAACACTTAAAATTTGATATGCATGCATACATATGATGCACGCAAGAACTTTGACCTCTTGATCAACAAAAATACTTATATGAAAACTAAACAACTCACAGACTTACTCAAAAATCAGCATGCAGAAAGTCCACTTGCTCATAGTATCATAAAGATATTTGAAGGCATGATCCTACATTAAGAGGGAATAGTATGTCTGTACTGTGAATTTTTGCAAAGGTGTGAAGAAAGTTGGGGAGGCTGATGCATTCACAGGGGACACCCCCACAATATGTTTAAATGACAATTAAGCCATGGTGACAAACGAGAAAGCACAATCAGTTATATTTTAAAGACCTTAAAATTGTGTATCTGTGTAAATGTCTGGGGAAGAATAAGCTGCTACACAAGTTATTGTCTTTCTGCCTGTAGAAGAAAATTCCAGGGGAGAAGAAAATAAAGAATGCTGATGTTTTCTCTCTTTTGTCATGTGCTGCTGCAGTTTTGTGAACCAAAACAAGTTTTAAAACTGAACATCAGGCTGCCCCAGATAGAACTGTGTGGGAGGCAGGGCACCAGAGACTGGGTTTCTCTGTCAGGTGCAAACCCACAGGGAGGGGAATGGCTGGTCTGACCTCAGAGCACTCAGCCAATACCACCACCCCGAAAAGGTCTGGGGAAAAATTACCCAGCTTCTGCAGACGCCCAGGCACCCAATCCCCAGAAACGTAGAAAGGCGGAGCCACGAAAGTCTGTGCCTGCATATTCTACTCACAATCACAGAAGAACTGCTGTCCCCCAAGCAAAGACTGGGTGTCCCTGTCAGGAGGAAACCCCACAGCATGGGGAATCATCACATCCAACGCTCAGGACACCCAGCTCCGAAAGACTTTCTGGATTCACGCAGACTCTAGGCTCTAGCCTTCTATTGCAGGCATGAGCGCTGTGCTCACCCGCCATTATTGAGTACCGCAAGGGCACTGGGGCACACAGCTGCATCCCCGGACCTACAAAAGCCAGAGAACCATTACAGCAGCCCTCAGATACTGCTCCAAGGATCAACCAGTTATCCCTAGCTAAACTGACAAAACTGTGGGAATCCCTCGTTTTTAAAGAGGGCTGCACCCAACAATTACACTTTAAGAGCAACAGCTGCTTCTCACTAAATACAGAGCAAGAAACCCAGAAGCAGGGCAGCCATCACCAGGAACTCTCCTGATGAGAGGAGAGCCTTCCTGAACACCACAGTTACCACACAGGTCCATACACCTGAAGTAAACTGTGACAATTCCTGAGAGGCACCACCATTCAGCTGACCATACCCAAAAAGCAGAGGAGAACTTCAGAACCCAGCCAAGTGGATTCTCCCCAACCCAGGACCCAGAGGCACCAGAAATTAACAGACAACACCTGAGACAGAGAGATGGGTAGAGGCCAGTGAAAAATCACAACCAAGAAAAAGCAAAGCAATATGGCATCCCCAGAACCCAGTTATCCAGGGTCAAGTACCCCTGGACACCCTAACATAAGTGAAATTCAAGAAGAAGACCTTACATCTATACTTATGAAGAAGTTAATGGAGGAAGCAAATAAAATGCGTAAAGATTTAGGGGAAGATATAATAAAACAGATTGTGGTCATCCATAAACGAGATATAAATACTAGTACCACTTGTTGCTTGAATAACAAGAAGTCTACACGAACGTTCAGTTTCAGTTTGTCACCAACCACCCAACCTGTGAGACTCATGGCACCAGTTCCTCACTTCTACTAGGAGAAGTACTTACAACAAAAAATGGACCTGTTGCTTTTTGGCTATTGCTTAGAGCTGTGTTCTAAAGCCACTGTTACATTGGAAAGAAAGATCTGTAAGCATTTGACTCAATAAGGCTAAGACTAGAAAAAAAAAAAAAAAAAGAAAGAAATACAGGAAGATGCAGCCAAACACCTTGTGGCATTCAGAGAGGAAATAATTAAATCACTGAAAGAAACAAAAGAAACAGAGGATTGTTCAAACAAACAGCTGAAAGAAATGAAGGAAAAACAGTAAAATACAGTCAGAGAGGTGAAGGAAATAAAAAAAGGGGTTCAAGATCTAAAGATAGAATTGGAAAAATTAAAGAAAACAAATGGAAGAAATTGTGGAGAGAAAGAACTTAGGGAAGAAAACAGGAAATACAGAGGTAAGCATAACCAACAGACTACAAGAGATGGAAGAAAGAATCTCGGGTGTGGAAGATAGAATGGAAGAAATCGGTATATCCATCAAAGAAAATAATAAATCTAAAAGATTCCTGACACAAACCATCCAAGAAATCCAAGACAACATAAAAAGACAAAACCTAAGAACAATAGGAATAGAGGGAAAAAAAAAGATTTCCTCCTCCAAGGCCCAGAAAATATTTTCAACAAAATCATTGAAGAAAATTTCCCCAACTTAAAAGGGAGGCCTATAAGAATACAAGAGGCCTACAGAACACCCAATAAATTAGACCAGAAAAGAAAATCCTCCCGTCACATAATAATCAAAACAGTAAGTATACAGAACAAAAAAAAATACTAAAAGCTGCAAGGGAAAAAGGCCAAGTAACATATAATGGCAAACCCATCAGAATCACACCGGACTTTTCAACTGAGACTATGAAAGCCAGAAGAACCTGGACGAATATCATGCAGACCCTAAGAGAACACAGATGTCAGCCCAGGCTACTGTACCCAGCAAAACTCTCAGTCCTCATGGACGGAGAAAACAAGATATTCAACAACAAAAACAAATTTCAACGATACCTACACACAAATCCAGGATTATAGAAGATACTAGAAGGAAAAATACAACAAAACAAAACTAACTACTTTCAAGAAAACACAGGAAATAAATAACCTCACTACAGCAAAACCAAAAATACACAAACACACAAACACACTACCATAGCCAACATCAAAATCAAAGGATCTAACAGCCACTGGCCATTAATCTCCCTCAACATCAATGGACTAAATTCTCCAATAAAAAGACACAGATTAACGGATGGATGCGCAAACAAGACCTAACAATCTGTTGCATACAAGAAACACACCTAAATCACAAAGATAGACATTACCTGAGAGTAAAGGGCAGGAAGACAGTTTTCCAAGCAAATGAACCCAAGAAGCAAGTAGGAGTAGCCATTCTAATATCTAATAATATAGGTTTTCAACCAAAATTCGTTAAAAGAGATAGAGAAGGACATTTCAAACACATCAAGGGAAAAATCCACCAGGAAGCTATCACAATCCTGAACATCTATGCCCCAAATGCAAGGGCACCCACATTTGTAAAAAAAAAAAAAAAAAAAACTTTAATAAAACTTAAACCACACATACACCCCCACACATTAATAATGGGAGACTTCAACACCCCACTCTCAACAAAAGACAGGTCAATAAAACAGAAATTAAACAAAGAAACAATAACTCTGATAGAGGTCATGAATCAAATGAACCTCACGGACATCTACGGAACCTTTCACCCAAAGACAAAAGAATGTACCTTCTTCTCAGCACCTCATGAAACCTTCTCCAAAACAGACCATATAGTTGGTCACAAAGCAAGACTCAACAGATACAAGAAGACTGAAATAATCCCTTGTATCCTAGCTGATCACCATGAACTAAAACTGAACTTCAATGACAAAAATAGCAAAAGGCTACACACACATGGAAACTGAACAACTTGCTACTAAATGACAGCTGGGTCAGAGAAGAAATAAAGAAAGAAATTAAAGACTTCCTAGAATTCAATGAAAATGAAGGCACATCATACCCAAATTGTGGAACACAATGAATGAAAGCAGTGCTAAGAGGAAAGTTCATAGCACTAAGTGCCTTCAAGAAGAAATTTGAAACATCTCATGCAAGCAACTTAATGGCTCACTTAAAAGCCTAGAAAAAAAAAAAGAAGCAGACACACCAAAGAGGAGTAGATGGCTGGAAATAATCAAACTCAGGGCTGAAATCAATCAATTAGAAACAAATAAAACAATTCAAAGAATCAATGAAACCAAAAGCTGGTTCTTTGAGAAAATCAACAAGATAGACAAACCCTTAGCTAAACTAACTAAAAGGCAGAGAGAAACTATCCAAATCAACAAAATCAGAAACGGAAAGGAGGATATAACCACAGACACTGAAGAAATCCAAATAATAATTAAGTCTTACTTCCAAAATCTATATGCCACAAAATTTGAAAATCAAAATGAAATGGACAATTTTCTTGATCAATTCTATATGCCAAAGCTGAATCAAGACCAGGTAAACCAATTAAATAGGCCTATATCCTCTGAGGAAATAGAAGCTGTCATCAAAAGTCTACCATGCAAAAAAAGCCCAGGGCCAGATGGTATCAGCGCAGAATTCTAACAGACCTTCAAAGAAGAGCTAACTCCAATTCTCTTCAAACTCTTCCACAAAATAGAAACAGAAGGAACACTACCAAACTCATTCTATGAAGCTACAGTCACCTTGGTACCTAAACCTCACAAAGACCCAACAAAGAAAGAGAATTTCAGGCCAATCTCCCTCATGAACATTGATGCAAAAATACTCAACAAAATACTTGCAAACCGAATACAAGATCACATCAAAGATATCATCCACTATGACCAAGTAGACTTCATCCCAAGCATGCAGGGATAGTTCAGTATATGGAAATCCATCAATGTGATCCACCACATAAACAAACTGAAGGAGAAAAACGACATGATCATCTCCTTAGATGCTGAAAAGGCATTTGACAAAATCCAACATCCATTCATGTTTAAAGTCTTGGAGAGATCAAGGATACAAGGCACATACCTGAACATAGTAAACGTGATATACAGCAGGCCTATAGCCAACATCCAACTCAATGGAGAGAAACTCAAATCATTCCCACTGAAATCAGGGACAAGGCAAGGCTGTCCACTCTCTCCATATCTCTTCAACATTGTTCTTGAAGTCCTTGCTAGAGCAATAAGACAATTGAAGGATACAAGGGGATAGAAATTGGAAAGGAAGAAGTCAAAGTATCACTGTTTGCAGATGATGATAGTATACCTGAGTAACCCCAAAAATTCTACCAGGGAACTCCTATAACTGGTTAACACCTTCATCAACGTGGCTGGATACAAAATTAACTCTGAAAAATCAGTAGCCCTCCTGTATACAAATGACAAAAGGGCTGAGAAAGAAATTAGGGAAACAACACCCTTCACTATAGCCACAAAGGACATGAGGTACCTTGGTGTAACCCTAACCAAGCAAGTCAAAGACTTGTATGAAAAAAAAAAATTCAAGTCTCTGAAGAAAGAATTAGAAGAAGATATCAGAAGATGGAAAGATCTCCCATGCTCATGGATTGGCAGGATTAATATACTAAAAAAGGCCATCTTACCAAAAGCAATCTACAGAGTCAATGCAATTCCCATTAAATTACCAACACAATTCTTTACAGACTTTGGAAGAAAAATTCTCAACTTCATATGGGACAACAAGAAACCCAGAATTGCTAAAACAATTCTCTACAGTAAAAGATCTTCAGGAGGTATCTCCATCCCTGATCTAAAGCTGTACAATAGAGCAACAATACTAAAAACTGCATGGTACTGGCATAGAAACAGACTAGTAGATCAATGGAATCAAATAGAAGACCCTGACATAAATCCACACACTTATGGACACCTGATTTTTTTTACAAAGATGCTAAAACCATTCAATGGAAAAAAGACAGCATCATCAACAAATGGTGCTGGTCTAACTGGATGTCTACATGTAGAAAAATGCAAATAGATACATACTTATCACCCTGCACAAAACTAAAGTCCAAGTGGATCAAAGACCTCAACATAAAACCAGACACACTAAACCGCTTAGAAAAAAAGTGGAGAAGACCCTAGAACTCATTGGCACAGGAAACAACTTCCTGAACCGAACACCAACAGCACAGGCCCTAAAAACAACAATCAATAAATGGGAGCTCATGAAACTGAAAAGCTTCTGTTAATCAAAGGGCACTGTCCTCAGAACAAAACGACTGCCTACAGATTGGGAAAGGATTTTCACCAACCCTATATCTGAGAGAGGGCTAATATCCAGTATATATAAAGAACTAAAGAAGTTAAACAGCAATAAATCAAGTAACCCAATTAAAAAATGGGGTACAGAGCTAAACAGAGAATTCTCAGTAGAGGAATATCTAATGGCAGAGAAACACTTAAAGAAATGCTCAACCTCATTAGCCATCAGGGAAATGCAAATCAAAATGACCCTAAGATGTCACCTTACACCCATCAGAATGGCTAAGATCAAAAACTCAAGAGAGAAAGGGGAACCCTCCTCCACTGCTGGTGGGAATGTAAACTTGTACAACCACTCTGGAAAACAATCTGGCGCTTTCTCAGACAACTAGGAATAGCGCTTCCTCAAGATCCAGCTATACCACTCCTAGGCAAAAGAGGCTCAAGTACACAATAAGGACATTTGCTCAACCATGTTTGTAGAAGCCTTATTTATAATAGCCAGAAGCTGAAAACAGCCCAGATGCCCCTCAGTAAATGAATGGATGCACAAATTGTGGTATATCTACACAATGGAATATTACTCAGCAATAAAAACTAGGAAATCATGAAATTTGCAAGTAAATGGTGGGATCTGGAAAAAATCATCCTGAGTGAGCTATCCCAGAAGCAGAAAGACACACACTGTATATACTCACTCATATAGACATATAATATAGGATAAACCTACGAAAATCTGTACACCTAAAGAAACTAATCAAGAGGGAGGACTCTTGCTAAAATGCTCAATTCCTATCCAAAAAGGTAAAGAGGATGGACATCAGAAGAAGGAGAAAAGAGGGAACAAGTCAGGAGCATGACACAGAGGACCTCTGAAAAGCTCTGCCCTGCAGACTATCAATGCAGATGCTGAGACTTATGGGCAACCTTTGTGCAGAGTGCATGGAATCTTAGGAAAGAAGTGGAAAACAGTAAGATCTGGAGAAGACAGGAACTCCACAAGGAGAGCAATAGAACCAAAAAATCTGAGCACATGGATCTTTTGAGACTGATACTCCAACCAAGGACTATGCACGGAGATAACCTAAGACCCCTGTACAGATGTAGCCCATGGCAGTTCAGTATCCAAGTGGGTTCCATTGTAATAGGAACAGGGACTGCCTCTGACATGAACCGATTGGCCTGCTCTTTAATTATCTCCCTCAAGGGGGAAACAGCATTACCAAGCCACAGAAGAAGACACTGCAGCCACTTCTGATGAGACCTAATTAACTAGGATCAGAAGGAAGGAAAAGAAGACCTCCCCTATCAGTGGACTTGGGGAGGGGCATGCATGCAGAGGGTGGAGGAAGGGAGGGGTTGGGATGGGAGGAGGGAGGGAACCACAGGGGGGATACAAAGTGAGTAAAGAGTAATTAATAAATATAAAAACTGAACATCAAAAGCCATGCATTGTGAAATGGCTAATTAGTATTCATTGCTGTATGACTGGATTTGTAATCACCTCGGAGACACACTTTCAGGCATGTCAGGAAAGGTTTAACTGAGGAGTGAAAATTCACCTGAATATGGGCAGCAACAGCTCTTGGAATGAGGCCTCAGTCACTGTAACAGGAAAAAAAGAAAAAGAAAAGAAGCCAACTGAGTGCTGGGGTCTGTCTGTCTGTCTCTCCCAACTGCAGACAAAATATGATCAGCTGTCACATGCTCTCACCATCACACCTTCCACACCATGATGGACTGTCTTCCCTCAGACCAGTAGCCCAAAGAAACTCCTCCGTGGGTTAATTTCCTCTGGTGTTTTGTCACAATGACAAAAGGACCACATGTGATTATAATCATTAGACAGCCTGACTAAGGACACCAGCACATCAGATTTGTCAGTGATCCAGTACACTTGTTTTGCCTGTGGCTGCTTTTATGCTACAAAACCAGAGCTGAATATTTGTGACCAGTGCCACACAGCTTGATAAGCCTGATGCACCTAACAGGAGACATTTCACAGGAAGTGTCTGCTTCCCCCTAACTAAGTCATAGCTAGAGGATGTAGATCTCAGGCTCCTCATCCATCAATCTAATTCTTTGCTCCTCTTTTATAGCTCAGTAGGATGTTCATCCACCTTCCCCCATCATCTTACTTGTAAGGAGAACATTGTTTCCATTTTCTATCTTTGTTATAATTGCCAGTCAATGAACACCAACTCCGATTCAAAATGTAGTGCATTCATTAATGCACCAAGGAAAACTACACATTGGAGGGTATGCAAAGAAAGGTGGGCAAAGGGTGAACCAAATTAATCCTTGCAGTGAAAACATTCAGCTTTTTCTGTGACTTTTTTTATGTAGGAAAAACTGCTTTCTGAAACCTGAAACATTTTCTCCAGATTATACACACTGCCTCTAGGTCCTGGTTATTTAATATATACCCATATAGGACTCTCACCAAATATTTTGCAGTATATCTACCTTCCTTGGAAAAGAACAATTTCAGAATGTAAAAGACACTCAAAATGGAAATTGAATTTATTTTGTTTTGTTTTCTTTTCTTGATTCCAGGATCTCACTATGTTGACCTGACTGGCCTAGGACTTTCTATATAGACAAGGCTGGCCTTTAACTCAAATATCCACCTGATTCTTCCTCCTGAGTGTTAGTGTTAAACGCATTTGCAGCCATGCTTGGCAGGAATTGACATTTCAATTTGTTTTTATTTTATTTTATTTTATTTTATTTTATTTTATTTTATTTTATT
>NW_026590435.1:468049-509489 GCF_907164565.1 Psammomys obesus
TATTTTATTTTATTTTATTTTATTTTATTTTATTTTATTTTATTTTAAACCAGGCCTCTCTCCCTCACTCTGTCATGGAACTCTGTAGCCAAGACTGGCTTCTAACAGTACTCATGCCTTAGCCTCTGGAGTGTTGAGATTATAAACCAGAGCTACCATACCTGGCTGGGACTTGAATTTAGAATGTTCATTTCAGTGAAGGCACAAGGCCTGCTCTCCCAGAACCCCTACATATATCTGTAGCTTGTGTCACTCACTACCTTTTCTACTTGTGACAGAAAATATAAGCCATTCTCCAGTGAAGTCAAAGATTTCCTCTACTGAGGTCCATTAACAGTGAGAGACTTCACTTACAGAACTCATACTCTGGAACCTTTCTCATCATCTGCTCCCCTGACTTACCAATGTCCAAACTTACCAAGATATCTAAAGCATCTCTACAAGTTCTCCAATGCCCACAAGGATTTTTATCACTCAGTATTTTTGTTTTTCTGTCTGGAGCAATAGCACATCTGTGCATTCTCACAATGTACTGCTTCATGATGAAGGGCCCATGCTCATTCTTAATCATGAACCCAACCATACATCTGACCTACTGACATTCCTTGTTTTTAAGATAAGAAAATGCTTTAGGGTGGCTAATCTTTTGTCTATCAAAAACTGAAGCTTGTCAGCATAATTTCTAACTGCTTTCTTATCCTTATACCCACAGAGAGGTGTAGCTCTCAATCTTCATCAAAGAAGTTTATTTTGCAACAAAGAGACCATTATAAAAAAAAAAACTACAACTATAAAATGTAAAGAATAATTGATCATGAGGTTTCTAGTCTCAGTAGAACAACACAACTCCTGAGCATAAAGCTCAGAGAACATTGTGGATGAGAGGACAAAAGAGGGTCAGAGGAGAAAAAAAAAATGTGCTTTGCTATTGAATCTCCTTGAAATGACAGGGAAGCTTCACCCATGATACCTCAACAATGTGGCTGCCTAAACAAGACCTGAACAAGGACAGCAACAATGAGCATGCTAACACAAAAGGAGAAAGTATCATTAGACATCAACCCTGGTCAAAGAACTATAGGAAACTAAGGGATGCTTAGAGTGGAGAATTAGTTTTCTCTGATGGAGGAATCTCCTAGTTTGTTATCCTAGTTTGTTATCAAGTGGTTTGCCCTGAAATCATGTTATATGCATGAACACTAAACAGACTCAGCTAGTTGTATTTATATAGGCATGAAAGTTTATATATAATTATAGAAGAGGGGGCACTGAATTTGAGAGGGGATGATGTGGAGGGTATATGGGAAGAGTTGGAGAAAGAAAGGGAGTATAGGGAAATGATGCAATTATATTTTAATAAGTTTTTAAACTGATATTTGTTTTAAGATAGTTTTATTAATACATTAAAGACCTTGATTTAATCACTCATGGTGTGAACCTATATCCAAACATTACATTTGACTTACTGCATATATAATTACTATTTGCCAATGGAAAGAGAACTAAACAATCAAGTACAGAAACCCATGTAGTGCCTTATCTGAGTTCTAATTAACGAAGGAGTGTCTTTCCTGAGTGACAAGGAAGAACCTTGAGTTGGTCACTAACTGGATCTTCAATATTTTTTAGCTGATGTTTAGCCCAGAAGAGCCTGTTAGGTCAGAAAAGTAACAAAGATTTAAAAATTAAATCACTATTCTTTAAGGGAGGCTGACACTTAAGATGATGCAAGACAGAGATGGCTGCCTCACCTTCCTCTGGAGGGTGTAAATAGGAAATCAGCCTTGAAAGACAAAAAAAAAGTGTAAAATGTAAAAATGTAACCAGCCTTCTAAAACGCTGCATTATGCAGAATTACTGTGAAATACACATCAGCATTCTGCAACATCTCATCTACCTGGGGTTGAATATCTACCCAGGAAATGTCACATGAAGCTATTGGAAACCCAAGAGATTCCATCCTCTCAGATATGAGCTGTCACTCTTCCAAATGGCTTCCCTGAGGCAGGTTAAAGTCATTCCACCATGTCCAAGGCCATCTCAGTTCTGCCCATTCACTAAAACGCTAAATAATATTCTTTGAAGAAAATGACACTTACTGTTGGATTAACAGAAATTTTCAATAAGAATACTGGTGCCATAGTGAATTTTAGCCATATTTAAGGAGCCTGGACCAAGGGTGAAATAAGAAAGATTTTTGGATAAATTGAGACTAGAATTGACCCCAAGCATCCATAATAAGGGTTGTGACAATCTAAAGTTCAACCAACACCTAATGGAAAAATGTTGCTGAAAGAGTATTTGCCAAGTTTTTTGTGAGTTTGAGGTTTTGTTTTGCTGTTCTTAAATATGTTTGTGTGCACGTGTGCATACATGTGTGCACGTGTGCATCCTCGCACACTGTGCTATATATGTGGAGGTCAGAGGACAGCTTTCGGACATCTCTCCCTCCTTCTCTTATGTGTTCTGAGAATCCACACCAATTGGTGAGGGGTAAGGATAAGCTCTTACACCTGATGAGCTATCTCCATGCCTGAACTTCTGTAGAGTTATTTTTACACCTTTGGTGAATAGCTGTGGTTCTCATAAAGTATTTTATAATAGCTATTTTTTCTGAAGTAACCTTCTGGATTCTTCCTCCATAACTTTTTGACTTTGTATATTTCATTTTTAGTTTTGTTGAAATTGACACAAGCAACTTTCTTGATATTCTACTATACTTCCTCAAAGTTCTTAAAATACTTTGTTTAGATAAAATGAGTTATGATAAGAGCACTTCAAAATTCTGGTGGAACACAGAAGGGAAATAAGCTTTGCCAACAAATGAAGTAACTCACCTGACCAAAGCAAGTGAATATCACATCTTGACGTGTTCTGCACTGAAGTTACTTATTTCCAGGGGATGCATTTGTATAGATAAATTTCAAGTGACTTGAATTAAGTCACTTGATTCAAGAATCAAGGAATCAACATAAACTTTCTCCCTACCAAATCTGACCTCAGGCACCCTGACATCTGCCCCACAGGCAACCTATGTCATGTGTGTTAAAACTTGCAGTCAGTGAACATCCAGCTAGGGAGGCATTAATAACTTGCTCTAATGCAGAGAACAGCTGAGCCCATGCACTTTTCAAAGCAATCTGTAATAGTCTCTCTCTTTCATGAAAATATTTTCATTACTATACAGATATTGAAACTATGGCTCTGCTACAGGTAAAGTCACCTGTCCTGTGTTTACTCAGCCAAGGAGGGGAAGAACAAACAGTTCAATCTACAGCTATCCACCCTCTGGTTGCTGTACTAAAAAGATGCCATGAACAGTTGATCTCCAATGTTGCTCAACCCTCACTTGTTCTGGACTCTCTTCCTCCAACCCCCACCCCTTTTTTCACCTCACGTGCATTCAGTCCATAAAGACAGACAACTAGCAACCCCTAGCCCTCAAGATGGCTCATCTCCTCCAGTTGCCTGAAGATGGCACACACAGGAGCAAACTTTGCCTCTGATTTTATACTCTCCCTTTCTGCTCCTCCTACTCTCTGCTTACACACACTTTCCACAATAAATTCCCTTTGTCCTGAATTGTGTAGAATGATTCAACAAATTAGACACATCTATCTTAGAATGTTCTGTGGTGTCATTCTGAGAGTATTGTTTGCCCTGTCAGGGAGCTTTTGTCTTTTCCAGCAGAACAGCCAACCTTTGAAAATCTTAATATGAAGTCTTATGATTATAAAATCACAATATGAAGTCTGTGCTTTCACTGTTCTTTCCCAAGATGAGGTTTGGAGAGATAGTATTATTTATTCTACACATCACCGTGGATGTGCACCCAGAATCACATCCAACTCTGATTCCAAGAACTTGTCCTTGTGGATGAAGAAGTGAAGAAGAGAAAAAAGAAGAAAAGGAGGGAGAAGATGAGGATGGAGGGAAGAAGGTTAACAGGGAAGAAGATAATTGGAAAATTGAACACAAAAGCAGAAGAAGGTGTCTTCAGTGCAGCTGGATCAGTGGACCTCAAGACAATTAAAAAAAAATGGCTTAGAGCCCAGGCATCATGACCATGTTGGTAAGAGTGGGGTTAACAATCATCAGTCACCAAATGTCTATAAAGTGATCAGGTATTCTTTTTCAGACAATATTTCTGCTGTGACCATATATTAACATGAGGGAAAATATGAGCTTCTAACACATAAGCTTTTTGTATTTTTTATGAACTAATGGTCCTAAAAACCTTCCAGTGTTGCCATAGATGATGAATATTCTCATCAAGAAGCCAGCAGTGCTTCTTGAACACACCCATAGAAGTTTCACCACAGTGGCATCATATGGAATTGTGTACTTGGTTCCACTAAGAAACATAGGGACAGAGATTTAGAAATTTGGGACTAAAGAGTCAGATCATTTGGTAAAATTAAGTGTCTTATGAAGAAGTGGAAAATTGTGGGTTTCATTCAAGCATCCTGAGCAGATCTGTCTGGTTCACCCTCACCACAAAGTCTGGGAGCTCTTGCAGGTTAAGTGTATTCATAAGACACCATATCTTCTCACAGCCATGGGAAAACCCATCTCTTGGTTGGAAAACGTTGACTTGGTGCCGGCTACTATTCAGCTCACATGTATGTAAAACAAGGGATCCCCTCCCAAGAGACAAAAGATATTTTGGAGCCTAATTTGAGAGCAAAATGGTTACTGTATTAGTTCATTTTTGTTGATTATTTTCCCTCATAACATGGTCTCTGATAAGAACTATCACTATCCAATTTACACATATCTTTAATAATGAAAGATTCCTGTCCATATCTCTTACTCATAGAGTGTGACAATCAGTTGGGAGCTAGCGCATCCTTGAGTTGAATTATCTGCCTTTTCCCTACTTTGTTGAAGATCATTCTTCTTGATCTTTTTACTGTCTGTAATCATAACTTTTACCAAAGAAATGGGAAGATAGTTTCATAAATATTAATAAAGTTATGAGGATTATTATAAATGTGTACATAGTGAGTGAGGAATGATCTAAAGAATTGCCTTGTGCTATGTGCTAAAGAACATTGTGATCAGAGGCTAAAACACCTCATCCTCTGGAAAGCCTGCAATGGACATCAGAAAGAACCCATTATTCCTTTACAGTTCAACCGAATAGTTATCATGTCCTGAGGCTCTTGTCACTGGTGCTAAAGAGAAGGCTTTCCAATTTTCTCAAAACCAAGACTGGTATCCAGCCAACAGCACTTGGTGGAGTGAGGCAAGTTTGAAAGGAAGAAATTTACCTAAGGTAAAAACCTACAAAATGACAGAGGTGGATGTGGATCTCTGAGATTCTACACAAATACCCCGTTTTCAGAGTAGTGGAAATTACCAGTGATTCTAATACAAAGGAATCAATAGAGACTCTATGTTTATGTGTAACACAAAAACAGATATGGCAAGGGGTTTGCACTTTTTTTGTCTGTCTGTAGACCTGTTGAGGATATACACCCATTAATGTCAGATAGACATTAATCACACTCAAATCACAGATTAAACACTCAAATCACAGATTTTTCATTCATTATGGGTCTGTGGCAGTTGTTGCTTAATAGCTATGCTTCATAATCTCACAGCATAAGAATAGCACGCTCTCAAACACCATGAATATTTGTGAATTTAAGAGTAGGTGAGGGGGTTGGGCAAGATGGCAACGCCAGGAGAACACTGCATCTGAGGAGCAGGACAACATTGTCCATACAGTGGCCAAGTGACTCTGGGCCCTAAAACAACAGCGATCTTGTTTCCCAGGTGAGAGGAAACCCCCATGGTGTGGGAATCAGTCGGGTCCACTCTCAGGCCACCCAGCCAGAGCCCGGAAGAGATCCCAAGTCCTGCAGGCACTAGGTTGCTGGACCAGAGCCACATGCCTGCATGTCCCAATCACCTTCCCAGGCTGAATGGTGGGCACAAAAACACCAGAGCCTAGGAGTCCCAGTCACGAGAAAAACCCACAGGGAAGAAAGGCAGTGGGACTGGCCATGGGTCACCTAGTCTTTACCTAAAAAAAAGGCTCAGAGACGGCAGGTACGAGCTGCCATCACTGAACTGGGCTCAAGCTGCCAGCACGGAGAGTGGCTGCGCCCAGCTCACTGGCACAGATGGAGCTGTGTGCCCCAGTGCAACAGAGACTGTGAGTCCCTGTCGGGAGAGGGCCCACAAGGAAGGAAGGAAACAGTGCTGACTTGGGCCACCCAGGCTTTGCCTGGGGAAGGTCTCGCAGACCAGCGGGTACCAGCCACCATCACTGAACTGGGCACAAGCTGGGAGCACAAAGAGTTGTTGGGTGCCCAGCTCCCCAGCACAGACAGAGCTGTGCGCCCCAGGGCAACAGAGACTGAGAGTCTCTGTCGGGAGTAAACCCCACAGGGAAGGAAGGAAACGGGAACCTGAATTAGGTCATCCAATATATCCCTGGAAAAGGTACCACAGACTAGCAGGCAGGTGCGTGCCGCCAGCCCAGAGACCTGCTTGGTACCAACTATTCCTCACAGACAGAACTGTGCACCCCAGGACACCAGAGACTTAGAGTCACTATCAGGAGAAATCCTCACAGGGAACGAAGCAAAGGCGAAAGACTTAGGCCACCCAGTATATCTCCGTAAAGGTCCCGCAGACTGGCCCAAACCAGGGACCTGCTGTGCACCAGATAGCATGCTGTTACCAGGAGAGCAGTACTCACCCGCCACAGAATACCACTTGGGTACTGGGGCACAGAGCCCCAACCTCAGACCTACAAATGACCGGGATCCCTGAGATCAACCCCGAGATACTGCTCCAAGGGGCAACCAGTTATCCCTAACAAAACTGACCAAACCAAGGGACACACAGGTTACAGCAGCAGCTCACTACATTTACAGCAAGAAACCCAAAAGCAGGGCAGCTGTCTCCAGGACTTCTCTGGGTGATAGGAGAGCCCTCTTGACTAACAAGGAAAATAGTTACCACTCAGGTCTCTATGCCTGAGGTGAGCTGTGGCAACTCCTGAAAACTACCAGCCATACAGTGACTATACACAAAAAGCCGAAGAGGCTTCCTTCAGGAAAAACCATCTTCCTGCCAAGGGGATTCTCTCCACCACAGGATTCCAGGAACCATCAGAAACTAACACCCAACACCTAAGATATCCCAATGATTAGAGGCCAGTGTAAAAGCTCAACCAACAAAAGCCAGAGCAATATGGCATCTCCAGAACCACGTTATCCAGGGGCAAGTAGCCCTGGACACCCCAGCATAAATGAAATTCAAGAAGATGACTTAACATCTATGCTCATGAAGAGGATAACAGAAGAAACAAATAAAAGGCGTAAAGACCTAGAGGAAGATAAAGTGAAACAGATTATGGCCATCCATAAAGAAATGGAGGAAGATAAAAACAAGTAGATTATCACCATCGGTAAAGAAATACAGGAAGAGAAAAACGAGCTGATTATGGCCATCCGTAAAGAAATACAGGAAGAGAAAAAAAAAACAGATTATGGCCATCCCTAAAGAAATAGAAGAAGATAAAGAAAAACAGATTATGGACATCTGTAAAGAAATACAGGAAGTTGCAGCCAGTTTGTGGCCTTTAGAGAGAGGAAATACTTAAATCATTGAAAGAAATAAAAGAAACAGAAGATTGTTCAAACAAACAGCTGAAGGAATTGAAGGAAAAACAGGAAAATGCAGTCAGACAGGTGAAGGAAATCAATAGAAAGGCTCAAGACCTGAGGATAGAATTGGAAAAATTAAAGAAAACACAAATGGAGGAAATTGTGGAGAGAAAGAACTTAGGGAAGAAAACAAGAACTACTGAAGTAAGCATAACCAATAGACTACAAGAAATGGAAGAAAGAATCTCAGGTGTGGAAGATACAATGGAAGAAATCGATGTATCTGTCAAAGAAAATATTAAATCTAAAAAATTTCTGACAGACAGTTCAAGAAATCCAACACAACATAAAAAACCAAAACCTAAGAACAATAGGAATAGAGGAAAAAGAAGATTCCCTCCTCCAAGACTCAGCAAATATTTTCAAAACAATAATTGAAGAAAATTTCCCCAACTTAAAGGAGAGGCCAATAAGAATGCAAGAGGCACACAGAACACCCAATAATTTAGACCAGAAAAGAAAATCCTCCCATCACGTAATAATCAAAACTGTAAGTATACAGAACAAAGAAAAAATACTAAAAGCTGCAAGGGGAAAAGGCCAAGTAACATATAATGGCAAACCCATTAGAATCACACCTGACTTTTCAACAGAGACTATGAAAGCCAGAAGAACCTGGACAGATACCATGCAGACCCTAAGAGAACACAGATGTTAGCCCAGGCTACTATACCCAGCAAAACTCTCAATCCTCATAGACGGAGAAAACAAGATATCCAATGACAAAAACAAATTTCAACAATACCTACACACAAATCCAGTGTTACAGAAGACATTAGAAGGGAAAATACAACCCAAGAAAACTAGCTACTTTCAAGAAAATACAGGAAATAATTAACCTCACTACAGTAAAACAAAAAGCAACCAAGCACACAAACTTATGAACACAGCCAACATCAAAATCAAAGGATCTAACAGCCACTGGTCATTAATCTCTCTCAACATCAATGGACTCAACTCTCCAGTAAAAAGACACAGATTAACAGAATGGATACGTAAACAAAACCCAGCAATCTGTTGCATACAAGAAACACACCTAAGACACAAAGATAGACATTACCTGAGGGTAAAAGGTTGGAAGATGACTTTCCAAGCAAATGGACCCAAGAAACAAGCAGGAGTAGCCATTCTAATATCTGATAAAATAGACTTTCAACCAAAATTAATCAAAAGAGATGGGGAAGGACACTTCATACTCATCAAGGGAAAATTCCACCAGGAAGACATCACAATCCTGAACATCTATGCCCCAAATGCAAGGGCACCCACATTTGTAAAAGAAACCGATAAAACTTAAACCACACATAGATCCCCACACATTAATAGTGATGACTTCAACACCCCACTCTCAACAAAAGACAGGTCAACAAAACAGAAATTAAACAAAGAAACAATGTCTCTAACAGAGGTCATGTGTCAAATGGACCTAGCCGACATTTACAAAACCTTACACCCAGCCTTCCTCTCAGCACCTCATGGAACCTTCTCCAAAATAGACAATATAGTGGGTCACAAAGCAGGCCTCAACAGATAACAAGAAGATTGAAATAATCCCTTGTATCCTATCTGATCACCGTGGAATAAAGCTGGACCTCAACAACAACAGAAATAGCAAAAAGCCTACACACACACACGGAAATTGAACAACTTGCTACTAAATGACAGCTGGGTCAGGGAAGAAGTAAAGAAAGAAATTAAAGACTTCCTAGAATTCAATGAAAATGAAGGCACAACATACCCAAAATTGTGGGACACAATGAAAGCAGTGCTAAGAGGAAAGTTCATAGTACTAAGTGCCTGCAAGAAGAAATTCGAGACAGCTCATTCAAGCAACTTAATGGCTCACCTGAAAACCCTAGAAAAAGAAGAAGCAGACACACCAAAAAGGAGTAAACGGCTGGAAATAATCAAACTCAGGGCTGAAATCAATCAATTGGAAACAAATAAAACAATTCAAAGAATCAATGAAACCAAAAGCTGGTTCTTTGAGAAAATCAACAAGCTAGACAAACCCTTAGCCAAGCTAACTAAAAGGCAGAGAGACACCATCCAAATCAACAAAATCAGAAATGAAAAGGGGGACATAACTACAGACACTGAGGAAATCCAAACAATCATTAGGATTTACTTCAGAAGTCTATATGCCACAAAATTTGAAAATCTAAATGAAATGGACAATTTTCTTGATTGATTCCACTTAAGAAAACTGAATAAAGACCAGGTAAATCAATTAAATAGTCCTATATCCCCAAAGAAAATAGAAGCAGTCATCGAAATTCTCCAATCCAATAAAAGCCCAGGACCACCTAGGCATATACCCAAAAGAGGTTCAAGTACACAAAAAGGACATTTGCTCAACCATGTTTGTAGCAGCTTTATTTATAATAGCCAGAAGCTGGAAACAGCCCAGATGCCCCTCAACTGAAGAATGGATGCAGAAACTGTGGTACATCTATACAATGGAGTATTACTCAGCAATGAAAAATAAGGAAATCATGAAATTTGCAGGTAAATGGTGAGACCTGGAAAGGATCATCTTGAGTGAGTTGTCCCAGAAGCAAAAAGACACACACGGTATATACTCACTCATGTAAACATACAACATAGAATAAACCCACTAAAACCTGTACATCTAAACAAAAGAGAGGACCCTAAATAAAATGTTCAATCCCAATCCTGAAAGGCAAAGAGGATGGACATCAGAAGAAAAAGAAAACAGGAAACAACTTATGAACCTGCTACAGAGGGCCTCTGAAAACCAGAAGAAGAAAACAGGAAACAACCTCGGAACCTGCCACTGAGGGCCTCTGAAAGCCTCTGCCGTGCAGACTGTCAAAGCAGATGCTGAGCCTGATGGCCAACTGATGGGCAGAGTGAATGGAATTTTATGTAAGAAGTGGGAAATTGTAAGAGCTGGAGAGGACAGGAACTCCACAAGGAGAGCAACAGAACAAGAAAATTTGAACACAGGGAACTTCCCAGAGACTCATACTCCAACCAAGGACTATCTATGGAGATAACCTAGAACCCTGACAACGCAGCCACTTCTGATGAGAACTGATAGACTAAGATCAGAAAGAAGGAGAGGAGGCCCTCTCCTATCAGTGGACTTGGGGAGGGGCATACATGCAGAAAGGGGGAGGAGGGTAGAACCGGGAGGGGAGAAGGGAGGGGCTTATGGGGGAAACAAAATGAATAAAGTGTAATTAATAAAAGTTAAATAAAAAAAGCCCAGGACCAGATGGTTTCAGCACAGAATTCTACCAGACCTTCAAAGAACAGCTAACTCCAATTCTCTTCAAACTATTCCACAAAATAGAAACAGAAGGAACACTACCAAACTCATTCTATGAAGCTACAGTCACCTTGGTACCTAAACCTCACAAAGACCCAACAAAGAAAGAGAATTTCAGGCCAATCTCCCTTATGAACATTGATGCAAAAATACTCAACAAAATACTTGCAACAAGATCACATCAAAGATATCATCCAGTATGACCAAGTAGACTTCATCCCAAGCTTGCAGGGGTGGTTCAGTATACGGAAATCCATCAATGTGATCCACCATATTAACAAACTGAAAGAAAAAAACCACCTGATAATCTCTTTAGATGCTGAAAAACCATTTGACAAAATCCAACATCCATTCATGTTTAAAGTCTTGGAGAGATCAGATATACAAGCACATATCTAAACATAGTAAAGGCAATATACAGCAACCCTATAGCCAACATCAAACTAAACGGAGAGAAACTTAAAGAAATCCCACTGAAATCAGGCACAAGGCAAGGCTGCCCACTCTCTCCATATCTCTTCAATATGGTTCTCAAAGTACTTGCTAGAACAATAATAAGAAGGAGATCAAGGGGATACAAATTGGAAAGGAATAAGTCAAAGTATCACTGTTTGCAGATGATATGATATGACATGATGAGTGACCCCAAAAACTCTACCAGGGAACTCCTACAGCTGATAAACACCTTCAGCAAAGTGGCCGGATACAAAATTAACTCTAAAAAATCTGTAGCCCTCCTGTATACAAATGACAAAAGGGCTGAGAGAGAAATTAGGGAAACAACACCCTTCACAATAGCCACAAAGGACATAAAGTACCTTGGTGTAACCCTAACCAAGCAAGTCAAAGACTTGTGTGAAAAAAATTTCAAGTCTCTGAAGAAAGAATTAGAAGAAGATATCAGAAGATGAAAAGATCTCCCATGCTCATGGCTTCACAGGATTAATATGGTAAAAATGGCCATCTTACCAAAAGCAATCTACAGATTCAGTGCAATTCCCATCAAATTACCAACACAATTCTTTACAGACCTGGAAAGAAAAATTCTCAACCTCATATGGAATAACAAGAAACCCAGAATTGCAAAAACAATCCTCTACAATAAAAGATCTTCTAGAGGTATCTCCATCCCTGATCTTAAGCTGTACTATAGAGCAACAATACTAAAAACTGCATGGTACTGGCATAGAAACAGAATGGTGGATCAATGGAACCGAACAGAGGACCCAGAAATAAACCCACACACTTATGGACACCTGATCTTTGACAATGATAACAAAACCATACAATGGAAAAAAAAGATAGCATCTTCAACAAAAGGGCACTAGTCTAACTGGATGTCTACATGTAGAAAAATGCAAATAGATACATACTTATCACTGCACAAAGCTGAAATCCAAGTGGATCAAAGACCTCAACATAAAACCAGACACACTAAATCGGTTAGAAGAAAAAGTGGGGAAGACCCTAGAACTCATTGGCACAGGAGACAACTTCCTGAACAGAACACCAACAGCACAGGCTCTAAGATCAACAATCAATAAATGGGACCTCATGAAACTGAAAAGCTTCTGTTAAGCAAAGGGCACCGTCATCAAAACAAAACGACTGCCTACAGATTGGGAAAGGATCTTCACCAACCCTTTTCTGACAGAGGGCTAATATCCCTTTAATAACTAAAGAAGCTGAAAAGCAGCAAACCAAGTAATCCACTTAAAAAATGGGGGACAGAGCTAAAAAGAGAATTCTCTGTAGAGGAATATCAAATGGCAGAGAAACACTTAAAGAAATGCTCAACCTCATTAGCCATCAGGGAAATGCAAATCAAAACGACCCTGAGATTTCACCTTACACCCATCAGAATGGCCAAGATGAAAAACTCGAGTGGCAACACATGCTGGAGAGGCTGTGGAGAAAGGGAAACCCTCCTCCACTGCTGGTGGGAAGGTAAACTTGTACAACCACTCTGGAAATCAATCTGGCACTTTCTCAGACAACTAAGAATAGTACTTCCTCAAGATCAAGCCATACCACTCCTAGGCATATATCCAAAAGAGGCTCAAGTACACAATAAGGACATTTGTTCAACCATGTGTGTAGCAGCTTTATTTGTAATAGCCAGAACCTGGAAACAACCCAGATGTCCATCAACAGAGGAATGAATACAGAAATTGTGGTACATCTACACAATGGGATATTACTCAGCAATGAAAAATAAGGAAATCATGAAATTTGCAGGTAAATGGTGGGACCTGGAAAGGATCATCCTGAGTGCGCTGTCCCAGAAGCAGAAAGACACACACGGTATATACTCACTCATATAGACATGTAATATAGGATAAACCTACTAAAATCTGTACATCTAAAGAAACCATTCAAGAGAAAGGACCCTGACTAAAACACTCAATCCCCATCCTGAAAGGCAAAGAGGAAGGACATCAGAAGAATAAAAAAACAGGAAACAAGCTAGAAACCCACCACAGAGGGCCTCTGAAAGGCTCTGCCCTACAGACTATCAAAGCAGATGCTGAGACTTATGGCCAACTGTTGGGCAATGTGCATGGAGTCTTATGTAAGAAGTGGGAAATAGTAAGATCAGGAACTCCACAAGGAGAGCAACAGAACCAGAAATTTAAACACAGGGGTCTTCCCAGAGACTCATACTCCAACCAAGTACCATGCATGGAGATAACCTAGAACCTCTGCACAGATGTAGTCCATGGTAGTTTAGTGTCCAGTGGGTTACATAGTAATGGGAAGAGGGACTGCCTCTGACATAATCTGATTGGCCTGTTCTTTGATCACCTCCCCCTGAGGGGGGAACAGCCTTACCAGGCCACAGAAGATGACAATGCAGCCACTCCTGATGTGATCTGATAGACTAAGATCAGAAGGAAGGAGAAGAGGACCTCCCCTATCAGTGGACTTGGGGAGGGGCATGTGTGAAGAAGGGGGAAGGAGGGTGGGATCAGAAGGGGAGGAGGGAGGGGCTTATGGGGGGATACAAAGTGAATAAAGTGTGATTAATTAAAAAAACACAAAAAAAAAACAAAAGAGTAGGTGAGATGTATGAATCTATTGTATTAGTCTGCTATGGCTGCCAATACATCGCAGACAGATCATACTCTCCCTCACTCAAACCAGTGGACTCCCTGCCATTCCTCAAACATCCAAACCATAATCCTCTTTAAGGATTTATATTTCAGCACTGTTGGCCCCCAAACACTATTCCTAAAAGTTATCAAGTAAGACTTGTTCACCCATTTCTTCAGATCCTAGGGATCCCATGTGCCATAATTTCATTATGTAATATTCACCATAGACTCACACCTTTGAACACGTCATCGTCAGCAGATGGTGCTGTCTGTTTGGTTTTTTTTTTTTTTATTATTATTATTCCCTTTACATCCCAATCATAGCCTCCTTTCTCCTATGCTCCCAATACCACCCCCTCCCTCTTCCCCATCCATCCTCCCCTATTCCTCAGAAAAGGGAAGCCCTTCCCCCTCACCACACCAACCCACCCCAGCTCATCAAGTCTTATCAGGACTGAGCACATCCTCTTTCCAAGTGGCCTGGTAAGGCAGTCCTACCGGGGGAGGTGATCAAAATACAGGCAATAGAGTCAGTGTCAGAAATAACCCCTGCTCCCTTTAGTAAGAGATCCACATGAAGCTCAAGCTGTCCGTTGGCTACATTTCTGTAGGGGCCCTAGATCCACTCCATCCATGGTCCTTGCTTGGGTGTTTCAGTCTCTGCAAGTCCCTCTAGGCCCTGGTTAGTTGGCTCTGTTGGTCTTCCTGTGGAGCTCCTGTCCCTCCAGGTCTCTCTATCCTTCTTCCCACCTTTCCACAAGACCCCCTACACTTAGCCCAGTGTTTGGCTGTGAGCCTCAGCACCTGTTTCATTCTGCTGCTGGGTGGAGCCTGTCAGAGGACAGCTATGCTAAGCTTCCATCTGTGAGCACAGCAGAGTGTTGTTAATAGTGTCATGAATTGGCTCTTTCCCATGGGATGGGTCTCAGATTGGGCCAGACATTGGTTGGACATTCCCTCAATCCCTGCTAATTCTTTTTCCCTGCATATCTTTATAGGTAGGGTAAATTTTGGCTTGAAGTTTTGTGGGTGAGTTGGTGATTGCCTCCCTCCACTAGGAGTCCTATCTAGTTGGAAGATGTCCTTTTAAGTCCTTATGATCCCTGCTACTAGGAGTCTCAGAAAGAGTCATATCCATATCCTCCCAAGAGCCTTCCCTATCTTAGGTCTCCAGTTTGTCATAGAGATGCCTCCACCCACAGTTTCTTTTCTCTGTGCTTCTGCCTCCACTCTTTCCAAGTGCAAACTTGTACAAACACTTTGGAAATCAATCTGGAGCTTTCTCAAAATATTGGCAATACCTCTATCTCAGGGCCCAGCTATACTACTGCTGGGCATGTACCCAAAAGATTCTGTACCAAACATCAAGGGCATTTGCCCAAATATGCTCATAGCAGCTTTACTTGCAAGAGCCAGAATCTGGAAACAACCTAGATGTCCCTCAACTGAAGACTGGTTAAAGAAACTGTGGTACATTTACACAATGGAATACTACTCAGCTATTAAAAACAAGAAAATCATGATGGTGCTGTTTTGAAAGGCTGTAGAACCTTTGAAATGTGGCATCTTTGGGGGAGGTGAGTCACCAAGGGTGAGCTGCTGGAGTCTGTTCAAGAGGAACAACAAACAGCTCTAGAGCTCATGGAATGCGGCCCATCAGTTATCAGAACCCTGATGGGTTTGTCTTGGCATGGCGAGTCCCCAAGAACTATGTGTCCTAAGGACTTCATGCTGTTATGGAGCCATACCTCTGCTTATTATCCTTGCAGGCGTCATAATTTTCCTAATAAAGGAACTGTGTGAAAACTCTAAGGGGGCTTCCAGCCCCTGACCAGGCAGTATCACTGGCACTTAAAATTAACAGTGCTTGATTCTCTTTCAGGCATGGTTGCTGGAACAGATTAATGATTTAACCACTACCCTGGAGAAGATTCCACAGATGTAGATTGTTAGCAATAGCCACTACCTTTAGAAAGAATTTGAGAAAAGATTATTTAGCAAAGTTAGGTAGAGATGTTTTTGCTGGTGACTCTGATGTAAAAAAATTTAGGGAGGAATGGGTTGCTTGGCAAGGTTAAATAAAGATGTACTTGCTAGGGGCTCTGATTAAAAAAAAAAAACTTAAGGAACAATTTGAAGATCAGAAAGTACACTCTTAATAGTAAAGCCAGGGACTTTTTAAGGTTGGTGAACAGAAACAATAGACCAAGGTAGCACTGGTTGACATGACACTTTCAAGCTGGGCCAGTGACTGAGAAAATTGATTTCCTTATACTTGTTTTTACCCTCAGCTTCCTGATATGATTTAATAAAAATTATTATTGAGTAGATGAAACCTTAAAGATTTAAAGTAGAGATTGCTGATTGTTGTTTACATAAATGTTTGGATTTGTGATTCTTTTAAGACTTTTATAAGATTACTTGTAAAGATAATTGGTTCTTTCTTTGTAACCACAAACTTCAGCCAGCCAATAAAGAAAAGCTGGCTGAAAAATTACCCTGCTTGCTTACCTTGTTAATTTATAACAAGTTATTTAGTTACAAATGTCTATGATTTCTTGGAAATAACTTGGTTTTCGTATTTGTTTTTCACCAATAATACATAAAATACTTGAACATGTGAGGGTATTGGGGAACATGTTTTTCTTCTGTATACTCATTGTAATCATTTACTTAAAGAAAAATAGAATGAAATATATACACCAAGATGTGTGTGTGTGTGTGTGTGTGTGTGTGTGTGTGTGTGCAAGGTTGTTGAAATATTTTCCATCCACCTAAGATGCATGTATGTGTGTGTGTGTATGTATAAGCCTGGGTTAGAGCTCTCTCTCTTTGGAGTTTGCTTCATACACCCAATATGTGAATGAATGCATGCATGCATGCACATATGTATGAATGTAGGTGTAAAATAAGATAAGCCTGTAAGTGAAAGTAAATAAAGAAAAGTTAAGTAAAGAAAAAGCTTGTTGGAAACTACCTGCTGGAGTCTGTCTTCCTTCATCATCAAGTGTTAGTGTGTGTGTGTGTGTGTGTGTGTGTGTGTGTGTGTGTGTGTGTGTGCAGTGTTTTTCTCTCCTTCTTTCACTTTTTTCCTTTAGATGCTTTGCCACTAGCAGTGGAAAGCCAACACAAGAGCCAATGTTTACATGATATATCTAAGTGTTGGCTGATGCTTACATGGTAGATGTAAGCCCACACCAGAAAGTTACCAGCACTGGCCAATTCCAGTAATTTAATTCTGGCCCCTCAGTTTGCCACTATCAGTGAAAGTTATGCTTACCATCAGTTCCGGCCTGGAAAATTACCCTCAGAAAAAGTCTGCCAGGTCACCATCCAGGTGGCAACATGAGGTCTACAGCCTGGCTCAGTTTGTTTCCAGTTGAAATGTCAAAGCTGGTCTTTGACAGTGATCCTTGAGTGTTTATATCTTGGCCCCACTTCTTATCTTCTCTCTGTTTCCCAACCGCAGGCTAAATGTGACCCGCTATCTCAAGTTCCCACCATCATGCCTTTCCCAGAATGATGAACAATTTTGCCTCTGATTGTAAACCAAAAGATATCTCTTAAATTGCTTCTTTTGAGGCATTTAGTCATAAAAGAAGGGCATCATATCACTTGCTCAGAAAGTCTCTTATCACTATCTAAAATGGTGATTGCCATACTCCATCTCCTTATCCATCCATGATTTAATATTTCCCAGACTGTTTCTCCTTATGTCTACTCTACATTTTATGCTTATTATCAATTCCCTCTACTGCATTACAAGTTCAATGAAGGTGAGAATTTTTTAACACTCTATCCCAATACAAATGGGCAAGCAAATAACATGTTCACCCCCTGTTGTTTTGAATACCATGCTTTCCTCACAGGTTTGGAGATAAGGATTTTGTGACAAAGCATAGATAAAGCACGTGGCATATGCTGAGTAATCATACAGAATAACTATTGGATTTGATGCCCATCTTACTACTTCTATGCTGGAGTTTTGTCTGGCTAGAACTTGTAGAGGTTTTTTGCATGTTCTCACAATCACTGTGAGTTTGTATGTACATCTTCCCAAAGTTGGGTTGGAACATGGAGAGGGTGACAATGGGAAGAGCTGAGGGAGAGGAGATTAATATGTCTAAAACTTTGAAAAGAAAGTAAAATTATTAAAATAAATAAATAAATAAAAGTAAAGGATGGCTGTTGATCTAATGAGCTTAACTTGCTTGAAAACATAAGATAAGTCTTGCCAGAGAAGAACCAATAATCTTTTTGAAACTTTTTATATTTTTATGTGTTTTATTTTTTATTTATTCACTTTGTATCCCAGCTGTAGCCTTCTCCTGTATCCCAGCTGTAGCTCCCTCCTTCATTGTCTCCCAATCCCACCCTCTCTCCCTCTTCTCTTCCCATGCCCCTTTCCCAGTCCACTGATAGAGGAGGTCCTCCTCTCCTTCCATCAGACCCTAGCCTGTTAGGTCTCATCAAGACTGGTTGCATTGTCTTCTTCTGTGGCCTGGTAAGGCTCCCCCCACTTAGGGGGAGATGATCAAAGAGCCAGCCACTGAGTTCATGTCAGAGATAGCCCCTGTTTCCATTACTAGGGAACCCACTTGAAGATTGAACTGCCATGGGCTATATCTGTGCCAGGATTCTAGATTATCTTCATGAATGGTCCTTGATTGGAGTATCAGTCTCAGAAAAGACCCCTGGACCCAGATTTTTTGGATCTGTTGCTCTCCTTGTGGAGCTCCTGTCCCCTCCAGCTCTTTCTGTCTCCCCCTTCTTTCATAAGATTCCCTGCCCTCTGCCCAAAGTTTGGCTATGAGACTAGTAATCATTTTTAAAATCTTTTACAATGCTAACCTTGGTAACTGTGTGTGTTTTCACAAGCTATAACTTCCAGTTAATGTGTCTGATTCTGAAGAGTGTGTAGAATTTTAGACATTATTAGCAATGATAGCTGAAACATATTGGGTGCATCACTAAAAAAAAAGCATTGTTCTTTGCCTGGATGGCTGATGCATTTGTTACCAACTTTCTTATGTTCACTGCATGTCTGTGGCACCATCAACTGATCACTGAATAAGCAAACATAAATGAACACAATTCAGATAGAATGTATTTAGCCTGATGGAAAACACTCCATCCTCAAGTCCGATAAAACTGATTTGATTCTTACTTCTACCACTAAGATAAATTATCATAAATAAACCTCCACATCAAGATCTGTTGCTGTTATCATTTTGTCTGAATTCAATTAATATACCGTGTGATCTAAAGAGTTTTGTGTTTTATTTTCCTGATGTGGGAAATAGAGATGACAATAGAAGCATGGTCATAAAATTGCAGTTTTTTTTGAGTCAGTGTGTGTGTGTGTGTGTGTGTGTGTGTGTGTGTGTGTGTGGCAATGAAACAAATTCCTCGCATAGAATGTGATATAGAAGCACTCACTTATTGCTTCTGATATTATCAATGCAGCTAAAAGTTTATGGGGACATTATCAGTGTCATTCTGTAAGAAAAGCAGTAGTGTGGATAAATTTACAGGTGGAGAGGCTAAAGTGTAAAAAGTTAAGTACTAGTCTTATAACTGATAAAATCTGGGGTAGGGTTTCACACTCCGTGCTACCTGACTCCACTGTTTTCTCCAGTACCAAAATATGCTAATTCTTTGGGTTTTTTTTAACTTTTTTTATTAATTAATTAATTTACTTATTTATTCACTTTATATCCCAAAAATAAGTCGTCCCTCCTCTCCTCCCATCCCCATCCTCCTTCTCACTTTTCCCTAAGTCCCCTCCTCCACTCCTCAGATAAAGAGGAGCTGCCCCCTCCCAACTCAGACCAGCACAACCAGTTCCATTAAGAATTAGCACATCTTCATTCCCTATGAAGGTAACCCTACCAGAGAGAAGTGACTGAAAAGCAGGCAACAGAGTCCATGTCAGAGACAGCTTCCTCTCCCATTTCTAGGGGATCCATATGTTGGCCAAGCTACCCAGCCTCTATGTATATGTAGAGGGCCTAGGTCAGGTTCATACTTGGCCCTTGGTTAGTGCTCCATAGACCCCTGGGCTGGTATTAGTTGGCTCTGTTAGTCTTTTTGTAGAGCTCCTATCCCCTCTGGGTCCTTCTATTCTTCCCCCATTCTTCCACAAGACTCCCTGCACTCCACCCAATGTTTGGCTGTGAGCCTCAGCATCTGTTTCAATCCATTGTCGGGTGGAGCCTCTCAGAGGACAGGTATGCTAGTCTCCTATCTGTAAACATAGCAGGGTATCACTAATAGTGTCAGAGGTTGGCTTTCTCCCATAGAGTGTGTCTCAGGTTGGGCCAGGCATTTGTTGTACATTCCCTCACTCTGCTCTATCTATATACCTGCACATCTTATAGGAAAGGTAAATTTTGGGTCAAAGTTTTTGTGGGTGGGTTGGTGTTACCCTCCCTCTACTAGAAGTCCAGTCTAGTTAGAGGGACTGGGCATATATCCAAAAGATGTTCGACCATACAACAAGAAAATTTGCTCAACTATATTCATTGCAGCTTTATTTATAATAGCTGGAACTGGGGCTGGAGAGATGGCTCAGAGGTTAAGAGCACTGTCTGCTCTTCCAGAGGTCCTTAGTTCAAGTCCCAGCAAGCACATGGTGGCTTACAACCATTTATAATGGAATCTGATGCTCTCTTTTGTGATGCATACATACATGCAAATAGAATATTCGTATGTATAAATAAATAAATCTTTAAAAAATAATAGCCATAAATTGTAAACTACCCAGATGTCTCTCAACTAAAGAATGGATAAAGGAACTGGTACATTTACACAATAGAATACTGCTCAGCTATTAAAAACAAGGAAATAATGAAATTTGCAGAAAATTGTATGGAATTAGAAAAGATTGTTTTGATTGAGATAACCTAGATTCAGTACACATATGTATGTGCTCACTTATAAGCAGACATTAGCCTATAGTACAGGATAACCATACTACAATTCATAGAGTCAAAAAAGATAAGTAACACTAAAGAGATAAATAAGTCAAAGGACTAGGAAATGGCTCCATGGCTAAACCACAAAGATAATGACTACAGTTCAGATTCTCAATTCCTACATAACAAAAATGCCAAGCAGAAAGAATAGACCACTTGTAGCCCCAGTGCTAAATTAGTTAAGCTGTGAGTCAAGTAAGAGACTTTGCTTTTTAAAATATATATGGGTTGCATGGTTTTTAATTAAATTTTTATTTTTTTATATTAAATAAAATTTATTCACTTTGAATTCCAGCTGTAGCCGAATCCCAATCCCACCCTCCCTCCCTCATCCCCTCCCATGCCCCTCCCCAAGTCTACTGATAGGGGAGGTCCTCCTCTCCTTCCATCTGACTCTACTTTATCAGGTGTCATTGGGACCGGCTACATTGTCTTCCTCTATGGCCTGGCAAGGCTGCTTCCCCCTCAAGGTGATCAAAGAGCCAGCCACTGAGTTCATGTCAGAGTCAGTCCCTGCTCCCCTTACTAGGGTACCTACTAGTACCCTAGTAGTACTGGGCTGGGCTGCCATGGACTTCATCTGAGAAGGGGTTCTAGGTTGTATCCATGAATGGTCCTTGGTTAGAGTATCAGTCTCAGAAAAGACCTCTGAGCCCATATATTTTGGTTCTGTTGCTCTCCTTGTGGAGCTCCTGGCCTCTCCAGGCCCTACTTTCATAAGATTCCCTGCACTCTACCCAAAGTTTTGCTATTGGTCTCAGCATCTGCTTTGATACACTGCTGGGTAGAGTCTTTCAGAAGCCCTCTGTGGTAGGCTCCTGTCTTGTTCCCTGTTTTCTCCCTCTTCCAGTGTCCATCCCATTTGTCTTTCTGAGTGAGGATTGATCATCTTCCCCAGGGTCCTCCTTCTTGCTTAGCTTCTTTAGGTTTACAGATTTTAGTATGTTTACCGTATATTATATGTCTAATATCCACTTATAAGTGAGTATATACAGTGTGTGTCTTTCTGCTTCTGTGATACCTCACTCAGGATGATCTTCTCTAGTTCCCACCATTTGCCTACAAATTTCAGTTTCCTTTTTTTTAATGGTTGAGTAATATTCCATTGTGTAAATGTACCACAATTTCTGTATCCATTCCTCCATTGAGGGACATCTGAGTTGTTTCCAGGTTGTGGTTATTACTAATAAAGCTGCTGTGAACATGGTTGAGCAAATGACCTTGTTGTGTACTTGAGCATATTTGGGATATCTGCCTAGGAATGGTATAGCTGGACCTTGAGGAAGCACTATTGCTAATTGTCTGAGAAAGCACCAGATTGATTTTCAAAGTGGTTGTACAAGTTTGTATTCCCACCAGTAATGAAGGAGGGTTCCCCTTTCTCTACATCCTCTCCAGTAAGTGTTGTCACTTGAGCTTTTGATCTTAGTCATTCTGATGGGTGTAAGGTGAAATCTCAGAGTCGTTTTGATTTGCATTTCCCTAATGGCTAAGGATGTTGAACATTTCTTTAAGTGTTTTTCTGTCATTCAAAATTCCTCTACTGAGAATTCTCTGTTTAGCTCCATAGCCCATTTTTTAATTGGATTACTTGATTTGTTGCTGTTTTACTTCTTTAGTTCTTTATGTATTATGGATATTAGCCCTCTGTCAGATATAGCGTTGGTGAAGATCCTTTCTCAATCTGTAGGCTGTTGTTTTGTTCTGATGACAGTGTCCTTTGCTTTACAGAAGCTTTTCAGATTCATGAGGTCCCATTTATTGATTGTTGATCTTAGAGCCTGTGCTGTTTGTGTTCTGTTCAGGAAGTTGTTTCCTGTGCCAATAAGTTCTAGGATTTTCCCCACTTTTTCTTCTAACCGATTTAGTGTGTCTGGTTTTATGTTGAGGTCTTTGATCCACTTGGACTTTAGTTTTGTGCAGGGTGATAAATATTTTCATTTTTCTGCATATAGACATCCAGTAAGACCAGCACAATTTGTTGAAGATGCTATCTTTTTTCCATTGTATGGTTTTGGCATCTTTGTCAAAAATCAACTCTCTGTAGCTGTGTGGGTTTATTTCTGGATCTTCTAATTGATTCCATTGATCTACCATTCTGTTTCTGTGCCAGTACCATAAAGTTTTTATTACTATTGCTCTATAGTATAGCTTGAGATCTGGGATGGAGATACCTCCAGATGATCTTTTGTTGTACAGGATCATTTTGGCAATTCTGGGTTTTGTTTTGTTTTTTGTTTTTTGTTTTTTGGTTTTTTTTTTTCATTTTTCTGTATGAAGTTGAGAATTTTTCTTTCAAGGTCTGTAAAAAATTGTGATGATATTTTGATGGAAATTGCATTGAATCTGTAGATTGCTTTTGGCAGAATGGACATTTTCACTATGTTAATCCTACTGATCGATGAGCACTGGAGATCTTTCCATCTTCTGATATCTTCTTCAATTTCTTTCTTCAGTGAATTGAAGGTTTTTTTCAAACAGAGCTTTCACTTGTTTGGTTAGAGTCACACCAAGGTACTTCATGTTATTAGTGGCTAATAACACCTGTGAAGGGTGTTGTTTCCCTAATTTCTTTCTCTGCCCTTTTGTCTTTGACATACATGAGGGCTTCTGTTTGTTGTTGTTGTTGTTTTGTTTTGTTTTGTTTTTTAGTTAATTCTGTATCCAGCCACTCTGCTGAGGGGGTGTGTCAGCTAAAGAAGTTCTCTGGTTGAATTTTTGGGGTCACTCATGTATACTATCATATCATCTGCAAATAGTGATACTTTGACTTCTTTCTTTCCAGTTTGTACCCCCTTGGTCTCTTTTAGCTGTCTTATTGCTCTAGCTAGGACTTCAAGTACTATGGTGAAGAGATATGGAGAATGGGAAGCCTTGCCTTGTCCCTGCTTTCAGTGGGATTGATATAAGTTTCTCTCCATTGAGTTTGATGTTGGCTATAGGCTTGCCAAATATTGTCTTTACTATGTTTAATTATGTGCCTTGTATCCCTGATCTCTAAGACTTTAAACATGAATGGGTGTTGAATTTTGTCAAATGCTTTTTTGGCACCTAAAAAGATGATCATGTGGTTTTTCTCCTTTGGTTTGTTTATATGGTGTATCACATTGATGGATTTCCATATAATGAACCACCCCTGCATGCCTGGGATGAAGCCTACTTGGTCATGGTCTTTGATGTGTTCTTGGATTCCGTTTTCAAGTATTTATTGAGTATTTTTGCATCAATGTTCATGAGAAAGATAAGTCTGAAGTTCTCTATTTTTTTGTTGGGTCTTTGTGTGGTTTAGGTATCAAGGTGACTGTGACTTCACAGAATAAGTTTGGTAATCTTCTTTCTGTTTCTATTTTGTGGAATTGTTTGAAGAGAATTGGAGTTATCTCTCCTTTGAAGGTCCTTATGGTTTCATTCTGTGCTGAAACCATCTGACTCTGGCCTTTTTTTGGGTGGGAGACTTTTGATGACCGCTTCTATTTCCTTAGGGGATATAAGACTATTTAATTGATTTACCTGGTCTTGATTCAGCTTTGGTAAGTAGAATCAATCAAGAAAATTGTCCATTTCATTTAGATTTTCAAATTTTGTGGCATATATGGCTTTTGTAGTAAGACCTAATGATTGTTTGGATTTCCTCAGTGTCTGTTTTGCTGATTTGGATAGTTTCTGTCTGCCTTTTAGTTAGCTTGACTAAGGGTTTGTCTGTCTTGTTTATTTTCTCAAAGAACCGGCTCTTGGTTTCATTTATTTTTTTAATTGTTTTATTTGTTTCTAATTTATTGATTTCTGCCCTGAGTTTGATTATTTCCAGCTGTTTACCCCTCTTGGGTGTGTCTGCTTCTTTTTTTTCTAGAGTTTTCAGTTGAGCCATTATTTTGCTTGTATGAGATGTTTCAAATTTCTTCTTGACGGTGCTTAGTGCTATGAATTTTCTTCTTAACATTGCTTTCATTGTGTCCCATAAGTTAGGGTATGTTGTACCTTCATTTTCACTGAACTCTAGGAAGTCTTTAATTTCTTTCTTTATTTCTTCCCTGACCCAGCTGTTATTGAGAAGTGAGTTGTTCTGTTTCCATGTGTGTGTAGGCTTTTTGCTAATTTCTGTTGTTGAGGTCTAGCTTTAGTTCATAGTGGTCAAATAGGATACAAGGAATTATTTTAATCTCCTTGTATCTGTTGAAGCTTGATTTTGTGACCAACTATATGGTATATTTTAGAGAAGGTTCCATGAGGTGCTGAAAAGCTATTGAATTTGGGTGAAAAGTTCTGTAGACATCTATTAGGTCCATTTGATTTAGGACTTCTGTATGTGCCTTTATTTCTCTATTTAGCTTCTGTCTAGATGATATGTCCCTTGGTGAGAGTGGAGTGTTGAAGTCTCCCACTCTTAAGGTTTGGGATTGATGTGTGATTTAAACTTTAATAATGTTTCATTTACAAATGTAGGTGCTCTTATATTTGGAGCACAGATGTTCAGAATTGTGACGTCCAGCTGGTGGATTTTTCCTTTGATGAAAATGAAGTGATCCTCCTCATCTTTTTTGATTAATTTTGGTTGAAAATCTATTTTATTAGATATTACGATAGCTACTCCAGCTTGTTTTCTGGGTCAATGTGCTTGAAAAACATTTTTCCAGCCCTTTACTCTGAGTTAGTGTGTTTCTTGGATGCAGCAGAATGTTGGATCTTGTTTTTGTAGCCATTCTGTTAGTCTGTGTTTTTTTTTTTAATTGGAGAATTGATTCCATTGATGTTGATAGATAATAGTGACCAATGAATGTTAGTTTCTTTTATTGTGGAGTTGGTGGTGTTACTGTGTTTTATTGCTTGTTTTCTTTTAATTTATTTGTTGTGAAGTTATCTACATCCTGTTTTCTTGGGTGTAGTTGTTTTCATCAGATTGGAGTTTTCCTTCTAGTAACTTCTGTAGGGCTGGGTTGCTGTGTAGATATTGTTTAAGTTTAGTTTTGTCATGGAATATTTTGTTTTCTCCATCTATGTTGATTGAGAGCTTTGCTGGGTATAATAATCTGTGGTCACTTAGAGTCTGCATGACATCTGCCCAGGCTCTTCTGGCTTTCAGAGTTTCTGTTGAGAAGTATGGTGTGATTCTGATAGGTCTACATTTATATGTTACTTGGCCTTTTCCCCTTACTGCTTTTAATATTTTTTCTTTGTTCTGTTGATTTAGTGTTTTGACTATGATGTGACATGAGGAGTTTCTTATCTGGTCTAGTCTATTTGGTGTTCTGTGGGCCTCTTGTATGTTTATAGAAATATGTTTCTTTAAGTTGAGAAAATTTTCTTCTAAGATTTTCTTGAAAATTTTTTCTACACCTTGGAGCTTGAAATCTTCTTATTCATCTATTCCTGTTATCCTTAGGATTCATCTTTTCATGGCATCCTTGAGTTCTTGGATGTTTTGTGTTTGGAACTTTTCCAATCTTACTTTTTCTTTGAAAGATGTATCAATTTCTGCAAGTGTATCTTCATTACCCGAGATTCTCTCTTCCATTTTTTGTATTCTATTGATGATGCTTACCTACCCTTGTGGTTCCTGATCTTTTCTCTAAGTTCTCCAGCTCCAGAGTTTTCTCTGTTTTTGTTTTCTTTATTGATTCTAATTCTGTTTTCATGCCTTGCACCATTTCCTTTATCTGTTTGAATGTGGATTCCTGTCTTTCTTTAATGCCTTCAATTTTTTGTTTGTTTTCTCTCTATATGCCCCTAATTGTGCCTCTATTTGTGACTCTATTTGTTTGGCTGTATTTGCCTGTATTTCTTTGCGAGCTTTGTTCATTTCCTCTTTATGTGCCTCTAATAACTGGATAAGCGTAGCTTTAAAATCATTTTTCTGTTTCCAATGAATTGAAATATCCATTGATTTGGGGGTTGCTGGTGAAGCCATGATGTCCTGATTTTTGTTGGGTGTGTTCTTAAGCCGACCTTTGGCCATCTGGTTATCCATAGCCTTTACTGTTTGATCCTGGAGTCTGTACTGCAGACTGGGTCCATCTTTCTCTGTAGTCTGGAGTGTTCTTCAGGAAGATGAGAGAGGTTCACTGGTCTGAGAGTGTGAATTGGTGTTTCAGCTGTACCTAAGGGAGAAAGATCTGCAGGCATGGGTGCACAAGTGAGGGCAAGCAAGTGTGCATGTGTACATAGAAGTGTGCCTTAAAGCACAGGGTGCTAGAAAGTGTAGATGCCTGAAATATGGGACAGGAGGGTACAGGCACAGGAGGGAGTTTGGGTGCTGGTGCTGTTTGGGGGCACAATGCACATGCGCAGATTCCCTGAATATCTCAGTGGCCTACAGGCCTATCATGCTGTCCTTCTGGTATTCAGATCTGTCTGGGCTCCGGAAGTTGTTTATCTGGACTCTACTGGTAGACTCGCAGAACAGGGGCTTCAATGTTGAGAATGCTGTCTCAAGAATCCCTATGTTGTCCACATTGGGGCTGTGGGTGGGAGGGATCTGATATCTAGCTGCTTGGGTAGAGGGACCCTGAATCTGGGGCTCTGCACAAACTCACTTGAAGGTGCACTCATTCTCTAGCAGGCCTAATTGGAAAGCACAGGGGGACCCCTGTTCTCTACTCTCATATTTGAGCCTGCCAGGGCAAATGAGAGTGTAGGCTATCCATCAGCTTAGTGGTGCTGCAGCCACAGAACTTGGAGGCTGGTATAGTGGTCCACTGGTAGTCTAGCTACAGCAGCAGAACTGAGAAGCTGGTACAAATGCCTGCTGGGAGGCTCTGGAGAGCCACAGACCTGGTTGGCCTGGCAGACCTGGTTGGCCCAGAGGACCTGGGTTGCTCAGCCAACCTGAATGGCCCGTACATCCCACCACCACAGAGGTACTGGGAGGCCTTTCTTCTCTGTCTCAGATACCGAACAGGGAGTTCTGTGCTAGGAACCAGGGGCACTGCACCCCACCTCCACTGAGGAGAGAGGAGGGAGACCTGTCAAGGGGAAGTGCAGGGGGGTTGAATATTCACCACTTTCAGTCCCCAGAGAAGTCCTCGGGTGACCTGGATCTAAATGGTCTCAGCTCACAGGTTGTCCCCTCTCACCCAGGAAGCCTCAGTGTTGAAGTTCTGGTTTCAGCTTCCCCTCCACTCACCAATTTCAGAGTTTCAGATCCTCTGCCCCTCAGATACGGTGTGCGCTGGTTGCCGCCATCTTGGATCTCCGGTGTGTGGGGGGGGGTGTCTTTTCACTAAAATAGAATTATTTCATAAGTGTTGCTACTACTCTTCATCAAAGAAGTGTCTCTTTACAGCAAATGGAGACCATCACAGAAAACCACAACTGCTTAATCAACTCATAGTCATGTCAGACACCAGTCTAAATTATCACAAGAGCATACATTCTATGTTTAACAAATACATATGATTTTATAGACAGGTCAATTACATAAAGATAGGTAAGTCTTCAAAAATTTCAGAGACCTACAAAATATTGCATTTTAAAATGTTTTTATTATTTTAAAGATTCTTTGACAATGAGACAGGTCATCTCCTGGAAGCACCCAGCCTACCTCAAAGAAGATGATGAGCATCAAAGAACTTCCATATGGAGATGGCTTCAAATGTGGCAAGCCAGTCACCTGGCTAAGGAAAATACCCTTGCTTCAAGACAGACAAAATTCTGCCAAAAAATGGACAAACTTAAATGCAGGACAAGTTGACTGCCAAACTCTGCCAAGACAGGGTAAGCAAGTCCTAAATAGTTCCTGCTTTGCATGTATGTCTGTCAAATATTATGAGTCTGAAGGCTGAAGATGATGCTCCAGTGTTATAAAGAGTTATGGGTGACTGTTCAGGCAGCAAACTGTCTCTGTCAATTTTATATTTTTTGGAAGCTGCTAACACACAGTTCCTATTTATTCCAGTAACTAATTTTATTCCTTCTCAAGTCTCTGATGGGGTTGGAGACCAAATAGTTATAGTTCCACAATTAAGCTTAAGTTGTTTAGAATTTAAGAAAATATTTTCATATAGATAATACCAATAAGGATAGAAGTCAATTTAAGTATAGAACTCTAAACTTGTCAAGATAGGATAGATAATCAAATACTTTCTCTTAAGTTGCCAAATGCACATGGACTGGACATTGCTCATGTAAATCTTACTTAATAGTTTTCATAACTCTTTTATAATTATTATTGTATTAAAAGAAAAGGAGCCTTTTGGGGGGAGAGATGTCTGTATAATGTTCTTGTGGAATGTATACAGTTTACTCTTGTTCATTCAAATGCTGATTTCTTTACCCCACTATCTGGTATTTGTGGTGATTATTCTAAGCATCACCTGTCTCAGGTTTGCATAAACATGCCACCATTTGTTCTCTGTAATTTCAATAAAACAACCAGGCAATGCTACACAAGGGAGAGAATAGGGTGGGACATACTGGTCTGGAGGGAAGAAGAAGGAAGCGAATGAGAGGAGTCAGAGTAAGAGCAGAGATAGGCAGGAGAGAACTTGGAACCATGAGGAGAGATGAATCGGACCTAAGATATGACTAAAAATAAGTATAATGTGGGAAATTTAAATGGGAGGAAACTATACAGGCTTGGAGGCTTGGGATGGAGTAACCATTGCCCAGCATTTTGCTTTAGGTTAAATAAATCCTAGTGTCTGTGTGGTTATTTGGGTGTACAGCTGGTTTAGGAATAACCACTGCTTAACTAAAAGATAAATTAATAGTAAATTTTAATAACCAACAATGGAAGAGATAGCTACACTCCTCATGGCCAGAAGAGCTCCCTAAATGAGAATAATTCTAGATTTTTCTACCTCTCTGCCTGAAGTGAGCTGATAGATCAATTTCTGCAGCCTCTTATGCACCATACATAGCTGCAGAATAAGAAACACTGAAGGTAAGCTCTGATATCTATAGCTGCTTGGATATGTATACCTACAGGAATTTGAAGGATTATAATGACAGAACTTCCATTCATGTAGGTTTCAGTACTGTTGCTTCTCACATTCCCAACATGGCCAGAAGAAATGTCCCCTAATTCAAATATCAACCACCCCAGGAGATACCATCAGAGTCTGTAAAATTTAAGAAAACATGGCCAAGTCCAGAAACCACAAAGCTCATTTTGGCCAGTAGAGAGCATTGTGGCACAAAGAAGAGACAATACTAAAGCCAAGGCATATTTGTAAGTCTAACACAGGCTCAACAACCAGTATAAACTATCCAACAGACAAAAGTCTGCAAGTTCAACTGTCATTCCTCCTATCCAATTAACTGTCAATCTCCAGTCTTCAAAGACTCAGAAAGAAGTTGTGAGAACACTTTTGGTTTTTTTTTTTTCTTGCTTTCTTTTTTTTTTTTTTTTTTGTTAATTCTCCTCTTGTCTTCTTTTCTAATTCTCTCATACAATACATCCCAACCTCAGTTTATCCTCTCTCTACTATTCCCAGTCCTCTTGCCCAGCCTCTCCCCCAAATCCATCACACACACACACACACACACACACACACACACTCACACTGTCTCACCCCAGAGAAGAGCATGCCACCCAGGAACATCAACCAAACATGGCATAACTAGACCAGGCACAAACCCTCAAATCAGTGTTAGACAAGACAGCCAAGTAGGAGGAAAAGGGTCCCAAGAACATTCAAAAAAGTCAGAAATATATCCATTTCACACTGTTAGAAGTCCTGCAAGAATACCAAGCTACACAACCATAACATATATGCAAGAGGGCCTAATGCAGACCCATGCAGGCTCCCTGATTGCTGCTTCAGTCTCTGTAACTGCTATGATTAGTTGACTGGGGGAAGATCATGTTTTTCTGGTGTCCTCAACCCCTCTCGCCCCTATAATCCTTCTTCACCATCTTCCTATAGGGTTCCCCAAGCTCCACCCAATGTTTGGTTGTGCATCTTTACATCTACTTCCATCAGTTGCTGGATAAGGATTCCCTAGTGACAATTGGGCTGGGTACCTATATGACTATAACAGAATATCATTAGAAATTATTTCATTGACTTTTGGAGGTTGTTTTGTTTTTTGTTTATTTGTTTGTTTTTGGCCAGTCATGTTTGGTTCTACCCTGGGTCTCTGAACAATCCAGCTTCCAGTTCCTGGCCATCCAGGCAGTATCAGTCATGGGCTTCAGTCCATCATGACAAGAAAATGGAACACTGAGATCAGCTGTAGCTATGAAAACAGAAGCATGAAACAGCTAGTCACATTGTGTTCACAGTAAACAAACAAAAAATGGGTTCTAGTGTTCCATTTACTTCCTTCTTTGTACTCAGTCCATGACCCCAGACCATGGAATGGTGCCACTTCCATTCAGAGTAACTTTTCTTCTCTCAATGGAAATATTCTATAGAGAGAATGAGACAAAGTCAGATATAGGTTGGTATCAGCCAACCCAACAAGTATGAAAAATGCAACAGGCCAATTAAAAGGGACTCACTAAGTGATTATAAATCTCTTGCCTGCCTCAGAAACAGGCATTCTTTCTATTCAATTTATAGTTTCTCAACTATACCTCTGCAGTCATCAACATCACAGCAAAAGTAGCCTCCTCATTCTTCAGTCAGCAGGAACATAAATCATGGGCCTCCACACAGTTTCTGGCAACAGCACAGACCATGAATACTGCCATGAACATGGCCCCCAGGTCCAGTAGGACAATAGACCCAAACAAGACCCTTGAAGGCAGCTTGGACCATGGACATCAACATGGCCCTCAGTAGAAACATGGGCCACAGACATCAACACAGACCTTAGCTGCAGCAAGAACACTGGCCCAAATATGACCCTTGGTGGCAGCACAGACCTCTACACCACCATATCTTCAGGTGGCAGCATAAGCCACTCAGAACAGTTTGGACCCTGGCAGCATCATGGTCCATGGATTTCAACCTGGCCTCATGTTGCCAGCTGCAGCACAAACCACAGACAACTGCCTGACCTTCAGTAATAACACGGAACACAGATATCAACACAGCCCCCAACAGTATCAAGGCCACCAACTCACTCATGGCCCTCAGCAGCAGCATGGACCACAGACCTCAATATGGCCTCAATTGTCTGCACAGGCCATTCACATCAACTTGGGCCCCTGAGGCAACAAAACCCAAGGACATCACCACAGCTTCAACCAAAGGCAAAGACCATATACATCCACATGGATCTCAGGCTTCATAACACCATGGGGCAGCAGCATGAACCACAAACAAAAGCTCCAGTGGCATAGCAGACCATGGTAATCTTTCAAGGAAGTCCAATCCAGAAAGTGAATTGTTCCTCATCTCAGGCCTCCATCCTTGTCCAGATCCAGAGAGGTCCCAAGGCTGAATGGCATATTTGGGAACTGAATCTGTGTCTTTGTAAGTTCGAGGCTACTGAATACCATACTGAGTTAACTAGGCAACAACATGTTCTACTGTCAACCTCAGCCCCCTCTCACACCTGTCACCACCACTGTGTCTCCAGTTCTACCTCTCTCCAAAGTGCACATACCATTCAATTTTTTCTATCTTTCCCACCTCTCCATAACATGTTTGTTCATCATCATATGGGCACCTACAATGAGGCAGGTATGTCCTGGCTGCTTCTGCTGCCTTACCCTGAAACTTACTCTTACTTGATACTTCCAAGAAAATTACCCAGCCATAGTACATAGTCTTGCACCAGCCAGGAGCTTTAAAAAAAGTCTAGTCAGATAATGAGGAAAGCAGAAAGAATAAACTGTGACTTAATCACAGAAAACCTAACCAAGCAAAATGTATATCAATAAACATCTTATCAGCGGAGTCATTCCATGCAAGAATTGTGGTCAAACCCCAGTGGCTTCCATTAGAGATTAGTTGTGTGGCTGGACCTAGCTGGGTCCTTGAAATTATTCTCAGGTAAAAACTTGTGCCTTCAACATACCCAAATTTCTGGGACACATTGAAAGCAGTGCTCAGGGGAAAATTTATAGCACTAAGTGCCTGCAAGAAGAAATTCGTAACATCACATACAAACAACTTAATGGCCCAACTGAAAACCCTAGAAAAAAAAGAAGCAGATACACCCAAAAAGAGCAGAAGGCTGGAAATAATCAAACTCAGGGCTGAAATCAATCAATTAGAAACAAATAAAACTATTCAAAGAATCAATGAAACAAAAAGCTGGTTCTTTGAGAAAATCAACAAGATAGACAAACCCTTAGCCAAACTAACTAAAAAGCAGAGAGAATCTATCCAAATCAACAAAATCAGAGATGAAAAGGGTGACATAACTACAGACACTGAGGAAATTCAAACAATCATTAGGTCATACTACAAAAGCCTATATGCCACAAAATTTGAAAACCTAAATGAAATGAACAATTTTCTTGATAGATTCCATCTTCCAACATTAAGTCAAGATCAGGTAGAAAGACTGAACAGCCCTATATCCCCCAAGGAAATTGAAGCAGTCATTCACAGTCTCCCCTCCAAAAAAAGCCCTGGGCCAGATGGTTTCAGGGCGGAATTCTACCAGACCTTCAAAGAAGTGCTCACACCAATTCTCCTCAAACTATTCCACAAAATAGAAACAGAAGGTACATTACCAAACTCATTCTATGAAGCAACAGTCACCCTGATACCTAAACCACACAAAGACCCAATAAAAAGAGAACTTCAGACCTATCTCTCTTATGAACATTGATGCAAAAATACTCAATAAAATACTTGCAAACCGAATCCAAGAACACATCAAAGATATCATCCACCACGACCAAGTAGGCGTCATCCCAGGCATGCAAGGGTGGTTCAACATATGGAAATCCATCAATGTAATCCACCACATAAACAAACTGAAGGAGAAAAACCACATGATCATCTCCTTAGATGCTGAAAAAGCATTTGACAAAATCCAACACCCATTCATGTTTAAAGTCTTGGAGAGATCAGGAACACAAGGCACATATCTAAACATAGTAAAGGCTATATACAGCAAGCCTATAGCCAACATCAAACTCAATGGAGAGAAACTTAAATTAATCCCACTGAAATCAGGGACAAGACAAGGCTGCCCACTCTCTCCCTACCTCTTCAACATAGTACTTGAAGTCCTAGCCAGAGCAATAAGACAACTAAAGGAGATCAAGGGGATACAAATCGGAAAGGAAGAGGTCAAAGTGTCACTATTTGCAGATGATATGATAGTATATATGAGCGACCCCAAAAATTCAACCAGAGAACTCCTCCAGCTGATAAACACCTTCAGCAAAGTGGCAGGATACAAAATCAACTCAAAAAAATCAGAAGCCCTCCTGTATACCAAAGACAAAAGGGCCGAGAAAGAAATTAGGGAAACAACACCCTTCACAATAGCCACTAATAACATAAAGTACCTTGGGGTGACACTAACCAAGCAAGTGAAAGATCTGTTTGAGAAAAACTTCAAGTCTCTGAAGAAAGAAATTGAAAAAGATCTCAGAAGATGGAAAGATCTCCCGTGCTCATGGATTGGTAGGATTAACATTATGAAAATGGCCATCCTGCCAAAAGCAATCTACAGATTCAATGCAATTCCCATCAAAATACCAACTCAATTCTTTACAGACCTTGAAAAAAAGATTCTCAGCTTCATATGGAGAAACAAAAAACCCAGAATCTCCAAAACAATCCTGTACAACAACAGATCATCTGGAGGTATCTCCATCCCTGATCTCAAGTTGTACTACAGAACAATAGTAATGAAAACTGCATGATATTGGCATAAAACAGAAAGGAGGACCAATGGAACCGCATAGAAGACCCAGAAATAAACCCACACGCCTATGAATACTCGATTTTTGACAAAGAAGCCAAAACCATTCAATGGAAAAAAGACAGCATCTTCAACAAATGGTGCTGGTCCAACTGGATGTCCACATGCAGAAAAATGAAAATAGATACATACTTATCACCCTGCACAAAACTAAAGTCCAAGTGGATCAAAGACCTCAACATAAAACCAGATACTCTAAATCTGTTAGAAGAAAGAGTGGAGAACAGCCTAGAACTCATTGGCACAGGAGAAAACTTCCTGAACAGAACACCAACAGCACAGGCTCTAAGAGCAACAATCAATAAATGGGACCTCATGAAACTGAAAAGCTTCTGTAAAGCAAAGGACACTGTCATCAAAACAAAACGCCTGCCTACAGATTGGGAAAGAATCTTCACTAACCCTTTATCTGACAGAGGACTAATATCGAGTATATACAAAAAACTAAAGAAGCTGAAAAGTAGCAAACCAAGTAATCCAATTAAAAAATGGGGAACAGAGCTAAACAGAGAATTCTCGACAGAGGAATATCGAATGGCAGAGAAACACTTAAAGAAATGCTCATCCTCATTAGCCATCAGGGAAATGCAAATCAAAACCACCCTGAGATATCACCTTACACCCATCAAAATGGCCAAGATGAAAAACTCAAGTGACAACACATGCTGGAGAGGTTGTGGAGAAAGGGGAACCCTCCTACATTGCTGGTGGGAATGTAAACTGGTACAAACACTCTCGAAATCTATCTGGCGCTTTCTAAGACAATTAGGAATAGTGCTTCCTCAAGACCCAGCTATAACACTGCTAGGTATATACCCAAAGTTTGCTCAAGTACACAAAAGGGATATTTGCTCAACCATGTTTATAGCAGCTTTATTTGTAATAACCAGAACCTGGAAATAACCCAGATGTCCATCAACGGAGGAATGGGTACAGAAATTGTGGTATTTTTACACAATGGAATACTACTCAGCAATCAAAAAGGAGGAAATCATGAAATTTGCAGGCAAATGGTGGGATCTAGAAAAGATCATCCTGAGTGAAATATCCCAGAAGGAGAAAGACAAACACGGTATATACTCACTTATATAGACCTATAAGATATGATAAACATAATGAAATCTGTACACCTAAAAAAGATAATCAAGAGAGCGGACATGGGTTAAGATGATCAATATTCATTTAGAAAGACAGATGGGATGTGCATTGAATGTATGACAGGAGTCTACTGAGCGCATTTGAAAGACTCTAAGTAGCAGTGTTTTCAAAGCAAAGACTCATGACCAAACCTTTGGCAGAGTACAGGGAATCATAAGAAATAAGGGGAGTTAGTCTGATGGGGAAAGGATAGGAGCTCCACAAGGACCAAATATATCTGGGCACAGGGTCTTTTCTGAGACTGACATTCAACCAAGGACCATGTATGGATATAACCTAGAACCTCTGCTCAGATGTAGCCTGTGCTAGCTCAGTAATCAATTGGTTTCCCATAGTGAGGGGAACAAGGACTATTTCTAACAGGAACTCAATGACACTGGCTTTTTGGCCTCCCCACCCCCCAAGGGAGGAGCAGTCCTGTTAGGCCACAGAGGAGAGCTTTGCAGCCAGTCCTGAAGATACCTGATAAAACAGGATCAGATGAATGGGGAGGAGGTCCCCCCTATCAGTGGACTTGGAAAGGGGCACGGTGGAGAGGAAGGAAGGAGGGAGGGACTGGGAGGGAATGAGGGATCGGGACACGGCTGGGATACAGAGTTAATAAAATGTAACTCATAAGAAAAAAATAAAATTTAAAAATAAATAAATAAATAAATAAAAGAAATGTGGTGTTTTCCAAAAAAAAAAAAAAAAAACACATTAAACTATTTAATATAGCACAAAAGAACTTACAGCATGTGACTATCTTTTAATTCTACCAGAAACATTTAAAACCTTGGTCAATTAGACAAGTTAATACTATGTCAACTAATTCGAAATACTAAATTGTGTGTATATAATTAGCCATGATGAGTAATTTTCAAAACTTAAAAATTTTATTTTGCTTTCATAGGTAGCTGTGATTTGCGCTATAAATATGAATGTTCTGAATTAACATATATGTATATACAAATATATATAATTTTTGGTCAAGCTGTAAAAAAAAAAAACTTGTGCCTTCATAGAAACTAACCCACCAGCCAAAGAACATGCATGGGCTAGACCTAGGCCCCCTATGTATATGTACCATATATGCAGTGTGATCAACATGTGGGTCCTCTAACAATGGGAGTAGGGGCTGTCTCTGACTCTGTTACCGGCCTCTGGATCCCTTTCACCTGGTTGGGATGCCTTGATAGGACTCAGTGGAAGAGAATTCACTGCTGTGACTTGCTGTACCAGGGTAGGTTGGTGCCCCTTGGCAGCCTCCCATTCTCTGAAGAAAGGGAGGAATGAGAGGAGGGGGCATGAGAGTAGGACTAGGATGAGAGGAGGGAAAGGGATGGGGTCAGGCTCTAAAGTGATTACATTAGAAAAAAAATGTTTTAACTAAAAAAGTATGCCTTTCTTCCTCATCCCCAACACACATACACCCACAAAACAGATATTACCAACATTGTCAACAAATGCAAGACACATTATCAAAAACCATGCTTATTTCAGCCTCAAGAAGCCAAGCTAATGCTTGAGAAATCAGGAGAAAGGCAAGTGGTGAAAAACTGTGCACACTCTTTGATGGTTTGGGAACTCCTGACCTGGAACAAAAGGTTACCCAGTGGTCAAATGCAACTTTGTTGGCCAGTCTCCATCATGAGCTTTGGTATGTGTCCCCCAGGAGAAACTGGCATGCCCTGCACCATCTTATATACCCCACACAGAAGCAGGTAGTCATGATGTGGAAAGTCTGTCCTCACCTTGACACTAGTATTTTTCCATTATCCATCTGTACATCCCTTCATGGTAATAAGGCTTGGTCAACCACATACATCAGCCCTATTTATTTATATGTAGATTCTCCATGTGTTTGGATTCTGATTCAGATGGCACAGCTGTGCTGATTTTCAACACTCCCCAGCAAACATTTCTCTCATTCCTTCATAAATACACACTACTATAAACAAAACCATAAGTCAAAAAGGAGGGATATTTGGAAGACTCCAAGGAGAAATTTATTTCATAGTTGGAGGCTCCAACCCAATCCATGGTTGATTGTCTCTATTGTCTTAGATCATGTGGTGGCAGAATACTATAGCAAGAAATAAATGGTTAAAAAGAGCTGCTCATCTCATGATGCTTCAACAGAGAATGGTAAGAAGTGTCTTCTCTATCAACATCATCCTCGAGGGCTCACTCCAATAACTGAACATTCAACTAGGCTCCACCTTCTAAAGGTTTCTCATTCTCCCAAAGTTATCACAGGCTGACAACTGAGACTATAAGTCATAGAACTCTGGACGGCATTTAAAATCTAAAACATGATCCCCAAGCATGATGGATCACACCTAGAATCCCAGAAATGGGATGGCTGAAGCAGAAGGATTGCCAAGAGTTTGACACCAGACATGGCTATATAGTGAGTTATAGGTTAGCCTAAGCTTCAAAGTGAGTTAACGTTAGGCTAGGCTACAGAGTGAGACCTTGTCTAAAATACTTGTGGATAAAAATTCAAACCAAAACAGATAATGGACATTGTTTTTATTTCATTTCTAAATGTGGTACTGAGTCACAGAAGCTAACTATGTGTGATTTTTAATAATTTATTTATTTATTTAGTAGATCTGAGTCAAAATAGGTTTCTATTGCTGTGTCAAAAAGAATGACCAACTACTGAAGGCATCTGAAAGACTCTAAGTAGCAGTGTTTTCAAAGCAGATACAAAGACTCATAACCAAACCTTCGGCAGAGTACAGGGAATCATATGAAAGAAGGGGAGTTAGTATGATGGGGAAAGGATAGGAGCTCCACAAGGACCAAATATATCTGGGCACAGGGTCTTTTCTGAGACTGACATTCAACCAAGGACCATGTATGGATATAACCTAGAACCTCTGCTCGGATGTAGCCCGTGGTAGCTCAGTAACCAATTGGTTTCCCATAGTAAGGGGAACAAGGACTATTTCTAACAGGAACTCAATGGCTGGCTCTTGGACCTCCCCACCCCCCAAGGGAGGAGCAGTTCTGTTAGGCCACAGAGGAGGACTTTGCAGCCAGTCCTGAAGATACCTGATAAAACAGGGTCAGATGAATGGGGAGGAGCCCCCCCATCAGTGGACTTGGAAAGGGGCAGGGTGGAGATGAGGGAGGAAGGGTTGGATGAGGAAATGAGGGAACAGGATACAGAGTTAATAAAATGTAACTGATAAGAAAAAAATAAAATTTTAAAAAAAATGACCAAAAGTGACCTGGGGTTGGAATGGTTTATTTGGTTTACAGTCTATCATCAGGGGAAGTCAAGGCAGGAGCTATAGTCAGGAGCTAAGGCAGGAGCTATAGTCAGGAGCTAAGGCAGAAGCCATTGAAGAGTGCTTCTGATTGTATTGCTTCTCATGGATTTCTTATCTTGCTTTCTTGTACATCTTGGAATCCACCTCCAAAATGGTCTGGGACCTTCCATGTCAACCATAAATCAAGAAAATACCATTCAGACTTGTGTTTGTAAAAATTTCAGGAATCACTTCTCTCCTTCCAGTCTGTGGGTCCTAGGGATAAAAGTCAAGTCATTAGACTTGGCAACAGTCATCTTTACCCAGAAGGCCATCTCACTGGCTCTGCTATATACCATTTCTTTGAGGTAGGAAGTATTAGAATAGGAATCCAATATCATGCTTTGATTCATTTTTCAGTGTCCCCTGTCTTTTTTTCATTTTTTTTTATTTTTATTAATTACAGTTTATTCCCCCTATAGCTCTCTCCCTCCTCCCCTCTCAATCATACCCTCCCTCTCCCTTCTCCACCCATGTCTATCAGGTCTCATCAGGAGTGGCTGCCTTGTCTTCCTCTGTGGCCTGGTAAGGCTGCTCCCCCCTCAGGGGGAGGTGATCAAAGAGTAGGCCAATCAGTTCATGTCAGAGATGGTCCCTGTTCCCCTTACTAGGTAACCCACTTGGTTAAGTGGTTGTGCTTTTTTTCTGTTTTTCAAGACAGAGTTTCTCTGTATAGCTCTGGCTATCCTGAAACTTGCTCTGTAGATCGGGCTAGCCTCAAACTCATAGAGATCCACCTGCCTCTGCCTCCCAAGTGCTGGGATTAAAGGCATGTGCCACCATCACCCAGTCAGTGTCCCCTGTCTTGGTCATCAGAAAAAAATAATAGTAGAAAAGAAAGTGAAATCTAGGTTTTAATATTAGTTTAAATAGAAGGTTTAGTATTAATTTAAATATAGGTTTTACTATTAATTTAAATCTAGGTTTTAATATTTAATATTTACAACTTTTGCACATAGGTTAATTCTCCCTTCACATTAATCAGCACATCTGTAACTGAGTATATGATGATGGTATTAAAGTTTTAAAAATCTGATAAAAATTTTATTCTTGTGGAGGCTGATTAATAAATGTCTTTTAGTGGCTACCATAAATAATTTCCCAGTAGGTCCATTTTATTAATCCTAGTTGATATTTACTCTTCATACCTCTCAGTGACTTTTTAAACTATTTAAATTATCACTATGTATATATGTAAAACATGTCATTTTGAAATTTTAACATATATGTTAGTGGTGTTGTTTTATATTTTAATGATCACAACAAATATGTCAAACCTTTTAAAAGTCACACCCAAAAAGTTATTTTATACTTATCAGTCAGTAACCCCTTATTCTCTCTGTCTTTTAGCCATTGGCAACTCCTGATTTATTTCCTGACTCTACAAATTTGCCCAGTATAGATACTTTACACAAATGCAATGTGACAGATAATCCTTACACAAATACTTTACAAAAATCCTTACACAGATACTTTACACAAATGCAATGTGACAGATTTGCTCAAGGATCACCTAGGAGATACACCAGTAGCAATGTCTGTAAGAGCATATCCAGAGAGATTTAACTGAGGAAAGAATTTCATTATAAATGCAGGTGACATTGTCTTATAGACTCCTGCATTCTAAGTGACTAAAATGAATATAGAAGGTGAGCAGTTACCTTTCTGTGTTTCCTAGCTATAGATGCTATGTGAGCAGATGTCTCATATACCAGCTACCACACCTTTCTTAACATAGTGGACTGTAGTCTTTGGAATTGTAAACCTAAATAGATCCCTCTGCCTGTTAAATAATATTTTAACTTACTTTTGAAATTTTCATATATGTATTCAATGTATCTTGACCATATCTCCCACCAGCCTCCATCTTCCTTCCTACATCATGTTGTTTTACAGAAATGAAAATCCCAACTTTTCTATTTTACCAATAAAGACTCAGGTGCCAGATGCTAGAGTGAAAACCTGGTAACTCAGGGAGGCAGAGAAAGTACCCAACTAACCTTCCTTCTCAGCTTAGGACTGTATGGAAAAACCCAAAAAGCTCACTAGCCTAGCTGACAGCCCAGGAGCAAAAGTCCGAAAGAAAGAAGAAAGAAAGAAAGAAAGAAAGAAAGAAAGAAAGAAAGAAAGAAAGAAAGAAAGAAAGAAAGAA
>NW_026590435.1:509499-555775 GCF_907164565.1 Psammomys obesus
AAGGAAGGAAGGAAGGAAGGAAGGAAGGAAGGAAGGAAGGAAGGAAGCTAAGACTGAATGCTTGCTAGCTCAAAGCCCAAAAAGCCAGCCTAAGCTAAAGTCAGAGCTCAACCTAAAAGCTCTTTCTTTTTCTCCACTCTGACTTAAATGCCCCTCAACTCAAACTCCCTCTTACTCTTTAATCCCTGTCAGCTGCAATCTTGCTCTGCCTCTTGACCTAGGGTTAATTTTATTAATTTCTTATACAGAAAGCCTTTGGATTATAGGTGTGTGTGTTAGGACTAGGTGAACCACACCATAATCACCTGTTTACAATAAGCCAAAAGTTCTTGGATTGAAGGTATGTGATAGGGCTCAACCACACCAAAGAAACAGGGTTTTACAGTTCCCAATTCTGGGATTCACAATGGGATCAAATATCCTGCAATATCATGTTATACTTTTGTTTTATATTTATTTATATTTTACTCCACTGGGTCCAATTACTATGGCCCACATGTGCATGAGTGGGATGGGGTTCATCCATTGGCTACCAATACACCCCAAAGAAAAAAATGACTCTCCTTCTTTCAGTAACCTTTAACTGTCAATAGCTCCTGAGCTAGAAGTAAGGCCTAATCCCTCTGTATGTACATCTCTCTGGCTTGGTGAGCTCTGTACATCAGACCCATCTATCTGTATGCAATTCATCCATGTGTTTTGAGCCTGTTTCAGATGGAACAATTGTGCTGGGCTTCATGACTCCCCAGCAGTTATTGCTATCATTCTTACATGAATACTAATAAAATAAGTTATTTAATGATTTTATTTTTTACATTTATTTGTTTATTTTATTACAATTTATTCACTTTATGTCCCAGCTGTAGCCCCCTCCCTCATTCCCTCCCAAACCTGCCCTCCTTCCCTTTCTCTTCTCTTCCCATGCCCCTCCCCCAGTCCACTGATAGGGGAGGTTCTCCTTCCCTTCCATTTGACCCTAGCCTATCAGGTCTCCTCAGGACTGGCTGCATTGTGTAGGGGACAGAATTCCACAAGGAAAACAACAGAACCAAAAAAATCTGGGCACATGGGTCTTTTCTGAGACTGATAGTCCAACCAAGGACCATGCATTGAGATAACCTAGAACCCCTGCATAGATGTAGCCCATAGCAGTTCAGTCTCCAAGTGGGTTCCCTAGTAAAGAGAACAGGGACTGTCTCTGACATGAACTCAGTGGCTAGCTCTTTGATCACCTTCCCCTTAGGGATGGGGAGAGCAGCCTTACCAGGCCACAGAGTAGACAATGCTGCCAGTCCTGATGAGACCTGATAGAATAGGTTAATAAGCAACAATACTGTTGAAATGTCAGGATGAGGGCAGCCATGGCCTCTCCCATGTTGTTTATGCTTTCGGACATTTGTAAAAACCTGTAACTCTGATATCCAGGACACTCAGCTACTGTTTCTGTGTCTGACACAGAGAAGTCTTTAGCCAAGAGCTTACCTTCCCTGGTGAATTAAGTGCCTTACAATCAGCCACTATGCAATCTTTACTTCCCTATTTGTTTTTAGACTATATATATATCTTTATTGTGGAGTCATTAATAAGATGGTAAAATAATTCATATAAAAAGTTCAGGCAGTCCTCTCACTTAGTAGGAACACCCTGAAACTTACACAATCTATCTGAGGTTCAGACTTCATGTACATCAGATGTATGCTATGTCCCATGGCCAGGAACTAGCTCTAGGTCTCTGGAATGCACATCCATGACTTTACAAACACAAAGGCAAATCTTCCAAGTAAGTGTAGCTCAATCCATTTAGGTTACTTGTTCTGAAAAGAATATTAAATAAATGAACTGCCTCTCTTTGAAAACTCTCAATCTCCCCTTTTGACAATAATCATGTGTGTAAAAGATGAAATGGCATGTGAGACTCACTGGGGATAGCAGGGCTAGGCCCAGTCAAGTGCCAAGAGATGTTAGGAGGTAAAAGGAGCAAATTTCCTTTGTCTTTGTTGTGAGGTGCTATTGCTTAGTTTCTGCCACTGAATGGGCATGGGCAAAGCCAGGGCTTCCCATGCAACATTTATTCCCTTTCTAAAAGTGAAGCATTGAGATAACCCTGTGGTACAGCCCCTACATAGCTTCCAAGAGTCCTCATATTTAATGCCAGTAGCAGAAGGCACAGACACACACATGAAGAAGGCTGAAAGAGAATATGAACATTAGCCAAGACTGAAAGTACTGAACTGACCAGGGCATCTATGTTCACCTTCCAAAAGGCAGACCCTTCTCAGAGGAGGGTTCATAATCAAGTTTTTCTCTGGATATCTGTGAGGAGCCAAACTGTGAAGAACACTCCTGACCACCTTGCTTCTCTTAGCTCACATTTCTCTGGGGATCAGGAAGGTTTTCATGAAGATATTTTGAACTGCCATGCTTAGAAAAATCCTGTTCTACCTCATCTGGTAACTGTCCACAATGGCCTCTGAATTCACATATGTATGTGAAATCCCTTCACTGGGCTTCCCTTAGAAAAGACCATTGTCACTCCTATGGACTAAAAATAGGCTTTTTGAAGATTCTCATGTGATCCATAGTTAAATAAATATTGGAATATAGAATTACCTTTCTCACTCATTATCCTCTTAGCCTCCTGCATCACAACAGTTGGCTACTTTATCCCACCGGCATTTGTTTTTTATGTCTCTAGATAACATCGCTTTCCTAGTGATCATTGGTTCTTTATTGAATTGACTGACTTTTTCCTCTCCTAAATTTCTCATTAATAGCATGTTTTAAAATTTCTTTCAGTTCTTCTTGTCTTTGTTTGTTCTTTCCATGTGTATTTTGAGTATTACTGATAATTTGGGTTTGGGACGGGGGTTTGCGAGGATGGTTACTGTTTGGTTGGTTGGTTTTTAAGACAGGGACTTATGTAGCCCAGACAGACCACAAACCCACAAGAATTATCTTTACCTTCTGTTGTCCACCTTCCAAGTTCTGGGATTACAGGATTTTGAAGTCATGTCTAGTTTATGAAGTGCTTGGGATGGAGCCCAGGAACTTGTACATGCTAGTAAAGTGCTACAACAAATGAATAGAATAGCCCTACTTCTATTGATCTGTCATTCCCACTTTTACAGTAAGTTCTGCATCTCCATATTGCCAAGCCTTTAAAAAAATCAAATTTCTTTTTATTTTACGAAGTGAACAAGTAGCATAGTACTGATTATTAAGATGTCAGATTTTTCTGGGACTTTTTGTTATGGTTTTGCATTTGTACATAATCAATTACAATTACAAAAAGTGGTGATATATTGAATATTTAGTTCTCATTTGGTCGTGTCATACCAAGAGAAATCATTATCACTATGAGAAAGCATTATTCCCTTTACAGTATGGTCTTTAATTTTCGATTAGATTTCTTTACCTTTAATTGAGTGAAAGCAAGCAGGCTTCAGAGGACAACTTTCAGGAGGCTGTTCTCTCCTTCTACTATGTGGATTCTAGGAATTGAACCCACATTCAATCAGCAAGCTCTGCAGCAAGTGCTTTTACCACTGAACCATATTATCAGCCACTACACTGTGATCTTCAAATGCCCTAATATTGCAGAAGGCATGGTGGTGAAGTCCAGTAATACCAGTACTTGGGAGGCAATAGTAGGATACACACCAGTTTAAGACAAACTTTGTTTATCTATTAAGACCTCATCTTTTTCTGAAACATTATAAACATTGCAATGTCTGCATGAGTGGGGTGGTTCCGTTTGAACCTCTTTGAGGCACAAAAATCTTGGGAATGGAAACCTAGACTTCCAGTTTGTATTGTGTTCTTGCATTAACTCTTATGTTTACCTCTGTCCCAAACCATTTCAGATAACTTTCAGGAACTACTGTCTGTTGCCTAGATAAGAAAAGACAGACTCCAAGGCTCTGATTCTTAGCTTTCTGATTTTAGAGACTGAGTGGGTACTGATGTCTATTGAGATCACCTAGCATCCAAGAAAATTTAAGGCCTAGATAGGCATAAAGATTGCTACCTGAATTTCAAGCTGGGGACCACTGAACATGGTGCCCAGCATCTTGTCAACCCTTTACCTGACCATGTTGACAAGCTCACTGCATCTACTACAATCATCTTGTTACATATAACACCAGTTCCATGGTGGTTGAGGTTTGCACATGCTCCTTTATGTTCTAGATGAAGTAGGAGACAAGTGTAACACCCACTATTTCACACAAGTACCTGATACAGCTCCTACTGTCTAGAGTTAAAAGTACTTCAGTATCTTCTATTTGTAATCCTTTTTTTGATACACTACTGAATTATAATGCAAGAAACCATACTCAGAATGAAAAAGGCTTTGGTCGTGAATCAAAAATTTGATAAACAAATGCATAACTATTTTTAGGTTAAAGTATTTGAGATGTAAATTGTATAGCTTCCCAATAGGCCTAGCTTTGCATAAGTGATCAAATAGTAGTCCATATCAAATCATGAAAGAAGCATTGCCACTACATAATCATGCCAGAGACCTGAACAGCAGGTCCCAGGCTGCTCAGTTTTCTCTCTTACTACATATGAATTTATTTACCTGAATCCTTGACTTGTGGTAAACTCCATCAGGGAAGAGATTATACCTCAAGTTTTATGTATTATCTTTCTCAATATATTCACTAATCCACATTGTATTAGAGCTAGCTAAACACAGGTTTCTCCTTCCGCCAGCCTCCACTGGACCTGAATTAGTTACATTTCTCACTGCTGTGATCAAATTTCTGATAAGAATAACTTAAGAGTTTATTGTAGCTTTTAGTTCAAGGTGGCATAGCACATCATGGCAGGAGGGTATGGTAGCAGGAGAATGAGGCAACTGTTCGTGTTGCCTATGCTATCAAAAGACTACAAGAAGTAGGGATAAACTAAGATGTCTCAAGGAAGGCCCCTACTTCCTTGTTGTACATCCACTACCTCTACTTAGGCCTAAGATAGGGTCTGACTCCAGCTGGGATTGAGTTAAAACACTATTTGATATGTCACACAGTTGTGCTTGGAACTGTATACTCCCGAGGTAAGGCACTCTACCATATGTGTTTTTGTTTTGAACTAATAAGACAACAAAGAAGCAATAATGCCATTCAGGAAAATAGAAGCAACTACAAAAATGAGTTGTGGCTCAATTTCTGTTCTTAAAATTCTTAAGTAACACAATAGTTAGCCAACAGTTTGAGGAAGCTTAGCTATAAAATGAAATAGAAAAAGTGGCTGAGAGGGTGGGTGATGTTAAAAAGAAGAGAGTGTCTAAAGACACAGGTGGCTAACGAACTAGAGGTTGCTGACTCCCTGCTCAGATGTAGTCCATAGGTAGTTCAGTCTCCAAGTGGGTTCCCTAGTAAGCAGAGCAGGAGGAGTCTCTGACATGAAGTCGGATGCCTTCTCTTTGATCACTTTCCCTTGGCAGGGTGGCCCTACCAGGCCACAGAGGAAGAGGATCCAGTCAATCCTGATGCAACTTGATAGGCTAGGGTCAGACAGTAGGGGAAGAGGACTTCCCCTTTTGGGTAGACTAAGGTTTGGGGGGGAAGCAAGGGAAAGTGGGACCAAGAGGAGTTGAGGAAGGGGGATATAAAGTGAATAAATTGTAAACATTAATAAAATAAAAATTAAAAAAGAAAAGGAATGCATTTTTAAATTCTGTTCAATTGACTTCCCCTTTTGAACAATTTGCTTCACACTAAAGCATTCCAAAGCTGCTTTGTATTGCTGTGGCATTTCCATGACAAAATCCTTTTCACCTGTTAGGGTAAGTTTGAGGGTCAGCTATCTTTCTGGATGAAAGGATTAGGCATTTGCTGAGGATTCTTCACTGTCAAATACAAACGGTGCTAAGAGGAGAAAGGGCAGAGTATAAGGTGGCATGGTTCAGATATAAAGCAAAGTTGACACAGAGCAGGGCAAGAACTATGCTCTCAGAATTAGGACTTTCTTCAACAATTAACTTCTAATTGACTTAATTGGACTGCTTTCATCTTCAAAGCAAAATCAAGTAGAAATTATAAAGATTTCCCATATTTCCTTTGTTTCTTCACATGCTTCATCTCCCCTGTTATCAATGCCCCCATCTAAGCAGTGTGACTATGAAAACTAAAGAAAACTACATTAACTTACTGCTCTCACCTGATGTGATTTTATTTTTAATTTATTTACTTTACATCCCTATCACGGCTCCCTCCCTCCTCTCCTCCTGTTTCCACCCTCACACCAATTTCCTCCTCTCTCCCTCCCCTTCTTCTCAGAAAAGGTGAGCCCTCCCACCAACCCCCACCCCTGCCCAGCACATCAAATCAGGACTAAGCACATCCTCTTCAACTGAGGCCCAACAACCCAGCTGGTGGAAAGTGATCCAAAAGTAGGCAACAGAGCCCCTGTCAGAGACAACCCACATTCTAATTGCTAGAGGACCCTCATAAAGACCAACCTGCCCATCAGCTATATCTGTGTAGGGAACCTTGGTTTTTTTCAAGGGCTTCATTTTATACCCATAGCAAATAGAAAGTGGAGGATGAACGATAGCATTCCATCTTTAATCCTAGCAGTAAGGGGAACAGAAGCAAGTGGATCTCTGTGATTTCAAGGCCAGTGTAATCTACAGAGTTCCAGGACAGCCAGGGCTACACAAAGAAACCTATCTCATAAAAAACAAAAATCCTATAATCTATCATCTAAACCCTAAGTCATACACAGTCAGAGCATCTTCAACTTGCATCCCAGAAAAAGAAACTTTAAATTTAAACAAAAACTTGTAATGAAGATTCAAGTTCTTCCTCTCATGACCAAAAGAAAGGGGAACAATCCCTTTCCAAGAAGAATCAGTATATTCCTTTCTTGTCCCCTTGTCCCAATTCTTCTCATCTTTATCATGCTCATCATCATCAACATCATTCAGTAAATCTCACCATTATGTACAATATTTCCAAATCTGGTCTTTGTTGTAATTTGGGGTGAGTGAACACCACTTTTTTCCAAACACCTCCCCATCCTCCGTACAATCCCAGTAGATCAGGTGTCTGTACCAGAAGGGAAAGGCACATGGAGCATAGTCTGTAAGAGAGTCAGTAAAAAGAGGAACATTTTCTTCTTTGCAAAACACACACACACACACACACACACACACACTTCTGTACAATATGCTCTTCTCTAGTCCACCAATAGCTTAAAAAATAAGATTGGTACTACCTTGCACTCTATTTCTCCTTTGATGTTCTACAAGGAGTTTTCTTGTCAATATGTTGGAGTCAAAACACCACTAATACAGATGTATTAGACTCTATGTGATTTTGATGCTGTCAGAAATTATGTGTCTCATGGACTTGGGAGACAGCTCAATATCTAAATTCCTGTGTTCATGGATGACCCAAATAAAAAGCCAGGCATCGTATTACATGCCTTTAATTTAAACACTGGGAAGGTAAGGGCAGGTGGGTCCCCTGGGCTTACTGACTAGGTAGTCTCACCAAATTAGCAAGCTCCAAATTTAATGAGAGACCCTGTCTCAAAAAATAAATAATAATAAAAAGGTAGAGAATACTAGAAAGAGATACATGACATTGATCTTTGGCTTCTACATGCTTACAGGTACACACCCATACATAAAACATTATGCACTCACACCTAACAACAAAGAGGTTGTGTGACTCTAATCCTCACAAAAAAAAAATACTCTGGATTCTGAGTTCTTGTCTATCACACAAAATGGTTTCCAAGACAAGGGATGACCCTTCCATCTGTGAAATTTAGAGTCAAGACACTTACCTGACAGAGAACAGTATTTCCAGTAACCTTGAAAAGTCTTGTTCAAAGAACACCACTTGTGTTTTGCATTGAAATTGACACAGTCATAGAATATTTCATTTCTATACCAGAATGGAAAGGCACATTCACCATCTAAAGGAAAACAAAAATCCTTTATCCATTCCTGAGTGTGTTATTAGAGTTTTTTTTTAAACTGAATTTCTGCCCTAAGACATCTATATCAACACAGACAGAGAGATGGAGAGGCAGAGACAGACAAACATACACACAGCTCAGGGAACATCTCACAAAGGGGGTGGAAAGAATATAATGCCAGAAGGATGAAGAGCTATGACATGCTGTCTTCTAGACATGCCATGGTCATTGCTCTCATGAATTCACTGCAGCTGTGGTGACCTGCCTAAGATCAAGCCAACAAGATCAGCCATCACTATTAAACCCAATGAGTTACCAAAAAAGAAAAAGTAATAATAAAGGGGACATGAAAGGAGAAAGGGGGTGTTAGAAATGTGAGGAGTGGGACTGGTTGTTAGAGATGCATAGGATCAAAATACATTTATTTACATTTAAATACATTTATTTACATGTGTGAAATTATTGAAGAATAAATACAAACCATTCTAATGTGACAGAGTTTCTGTTAATATAGAATTATTACACCTCCCTCTCCTTTAAATGTGTTAAATTTATATTTTTTTAATTGTTCAATTTAAAAAGTCTTAAGTGAGTTTTTTCAGGGCTCAGTGGTTAAGAGCATATATTGCTATTACAGAGGACCCTTGTTCAGTTCCCAGAATTCCAGCACGGTAACTCATAACCACCTATAATTCAGGCTCCAAGGGAAAGGGGATACTATATATATGGCCTCTGCAGGCAACTGCACTCACATGAGCTCACCCAAATACAGTTTTAGGCACATACATAACTAAAACCTAAAAATACTCTTAAAACAAAAAGGTGAGTTCTTCCTCAGAATTCCTGACCTCAGAAATCAAAGCCACTATTAGAACTGTGAAAGCCATTATGACAAAAAATGCACAAGACCTGTGTCTTAGTTAGGGTTTCTATTACTGTGAAGAGACACGATGACCATCTCTTACAAAGGAAAACATTTAATTGGGTCTGGTTTACAATTTCAGAGGTTTAGTCCATTATTGTCATGGCAAGAAGCATGACAGCATTCAGGCAGTCAGGGTGCTGGAGAAGGAGCTGAGAATTCTACATTGGGATTGGCAGGCAGCAGGAAATGAACTGGCTTGAGTTTCTGAGACTTCAAAGCCCAACCTCTAGTGACATACCTTCTCCAACAAGGCTATACCTCCTAATAGTGTAACTCCTTATGAGTCTATGGGAACCATTTTTATTCAAACCATCAAAACCTGCACCAAACAAGCATCAAAAAATATTGCTTATTTGACTCTGCCTAGGTTGGTGCCATGTTTTTTTGTTTGTTTATGCCGCCATGTTCTGTGTTATGATTATTCATGTCAATATTACTAGTTTATAACTATTTTTTAATTCTTTATTAATTACATTTTAGATGTCATGTTTTTATATTGAAATATCTATACTATGGTTAGACAATGATTATAAAACTTAGTGGTCTTCTACTTCAGTGTTGTTTTATTCACAATATCTGAAATTATTATTGGTTGATTTTCTATATAAAATTTAAAATCTGTAATTTCCTATTAGAATGGCAGAAGTTCAGATGAAAAGGGAGGAGGACCTCTGCTATCCATGGACTTGGAGAGGGGCATAGGAGAAAATGAGGAAAGAAGGATGGGTTTGGGAGGGGAAGAGGGAGGGGGCTACAGCTGGGATACAAAGTGAATAAATTGTAATTAATATAAAAAATAAAAAGAAAAAAGAAAGGCAGAAGTTTAAAAGTATAAATTTTTAGTGCTGGTAAAAATTCATGGTGGCAGGACACAGAGGAAGACAATGCAGCCAGTCCTGATGAGACCTGACAGACTAGGATCAGATGGAAGGGGAGGAGGACCTCCCTCATCAGTGGACTGGGGGAGGGGCATGGGTGGAGAAGAGGGAGAGATGGTGAGATTGGGAGGGGAAGAGGGAGGGATCTACAGATGGGATACAAAGGGAATAAACTATAATTAATAAAAATAAAATATAATAAAAATTTCACTGTAGCATAATCCACTGTTTTATCTGCTTACAAGGGACATATGGAATGTTTAATGAAAAAAGAGAAAAAGAAAACTTTTATTAGAAGCAAAATCACTAATATTTCCATTTTATGGCATCAGTAGAGAACTCACGGGGACTGGAAAGATAGCTCAGTGGTTAAGAGACTGGATGATCTTCCACAGTACCTGGGTTCAGTTGCCAAAACCCACATGGCTGCTCACAGCCATTTGTAACTTCAGATCCAGGGGATCTGATGCCTTTTTCTGGCCTCCACTGGCAGTAGGCATAGATGTTGCAAACAGACATACAGACAGGCAAAACACCCATATGCATAAAATTGAAATTAAAAATAAAGAGCATGTATTAATAATCAAAATTTTCTGATCAACTTACCTTCTACCTCTGGATTTTTAATTATAGAATCTGAAAAATAAAAATTTTGGTAAAGTTTATTTTAATCTTAGACTTTAAAATAGATTCTTCTAACAAATAACATTAATAGATAAATTGGTCTGAGGAAAAACAACACTGGCATGAAATTATGTCAAGGATATTGTCTTACTGTTTCATTGCTGTGAAAAGACACCATGACCACAGCAGCTCTTACAAAAAAAAAAAAACATTTAATTGGGGCTGGGTTACAGTTTCAGAGATCTAGTCCATTACCATCATGGTGGGAAACATGACAATGTGCAGGTAGACATGATGCTGGGGGAGTCGAGCTTTCTACATCTTGATCCATAGGAGGCAGAAGGAGACTGTACCACACTGGGCAGAGCTTGAGCATAGGAGACCTCAAAGCCCACCCCTATAGTGACACATTGTTGCCACACCTAATCCAACAAAGCCACACCTCCTAATAGTGCTGCCACCTATAGGTCACACAAATGAGTCTATGGGAGCCATACCTATTCAAACCACCACAGATATCACACATGTTCTGTTTTCAGATCCAGTTTTATGCTCCTGAAATAATTTACTTTATAAAAATCCTACATATTTGTTCATTGCTGGGATTGAACTCAGGGCCTTGTGCATACTGAGAAAGCACTTAGCCATGTTTCCAATCCCTTACCAGGAAAACTCTTGCAGGCCCTCTAGTAATCCTGTACCTATCTTGATGACTTAATCCCAAAGTATTACATCATCAGTGTAAGAACTTTATCTCTTATCAAAGTCTGATTGGCTCTTAACATTAATTATCCAGAAAATGTATTTATAATACATTTATCTTATAGTAGCTACAAAGTCAGATTCTAATATTTTATTAGATTTACTAGTATTATTTTAAATAGGCTTATAGGTTATTTCTTTCTCATAATATCCCACATATTAGAAGTCATCTCTCCAGTCAAGTTAACTAGGATTGTTGACAATAGATAACCTGTGTTTCTGGGTTTAGTTAAAATGACATTCCAATTCACAGCAGTTCACTCAGAAAATCACAGCTGGTCCAAGTGCAGAGAATAAGTGTCTATGGAGTATTGCTACAGATTAAACATCTGTATAATAAACCCTGCCTCTGAGGCTTAAGGAATAACATGGATGAAGGGTAGAGAGATTGCAATAGCCAAAGAATAGGTAAAGCCAGACGAGGGAATTTTAATGCCCCCTCCTGGCTGCTATGAGTACCAGCACTAATACACACATACCCCCATAGAGACATACACTTACATATGAAAAATTAAGAGTAAAATAATTCAGCCAGGTGTGGTGGTGCACACCTATAATCCCAGCACTCAGCGGGAGATAATAATTTGTGAATTTGAGGTCAGCATGGTCTATAGAGAGAGTCCAGGAAAGCCAAGGCTACACAAAGACACCCTGTCTCAAAAAACAAAAGCAAACAAAACCCCTCTTTTTAAAAATAGTGAATTAAAATTAAAATGTCAGTCAGTAAAAGAATGCATGCTTTATAGTATACTAAGTTTAAAGAAAAACATGCTTTATAGTGTAGTAAGCTGTAACCAAAAATGACCATACAAACAGACACAGAAAAGTTCTGCTTCATAATTTTTGAAGTATTCAGTCTTTGAGAAAAGAAAATAATAGTTTGATATGTGCATAACAGCACAGTTAATCACTTGAAAGTACTGATAGAAAATTATTATTAATATTTTTGTTACTTCTTTGAGAATCTCATGTATATTTTAATTATACTCATTCACTCCAGTAAATTTTTCCAGATCCACACCACATTCCACACTCACCCAAATTTGTCCCTGTATATTATAAAGTATGTGGCCATACCAGAATTCACACTCTTGAAGAGATGTAACACTTCCTCTCTCAGCAGCTATCAATTAACAGTAGCTCCTCAGCTAGGGGTGGAGCTTATTGCCTATTTCACCATACCTAATAACTTATCATTACACCCACAGATTATTGCAGCACTTAACACTCATCAGAAAAGCTTCTTTTTGAATTAAATTTTTGTTTTTGTATTTATTACCATTTATTTATTTTGTATCCCAGCTGTATCTCCCTCCCTCATTCCCTCCCAATCCAACTCTCTCTCATCTCCTCCCATGCCTCTCTCCAAATCTACTGATAGGGAAGGTCCTCCTCCCCTTCAATCGGACCCTGTTTTATCAGGTCTGTTGGTATAATGTTCTTTTAAAATGTATACACCTTACCCTTCTTCATTCAAATGCTGATTTCTACCCCCCCCCCCGTTTCAATCTGGATATTGCATTGTGATACTCATTCTAAGCATCCTGTCTCAACTCTTGTGTAAACTGGCCAAAATAAAGCAACTAGACACAATGTTGAGCTGGGATGAGCCAGAGGACAGGAAAGGAGTGGGAGGAGAAAGGGTGAGAGGAGAGCTTAGAGAGAGCTTGAAGAGGAGAGCTGGAAGAGAGATCTTGGAACTACATGGAGAGATGGACTGGACCTAAGATATCACTAAAAGCAAGTATAATGTGGGAAATCTAAATGTTAGGAAACTATGAGGGCTTGGAGGTTTAGGATGGAGTAACTATTGCCCAGCATTGTGTTGGAGGTTAACTAAATAAGCCCAGTCTCTGTGTGATGATTTGGTTATACAGCTGTTTAGGATTAACAGCAAGCATTACCAGAAAATAAATCAATAGTAAATATTAATCGTCACTTACAACAAATGGTGCCCAACTAATCTAAGTATCCACACCCTTTAAATCATATTTTATCATAATTTGGTGGGGAGAATAAGCTCCCAGTGATAAAACCCAAACTTAAAACCTAAAAAAAAAAAAAAAAAATTGCCAAGTCAATTACTGTCTCTATAAGAGAGACTCTTAAACCTGCCCAGGAGCAAAAGACAGCCTCCTGTGGGTAGACCTGAGACTTCCCTAACAAAACTGGCTGCTGCTGCAGTTTAACTGAGGGGTACACAAGCATGGCTCTTTTATACTGTGGCTGGCTCAACTGGCTCAGCTATACAGCTATGGCAGGAAAGAAAGGAACTGGAGGCAAACAAACCTCTAGACAGAGTTTTGTCTAAACTGCATCTAAAATAAAAAAATTGCCATGGCAGAGGATATTTTAATCCCTTTGTCTTCATTTTGGCTGTCATATTCATGGATCTGGTTGCAATATGTTTAATGGTGTTGGTTCTTCTCCATGCCTTCTCCAAGAAAGATCAAGGAGAAAATGGGAAAATGACAAGGATTGGGATACTAAGTTACTCATAAGAAAAGGGGCACTCTTCCTAATAATTAGATTAATAACGGCTAAAATCCAAAGCTCACTGGCTGCAAGATACTTGTCAGCTCTTTCTGGTAAGGATCCGCCAATTCACTGAAACATCAACAAAAAATAAGCAACTGGGCTTTGTTTGTTAAAGCGTAAATTGGCACAACTGACCCCAAACTTAAAATTTTCTTGTCTCTTTGTTTGTTTAATTTTCATTTAAAGGCTTTGAGTTACAATGATACTGATTTAAAAATATATATATACACACAAATTGGTGAAGTCACATGCCTTTCTTTCCAATACAAAGTAAAAAGAAACAGACAAGTCTCTGAGTTCTGGATCAAGCTTATTTACATAATGAAAGCCAGGATGTTAACTCCTGCTGTTTAGCCATTTACAGAGATAGTCTAAGATTCAAAATGACAAAATTTTCCTTAAGTTTACCATGTAAATTCTTTTTTCTTAATAATAGATGTTATATCCTTAGTGATCTAAAAGTTGGATTCACAACAATTTTAGGTTTATGTAAAGAGAGATAATGTCACACTGCTCTGAAAACTGCCTTATCCTTTTAAATGTGAGATATTTTCACGGGGGAAAAATGTTGGTCATGCCTGATGTAAAAAAGACACAAGAGGCTTAAAGATGGCAAAGTACATGCCAACCTAGTTTAGTCCCAAAAACTCAAAAATTATGTTCATATGTTTAAAAAACAAAACTGTCCTTCCCATATCTAAAAGGGGGTAAGCCAAAAAATAGCCAAAGCCAATGTAAAAATCCAGGTACAAGATGCCTAGGATATATTTAAATGCAAAGGGTAAGAGAGTTTATATGCTAATGTTAAGAGAGATTAAATTAATTTCCGCTAAAAAGGCACAACTGTCCACTCTGTATAAAAAAAGGAACAAGCCAAAAATATAGCCACAAACAATGTAAAACCCAAGTACAAGATGCCTAGGGTATGCTTAAATACTAAGGGTAAGAGAATTTATATGAAACATAATGAAATCTATACACCTAAAAAAGATAATCAAGAGAGTGGAGATGGGGTTAGATTATCAATCCTCGTGTTGAAAGACAGAGGGGATGCACATTGAACATTGACAGGAGTCTACTGAGCGCATTTGAAAGACTCTAACTAGCAGTGTTTTCAAAGCAAAGACTCATGACCAAACCTTTGGCAGAGTACAGGGAATCATAAGAAAGAAGGGGAGTTAGTCTGATGGGGAAAGGATAGGAGCTCCACAAGGACCAACTATATCTGGGCACAGGGTCTTTTCTGAGGCTGACATGCAACCAAGGACCATGTATGAATGTAACCTAGAACCCCTGCTCAGATGTAGCCTGTGGTAGCTCAGTAACCAATTGGTTTCTCATAGTGAGGGGAACAAGGACTATTTCTAACAGGAACTCAATGACTGGCTCTTTGGCCTCCCCACCCCCCAAGGGAGGAGCAGTCCTGTTAGGCCACAGAGGAGAGCTTTGCAGCCAGTCCTGAAGATACCTGATAAAACAGGATCAGATGAATGGGGAGGAGGTCCCCCCTATCAGTGGACTTGGCAAGGGGCACGGTGGAGATGAGGGAGGGAGGGAGGGACTGGGAGGGAATGAGGGATCGGAACACGGCTGGGATACAGAGTTAATAAAATGTAACTGATAAGAAAAAAATAAAATTTAAAAAAGAGAGAATTTATATGCTAATGCTAAGAGAGTTTATATAAATGCTAAAAGTAAGAGGGAGTTTAAATAAAGTTTGGCTATAAAGGCACAACTGCCCATCGTGTATAAATAAGGGGCAAGCCAAAAAAATAGCCACAAACAATGTAAAACCCAAGTACAAGATGCCTAGGGTGTGCTTAAATGCTAAAGGTAAGAGGGAGTTTAAATAAAGTTTGTCTATAAAGGCATAACTACCCATTCTATATAAACAAGGGGATAGGACAAATAGCTACAACATATATAAAAATGTAGGGCTAAACCTCAAAACAGGTACAAGATACCTACAGTATGCTTATATTCTAAATTAAAAAGGAGTTTATATAAAGTTTGCTTAAAACGTGTTTTCTATTGTTCAAGGCAACCAGCTTATCTCTCTAATGGGAGGCTTCTCTAGGGAAATAGGTAGCACCTTGGCCTAATACAACAGGCACACAAGAGCCCGAAAAGATATTTTAATTTATCCAACCTAGTTTTGATGATAATGATTGTATGTTCAATAATAATGGTAACTTTTCTTGCTAATCCCTTTTCATGGGAACAACTCTGAAACTGACTGAGACAAAAATATGTCTCTAGCCAAAGCTTCAACATTACATGACCAAGAAATCCTTGGCTGTAATATGCTCAAAATGTATTATGATAACCTTTTAATTTGCATAGATAAAATTGGCTTACAGTTTAGCTTCACCTGCACATCTCATACACTTATAATTTTAGAACTCTGTAATGTTTGTGAGAAATTATATGTTTGCAAAACAAAAGAACTGGACACCAAAGATGCTGGATCAAACCTAACAGAATCATTCTTCAGCATGCTGAGACATTGACACATCTGTTCCAGCATCTTGCATGTTCTAGCATTCTGCTTGTTCCTGCCTCAACTGCTTCAATTGCCATTTCTCATCAAAGCCTGCTCCCAAAAGAACTTTGAAAAAAGCTACTAATTTTAACTGGTACAGCATTTTAGACTGTTCCAAAGAGGACTTTTATTAAGCCTGAAATTTCTCAATACTCAAAGACTGAACCACAAATGTTATTGCTTGCTTAATTAACCATTTTTATTTGGGCCCCCTACAGAATTTCTACATGTCCAAAATGTCAGCTAGAAGAAATCCAAGAGAACAACATCCAATTTTCCTTAAAGGGGGTTGGGTATGTTTTTGGTTGTTTGCTATGGCTATGAAATTTTACTGTCATTGGGAGATGTTTATTATTAATGGTCTTAATCAAAGTGAAACAAGAAATATACAGGGATATCTTATAGGAATAGAAAAAAGGTAGATTATTGAATCTACTCAACTTAGGGTTTTGTTATTCCCAAATGAGGTTAATTTTAACTCTGGTATAGGATTTTGCATACTGATGCAAAAATAAGTCTATTTTTGATACATTTGTATAAGCTTTAGTATATTGATAGAAAGTCAAGGTTATTTCCAATACTTTTAAACAGCTATTAAAAATGGGTTAAGGTATTAGGTAATGCAATTTATTTGCTAGTTATTGAACTCATAGTCATGTCAGACACTAGTCTAATTTATCACAGGAGTATACATCCTAGGTTTAACAGATACATATGATTTTATATACAGATCGATTATATAAAGATAGGTAGTCTTCAAAAATTTCAGAGACCTACAGAATATGGCATTTAAAAATCTATTTATTGTTTTAAAGATTCTTTGACAATGAGACAAGTCATTTCCTGGCAGCACCCCACCTACCTGAAAGAAGATAATGAGAATCGAAGAAGCTCCAAATGGAGATGGCTTCAAATGTGGCAAAGCCACTCAGGTAACGAAAATACCTTCGCTTCATGACAGACAACTTTTGCCAAAAATGGGCAAGCTTAAATGCAGGACAAGTCGACTGCCAAACTCTGCCAAGACAGGGTAAGCAAGTCCTAAATAGTTCCTGTTTCACATATATGTCTGTCAAATATTCTGAGCCAGAAGGCTGAGGATGATGCTCCAACATTATAAAGAGTTATGGGTGACTGTTCAGGCTGCAAACTGTTTCTGTCAATTTTTATTTTTTGAAAGCTGCTAACATGCACTTCCTATTTACTCTAATAACTAATTTTATTTCTACTCAAGTCTCTAATAGGGTTGAAGACCAAATACTTATACTGCCACAATTAAACCTAAATTGTTTAGAAGTTAAGAAATTCTTTCATATAGGTACTACCAATAAAGATAAAAGTTAATTTAGGTATAGAACTTTTAATTTGTCAACATAGATAGGATAATCAGATACTTTCTCCTGAGTTGCTAAATACACATGAACTAGACATTGCACGTGTAGATTTTACCTAACAGTTCTCATAATTTCATAATTATTGTATTGAAAGAAAAGGAGCCTTTTATTGGACTTAAAAGGGGAAATGTTGGTATAATGTTCTTTTAAAATGTATACACCTTACCCTTCTTCATTCAAATGCTGATTTCTACCCCCCCCCCGTTTCAATCTGGATATTGCATTGTGATACTCATTCTAAGCATCCTGTCTCAACTCTTGTGTAAACTGGCCAAAATAAAGCAACTAGACACAATGTTGAGCTGGGATGAGCCAGAGGACAGGAAAGGAGTGGGAGGAGAAAGGGTGAGAGGAGAGCTTAGAGAGAGCTTGAAGAGGAGAGCTAGAGGAAAGACCTTGGAACTACATGGAGAGATGGACTGGACCTAAAATATCACAAAAGCAAGTATAATGTGGGAAATCTAAATGTTAGGAAACTATGAGGGCTTGGAGGTTTGGGATGGAGTGACTATTGCCCAGCATTGTGTTCGAGGTTAACTAAATAATCCCAGCTCTATGTGGTGATTTGGTTATACAGCTGTTTAGGATTAACAGCAAGCATTACCAGAAAATAAATCAATAGTAAATATTAATCGGCACTTACAACAAGGTCTCATGAAGACTGGCTGCACTATCCTCCTCTGTGGCCTGACTAGGCTGCACCCCAAGTCAGGGGGAAGTGATCAAAGAGCCAGCCACTGAATTCATGTCAAAGACAGACCCTGTTCCCCTTAGTAGGAGGCCTACTTGGGTACTCAGCTGCCATGAGCTACATCTGAGTAGGGGTTCTAGGTTATATCCATAAATGGTCCTTGGTTGAAGTATCACTCTCAAAAAAGACCTCTGGGCCCAGATTTTTTGGTTCTGTTGCTCTCCTTGTGAAGCTCCTCTCCTCTCCAGGTCTTACTCTCTCCCCCTTCTTTCATAAGATTCCCTGTACTCTGCCCAGAGTTTGGCTATGAGTCTCAGCATGTTTTGATATATTGCTGTGTGGAGTGTTTTAAAGACACTCTGTGGTAGGCTCCTGTCCTGTTTCCTGCTTTCTCCCTTTTCCAATGTGCATCCCATTTGTCTTTCTGAGTGAGGATTGATCATCTTCCCCAGGGTCCTCTTTCTTGCTTAGTTTATTTTTATTTTTCTTTATTAATTACACTTTATTCACTTTGTATCCCCCCTGTGGTTTCCTCCCTCCTCCAGTCCCAATCTCTTCCTTCCTCCACCCTCTGCATGCATGCCTCTCCACAAGTCCACTGATAGGGGAGGTCTTCTTTTCCTTCCTTCTGATCCTAGTCAATTAGGTCTCATCAGGAGTTGCTGCATTGTCTTCTTCCATGGCCTGGTAATGCTGCTTCCCCCTCAGGGGGAGGTAATTAAAGAGCAGGCCAATCAGTTCATGTCAGAGACAGTCTCTGTTCCTATTACAATGAAACCAACTTGGATACTGAACTGCCATGGGCTACATCTGTGCAGGGGTCTTAGGTTATCTCCATGCCTGGTCCTTGGTTGGAGTATCAGTCTCAGGAAAGACCCCTGTGCTCAGATTTTTTGGTTCTGTTGCTCTCCTTGTGGAGTTCCTGTCCTCTCCAGATCTTACTGTTTCCCACTTCTTTCCTAAGATTCCATGCACTCTGCCCAAAGGTTGCCCATAAGTCTCAGCATCTGCATTGATAGTCTGCAGGGCAGAGCCTTTCAGAGGTCCTCTCTGTCAGGCTCCTGACTTGTTCCTTCTTTTCTCCTTCTTCTGATGTCCATCCTCTTTGCCTTTCTGGATCTTGCTTAGTTTCTTTAGGTGTACAGATTTTAGTATGTTTATCCTATATTATACGTTTAATATCAACTTATGAGTATATACCATGTATGTCTTTCTGCTTCTGGGTCACCTGATTCAAGATGATCTTTCCTAGATCCCACCATTTGCCTGCAAATTTTATGATTTCCTTGTTTTAAATGGCTGAGTAGTATTTCATTGTATAAATGTACCACAATTTCTGTATCCATTCCTCCATTGAGAGGCATCTGGGTTGTTTCCAGGTTCTGGTTATAATGAATAAAGCTGCTATGAGCATAGTTGAACAAATGTCCTTGTTGTGTACTTGAGCATATTTAGGATATCTGCCTAGGAATGATATAGCTGGACCATGAGGAAGTGTTATGCCTGAATGTCTGAGAAAGCACCAGATTGATTTCTAAAGTAGTTGTACAAGTTTGTATTCCCACCAGTAATGGAGGAGGATTCCCCTTTCTCCACATCCTCTCCAGCATGTGTTGTCACTTGAGCTTTTGATGTTAGCCATTCTGATGGGTGTAAGGTGAAATCTCAGAGTCATTTTGATTTGCATTTCCTTGATGGCTAAGGATGTTGAACATTTCCTTAAGTGTTTTTCTGTCATTCTAAATTCCTCTACTGAGAATTCTCTGTTTAGATCTGTAGCCCATTTTTTAATTGGATTACTTGGTTTGTTGCTGTTTTAGTACTTTAGTTCTTTATATATTCTGGATATTAGCCCTCTGTCAGATATAGCGTTGGTGAAAATCCTTTCTCAATCTGTAGGCTGTTGTTTTGTTCTGATGACAGTGTCCTTTGCTTTACAGAAGCTTTTCAGATTCATGAGGTTCCATTTATTGATAGTTGATCTTAGAGCCTGTGCTGTTTGTGTTCTGTTCAGGAAGTTGTTTCTAGGATCTTCCCCACTTTTTCTTCTAACTGATTTAGTGTGTCTGGTTTTATGTTGAGGTCTTTGATCCACTTGGACTTTAGTTTTGTGCAGGGTGATAAATATTTTCATTTTTCTGCATATAGACATCCAGTAAAACCAGCACTATTTGTTGAAGATGCTATCTTTTTTCCATTGTATGGTTTTGGCATCTTTGTCAAAAATCAACTCTCTGTAGCTGTGTGGATTTATTTCTGGATCTTCTAGTTGATTCCATTGATCTACCATTCTGTTTCTGTGCCAGTACCATAAAGTTTTTATTACTATTGCTCTATAGTATAGTTTGAGATCTGGGATGGAGATACCTCCAGATGATCTTTTGTTGTACAGGATCATTTTGGCAATTCTGGGGGGAGGGGGATCTTTTTGTTTTTGTTTTTGTTTTTTCATTTTTCCATATGAAGTTGAGAATTTTTCTTTCAAGGTCTGTAAAAAATTGTGTTGATATTTTGATGGAAATTGCATTGAATCTGTAGATTGCTTTTAGCAGAATGGACATTTTCACTATGTTATTCCTACTGATCCATGAGCACTGGAGATCTTTCCATCTTCTGATATCTTCTTCAATTTCTTTCTTCAGAGAATTGAAGATTTTTTTCGAACAGGGCTTTCACTTGCTTGGTTAGAGTCACACCAAGGTACTTCATGTTATTAGTGGCTAATAACACCTGTGAAGGGTGTTGTTTCCCTAATTACTTTCTCTGCCCTTTTGTCTTTGATATACATGAGGGCTTCTGATTTTTTTTTTAGTTAATTCTGTATCCAGCCACTCTGCTGAGAGTGTTTGTCATCTGAAGGAGTTCTCTGGTTGAATTTTTGGGATCGCCCATGTATACTATCATATCATCTGCAAATAGTGATACTTTGATTTCTTCCTTTCCAGTTTGTACCCCCTTGATCTCTTTTAGTTGTCTTATTGCTCTAGCTAGGACTTCAAGTACTATGTTGAAGAGATATGGAGAATGGGGAGCCTTGCCTTATCCCTGCTTTCAGTGGAATTGATATAAGTTTCTCTCCATTGAGTTTGATGTTGGCTATAGGCTTGCTGTATATTGTCTTTATTATTGTATATTGTCTTTGTATATTATTGTATATTGTATATTATATTGTATATTATTGTATATTATTGTATATTGTTGTATATTGTCTTTATTGTATATTGTTTAGGTATGTGTCTTGTATCCCTGATCTCTCCAATACTTTAAACATGAATTGATGTTGGATTTTGTCAAATGCTTTTTTGGCATCTAAAAAGATGATCATGTGGTTTTTCTCCTTCAGTTTGTTTATATGGTGGATTACATTGATGGATTTCCATATATTGAACCACCCCTGAATGCCTGGGATGAAGCCTACTTGTTCATGATAGATGATATCTTTGATGTATTCTTGGATTCTGTTTGCAAGTATTTTACTGAGTATTTTTTCATCAATGTTCATAATGGAGATTGGCCTGAAATTCTCTTTATTTGTTGAGTCTTTGTGTGGTTTAGGTATCACGGTTACTGTGGCTTCACAGAATGAGTTTGGTAATGTTCCTTCTGTTTCTATTTTGTAGAATAGTTTGAAAAGAACTGGAGTTAGCTCTTCTTTGAAGGTCTGGTAGAATTCTACACTGAAACCATCTGGCCCTGGGCTTATTTTGGAAGGGAAACTGTTGATGACTGCTTCTATTTCCTTAGGTGATATAAGACTATTTAATTGATTTACCTTGTCTTGATTCAACTTTGGTAAGTAGAATCAACCAAGAAAATTGTCGGCCAAGATGGCGGCGCCAGGAGAACACTGCATCTGAGGAGCAGGACAACACTTTCCGTACAACGACCAAGAGACTGAACTCTGGGCCCTAAAACAACAGCAATCATGTTTCCCAGGTGAGAAGAAACCCCCATGGTGTGTGAATCAGTCAGGTCCACTCTCAGGCCACCCAGCCAGAACCCAGAAGGTACTTCCAGAGCCACACGCCTGCGTGTCCCGATCACCTTCCCAGGCTGATTGGTGGGCACAAAAACACCAGAGACTGGGAGTCCCAGTCACGAGAAAAACCCACGGGGAAGGAAAGTAGCTGGACTGGCCCTGGGTCACCCAGTCTTTCCCTGGAAAAAGTCTCTCAGACCGGTGGATACAAGCCACCATCTCTGAACTGGGCTCCAGGAGAGGGTCTGTGCACCAGCTATCTGGCACAGATGGAGCTTCGTGCCCCAGTGCAACAGAATCTGGGAGGCCCTGTCAAGAGAGGGACCCACAGAGAAGGAAGGAAACAGTGCTGACTTGGACCACCCAGGCTTTGTCAGGGGAAGTTCTCTCACAGACCTGCAAGTACGAGCCACCATCACTGAACTGGCCCCAAGCTGGAAGCACAGAGAGTAGTTGGGCACCCAGCTCCCGCAGACTAGCAGGCGAGCGAGCATGCCGCAAGCCCGGAGACCTGCTTTGCACCAACTATTCCTCAGAGACAGAACTGTGTGCCCCAGGACAGCAGAGACTTGGAGTCACTGTCTGGAGAAATCCTCACAGGGAACAAAGCAAAGAGGATAGACTTAGACCACCCAGCATATCCCCAGAAAAGGTTCCAAAGACTGACCCAAACCAGGGACCTGCTGTGCAAAAGATAGCCTGCTGTTACCAGGAGAACAGTATATACAGTAGCCTGGGCTGACATCTGTGTATACATGAGTGACCCCAAAAACTCTACCAGGGAACTCCTACAGCTGATAAACACCTTCAGCAAAGTGGACGGATACAAGCCCTCCTGTATACAAAAGACAAAAGGGCTGAGAAAGAAATTAAGGAAACAACACCCCTCACAATAGCCACAAAGGACATAAAGTACCTTGGAGTATCCCTAACCAAGCAAGTCAAAGACTTGTATAAAAAAAAATTCAAGTCTCTGAAGAAAGAATTAGAAGAAGATATCAGAAGATGGAAAGATCTCCCATGCTCATGGTTTCACAGGATTAACATAGTAAAAATGGCCATCTTACCAAAAGCAATCTACAGATTCAGTGCAATTCCCATCAAATTACCAACACAATTCTTTACAGACCTGGAAAGAAAAACTCAACCTTATATGGAATAATAAGAAACCCAGAATTGATTCTTCAGAGACTTGAAATTTTTTTCATACAAGTCTTTCACTTGCTTGGTTAGGGTTACACCAAGGTACTTTATGTCATTTGTGGCTATTGTGAATGGTGTTGTTTCTCTAATTTCTTTCTCAGCCCTTTTGTCTTTTGTATACAGGAGTGCTACTGATTTTTTTGAGTTAATTTTGTATCCGGCCACTTTGCTGAAGGTGTTTATCAGCTGTAGGAGTTCCCTGGTAGAGTTTTTGGGGTCACTCATATATACTATCATATCATCTGCAAATAGTGATAATTTGACTTCTTCCTTTCCCATCTGTATCCCCTTGATCTCCTTCCACTGTCTTATTGCTCTAGCAAGGACTTCCAGCACTATGTTGAAGAGATATGGAGAGAGTGGGCAGCCTTGTCTTGTCCCTGATTTCAGTGGGATTGCTTTAAGTTTCTCTCCGTTCAGTTTGATGTTGGCTATAGGCTTGCTGTAAATCGCCTTTACTATGTTTAGATATGTGCCTTGTATCCCTGATCTCTCCAGTACTTTAAACATGAATGGCTGTTGGATTTTGTCAAATGTTTTTTCAGCATCTAAGGAGATTATCATGTGGTTTTTTTCTTTCAGTTTGTTAATATGGTGGATCACATTGATGGATTTCCGTATATTGAACCACCCTTGCATACCTGGGATGAAGCCTACTTGGTCATAGTGGATAATATCTTTGATGTGTTCTTGGATCCGGTTTGCAAGTATTTTACTGAGTATTTTTTCATCAATGTTCATAAGGGAGATTGGCCTGAAATTCTCTTTCTTTGTTGAGTCTTTGTGAAGTTTAGGTACCAAGGTGATTGTGGCTTCATAGAATGAGTTTGGTAATGTTTCTTCTGTTTCTATTTTGTGGAATAGTTTGAAGAGAATTGGAGTTAGCTCTTCTTTGAAGGTCTGGTAGAATTCTGCGCTGAAGCCATCTGGTCCTGGGCTTTTTTTGGATGGGAGACTTTTGATGACTGCTTCTATTTCTTTGGGGGATATAGGACTGTTTAATTGATTTACCTGGTCCTGATTCAGCTTTGGTGAGTCAAATCTATCAAGAAAATTGTCCATTTCATTTAGATTTTCAAATTTTGTGGCATATAGACTTTTGAAGTAAGTCCTAATGATTGTTTGGATTTCCTCAAGTCTCTGAAGAAAGAATTAGAGGAAGATATGAGAAGATGGAAAGATCTCCCATGCTCATGGCTTGGCAGGATTAACATAGTAAAAATGGCCATCTTACCAAAAGCAATCTACAGATTTAATGCAATTCCCATCAAATTGCCAACAAAATTCTTTACAGACCTGGAAAGAAAAATTCTCAACTTCGTAAGCAACCGAGAATTGCTAAAACAATCCTCTACAATAAAAGATCTTCTGGAGGTATCTCCATCCCTGATCTCAAGCTGTACTATAGAGCAACAGTTATAAAAACTGCATGGTACTGGCATAGAAACAGAATGGTGGATCAATGGAATCGAACAGAAGACCCAGAAATAAACCCACACACTTACGGACACCTGATTTTTGACAAAGATGCCAAAACCATACAATGGAAAAAAGATAGCATCTTCAACAAATGGTGCTGGTCCAACTGGATGTCTACATGTAGAAAAATGAAAATAGATCCATACTTATCACCCTGCACAAAAGTAAAGTCGAAGTGGATCAAAGACCTCAACATAAAACCAGACACATTAAATCGGCTAGAAAAAAAAGTGGGGAATACCCTAGAACTCATTGGTACAGGAGAAAACTTCCTGAACAGAACACCAACAGCACAGTCTCTAAGAGCAACAATCAATAAATGGGACCTCATGAAATTGAAAAGCTTCTGTAAAGCAAAGGACACCGTCATCAAAACAAAGCGACTGCCTACAGATTGGGAAAGAATCATCACCAACCCTTTATCTGTCAGAGGACTCATATCCAATATATATAAAGAACTAAAGAAGCTGAAAAGCAATAAACCAAGTAATCCACTTAAAAAATGGGGAACAGAGCTAAAGAGAGAATTCTCTGCAGAGGAATATCGAATGGCAGAGGAGCACTTAAAGAAATGCTCAACCTCATTAGCCATTAGGGAAATGCAAATCAAAACAACCCTGAGATTTCACCTTACACCCATCAGAATGACCAAGATGAAAAACTCAAAGGACAACACATGCTGGAGAGGTTGTGGAAAAAGGGGAACCCTTCTCCACTGCTGGTGGGAATGTAAACTGGTACAACCACTCTGGAAATCAATCTGATGCTTTCTCAAACAACTAGGAATAGCGCTTCCTCAAGATCCAGCCATACCACTCCTAGGCATATACCCAAAAGAGGCGCAAGTACACAAAAAGGACATTTGCTCAACCATGTTTGTAGCAGCTTTATTTGTAATAGCCAGAAGCTGGAAACAACCCAGATGCCCCTCAACTGAAGAATGGATGCAGAAACTGTGGTACATCTATACAATGGAGTATTACTCAGCAATGAAAAATAAGGAAATCATGAAATTTGCAGGTAAATGGTGGGACCTGGAAAGGATCATCCTGAGTGAGTTGACCCAGAAGCAAAAAGACACGCATGGTATATACTCACTCATATAAACATACAATGTAGAATAAACCCACTAAAATCTGTACATCTAAACAAACTAAGCAAAAGAGAGGACCCTAACTAAAATGTTCAATCCCCATCCTGAAAGGCAAAGAGGATGGACATCAGAAGAAAAAGAAAATAGGAAACAACCTCGGAACCTGCTACAGAGGGCCTCTGAAAGCCAGAAGAAAACAGGAAACAACCTTGAAACCTGCCACAGAGGGCCTCTGAAAGCTTCTGCAGTATAGACTATCAAAGCAGATGCTGAGCCTGATGGCCAACTGATGGGCAAAGTGAATGGAATTTTATGTAAGAAGTGGGAAATAGTAAGAGCTGGAGGGGACAGGAACTTCACAAGGAGAGCAACAGAACAAGATAATTTGAATACAGGGAACTTCCCAGAGACTCATACTCCAACCAAGGACTATTCGTGGAGATGACCTGGAACCCCTACACAGGTGTAGCCCATGGCAGTTCAGTGTCCAAGTGGTTTACATAGTAATGGGAAGAGGGACTGCCTCTGACATAATCTGATTGGCCTGCTCATTGATCACTTCCCCCTGAGGGGGGAGCAGCCTTACCAGGACACAGTAGAGGACAATGCAGCCACATTTGATGAGAACTGATAGACTAAGATCAGAAAGAAGAGGAGAACCTCCCCTATCAGTGGACTTGGGGAGTGGCATGCATGCAGAAAGGGGAGGGAGGGTGGGATCGGGAGGGGAGGAGGGAGGGGCTTATGGAGGGATACAAAATGAATAAAGTGTAATTAATAAAAAATTAAAAAAAAGAAACCCAGAATTGCAAAAACAATCCTCTACAATAAAAGATCTTCTAGAGGTATCTCCATCCCTGATCTTAAGCTGTACTATAGAGCAACAATACTAAAAACTGCATGGTACTGGCATAGAAACAGAATGGTGGATCAATGGAACCGAACAGAGGACCCAGAAATAAACCCACACACTTATGGACACCTGATCTTTGACAATGATGATAAAACCATACAATGGATAAAAGATAGCATCTTCAACAAATGGTGCTGGTCTAACTGGATGTCTACATGTAGAAAAATGAAAATAGATCCATACTTATCACCCTGCACAAAAGTAAAGTCCAAGTGGATCAAAGACCTCAACATAAAACCAGACACATTAAATCGGTTAGAAAAAAAGTGGGGAAGACCCTTGAACTCATTGGCACAGGAGACAACTTCCTGAACAGAACACCAACAGCACAGGCTCTAAGATCAACAATCAATAAATAGGACCTCATGAAACTGAAAAGCTTCTGTAAAGCAAAGGACACCGTCATCAAAACAAAATGACTGCCTACAGGTTGGGAAAGAATCTTTACCAACCCTTTATCTGACAGAGGACTAATATCCAGTATATATAAAGAATTAAAGAAGCTGAAAAACAGCAAGCCAAGTAATCCAATTAAAAAAGGGGGAACAGAGCTAAACAGAGAACTCTCTGTAGAGGAATATCGAAAGGTAAACACTTAAAGAAATGCTCAACCTCATTAGCCATTAGGGAAATGCAAATCAAAACACCCTGAGATTTCACTTTACACCCATCAGAATGGCCAAGATGAAGAACCCAAGTGACAACACATGCTGGAGAGGTTGTGGAGAAAGGGGAACCCTCCTCCACTGCAAGTGGGAATGTAAACTTGTACAACCATTCTGGAAAACAATCTGGTGCTTTCTCAGACAACTAGGAATAGTGCTTCCTCAAGATCCAGCTATGCCACTCCTAGGCATATATCCAAAAGAGGCTCAAGTATACAATAAGGACATTGTTCAACCATGTTTGTAGCAGCTTTATTTGTAACTGCCAGAAGCTGGAAACAGCCCAGATGCCCCTCAACTGAAGAATGGATGCAGAAATTGTGTTACATCTACACAATGGAGTATTACTCAGCAATGAAAAATAAGGAAATCATGAAATTTGCAGGTAAATGGTGGGACCTGGAAAGGATCATCCTGAGTGAGCTGTCCCAGAAACAGAAAGACACACATGGTATATACTCACTCATATAGACATATAACATAGGATAAACCTACTAAAATCTGTACACCTAAAGAAACTAATCAAGAGAGAGGACCCTAACTAAAACGCTCAATCGCCATCCAGAAAGTCAAAGATGATGGACATCAGAAGAAGAAGAAAACAGGAAACAACCTCGGAACTTGCCACAGAGGGCCTCTGAAAGCCTCTGCCCTGCAGACTATCAAAGCAGACACTGAGCCTGATGGCCAACTGGTGGGCAGAGTGCATAGAATCTTATGTAAGAAGTGGGAAATGGTAAGAGCTGGAGAGGACAGGAACCACACAAGGAGAGCAACAGAACCAGAAAATTTGAACACAGGGAACTTCCCAGAGACTCATAGTCCAACCAAGGACTATTCATGAAGATAACCTAGAACCCCTGCACAGATGTAGCACATGACAGTTCAGTGTCCAAGTGGGTTACATAGTAATGGGAAGAGGGACTACCTCTGACATAATTGGCAGATTGGCCTGGTCTTTGATCACCTCCCCCTGAGGGGGGAGCAGCCTTATCAGGCCACAGAAGATGACAATGCAGCCACTCCTGATGTGATCTGATAGACTAAGATCAGAAGGAAAGAGAAGAGGACCTCCCCTATCAGTGGACTTGGGGAAGGGCACGATTGAAGAAGGGAGAGGGAAGGTGGGATCGGCAAGGGAGAAGGGAGGGTCTTATGGGGGGATACAAAGTGAATAAAGTGTAATTAATAAAAATTTAAAAAATTTAAAAAAAAGAAAATTGTCCACTTAATTTAGATTTTCAAAGTTTGTGGTATATAAGCTTTTGCAGTAAGACCTAATGATTGTTTGGATTTCCTCCGTGTCTATTGTAATGGCCCCCTCAACAAAGCTCTTTTTGTAACAGATGGCAATTAACAGGCACCCACAAGCCACAAGTGGTCAACATGTAGAGAACATGGAATACTCAGCCTTAAATGGGACATTTATATTACTCTCTAACCTCCCAAGATTCGGGGATCATTGTGAATAAGGGAGCAGAACTATTATCAGAGCCATACACAGAGGGTAAATATAAGGAAAAGGTGTTCTTTATACACAGCAGGACAGTTGCACATTTGAACTTAGAGCAACTGTGACACCATACAAAAGGACCATATAAACTCAAACCATACAAAATCTTTGGCTATTTTTAAAGGAATTTACTTTGTCTTGTGTACATACGTAAAACTGTATTTTATCTTTCTTCTTTTAAAAGTATTCAGTAACACACTTGTCACAACATTTTTTTACAAGTTCTAATAAAAGTTCTTAAACACAAGTTCACCCACAGTTGGATAAAACTCTGAAAGACACAATTTGGAACAAATATTTTTTTCACTGAATTTAATATTTTAAATTAAAGAAACAAAAATATCTCATTAAATTCAATTGTGAAAAATTGTGTACTGGTGATCATAGTTTCTACAGAACAAAAGAACACCCTGTGTGACTGTGATTCTACTCCATTGGCCTCGGAGGCCAGCAAAGAGCTGAGCTTTGGTTCCGATGTTCAGGATCCCATAAAAAAGTAGAGCTTTGCACAGAGACTGAAGTAAAAATCATGAAGCCTGCAGCAGTCTGTGCTAGGTCCTCTGCCTTATATATTATGGTTGTTGGCTTGACGTTTTTGTGGGACTACTAACAGTGGAAGTGGAGGTGTTTCTGACTCTCTCCTGCTCTAGGAACTCCTTTTCTTCTGCTGGATTGCTTCACCCAGCCTTAATATGAGACTTTGTGTCTAAATTTATTGGATCTTGTTATGCCATGTTCCATTGATATCCCTGGGAGGCATGCTTTTGCTTTGAAGAGAAATGGAAGAATGGTGGAGGGAGAAAAAAAAAAGTGCTAGGGTGACTGAAGGGAGTAGAGAGAGAGGAAACTGCAGTTGGAATGTATTATATGAAAGAAGAATAATTTATTTTTTAAAAATGGAGCTCTGGACAATGCAGCCACTTTTGATGAGAACTGATAGACTAAGATCAGAAAGAAGAGGAGAACCTCCCCTATCAGTGGACTTGGGGAGTGGCATGCATGCAGAAAGGGGAGGGAGGGTGGGATCGGGAGGGGAGAAGGGAGGGGCTTATGGGGGGATACAAAATGAATAAAGTGTAATTAATAAAAAATTAAAAAAAATGGAGCTCTGATCTTTTAAGTCATTGTGTGAGTTGTCTTTCCATTTCTAAAGCTGAAGTTGTCACTGCAGAACCTCAACTCTATACAGTGGTCCCAGAACTTTTTCTGGGTCTGAGTCTTTAACCACAGCTCCAGGTTAGTAGATAGACATTATTGGAGCTGAAGTTGGTGTCCTGTCTCCAGAAGATTCGTAGAACCCTTCTTCTAGACACCTTGGTGTTAAGTATCCAGCCTCAGTCCTGTTGTCACATAGCCAATACAGGATGATTCCAACAAAGCATTCAATAAACAGCTCTGTATTTCATCAGCCCCCTAGCTGCAGATATTCCTTTAGTAAGAGTCACACATACACATACATACACACACACAAAATAAACAAACAAGCAAACCAGAACATCCCAATAAGCTCAGGAGAAGAGGAAATCAAAACAAACCCTTTCCAATAAACTTACAGAACAGAAAAGCAACACAAAGAAATGTAACACTACCTCCACTTGTGACCTACCAACCAACTCCTCCACTATAAGGCAATCCTAAAATACAGAAATTAAAAAGAGAAACGGCTTTCAAGAATAGTAATTTTAGAAGTGTTCCCTATTACTAACATCAAAATGTAAGTAATGAGAGATTCGAAACAAGAAAACATAGGATGTTGAATGTTCAGCCTTAAATGGGACATCTGTATCAAGCCCCTCTCACAGGAGCTTGGGCAACATTGCAGAAGAGGAAGTAGAAAAAAGTGTGAGAGCCAAAGTGTGGAGAGACGTGTTGTGAAATTATGTCCTCTGGGTGTGGCACGGCTTGGTTATCATGCTCGTGAATGCACAGCAGTTGTGGTCATCTTGCACATGATCAATAAAGCCAAAGTTCCAGCATAGATGAAGTAAATGAGGGAGGTAATCTTTGTAGGCCTATGCCTTACTAGGAAGCTATGGCAGCCGAAGCTTCTGGGAGAGAGTGTCACTCTTTTTTGAGGGTGTGGTTTACTGACAGGATTCCATGGCTCCCAAGTGTGGATGGCCTACACCCATGCACACATGGGTGGGTGCCAATAATTAAAATTAATAGATTTTTTAAAGGGGGTTAGGGTTTCAGGTGGCAGAAGACACCCAGGCTGCCTGCCTTTATGGGACAGGTGGTGGCCACCACTATTCTGAACAAATGGTTGATGGAGAGATTGGAAAGATGAAGCAGTATATGCACTGTGGAGAGAAGCAGATCTGGAGACATGACCAGATGCAACAGCAGTGAGGACCAGGCTAATGTGAGTGGCCAGCACCAGGCTAATGTGAGTGGCCAGCATAGCCATCTAAGGCCATGGTGATATCTTGATCAGTGCTACCACCAAGGACTATGTCTGGCGCTGAAGTCTAATTATGTCTGGGGTCAGTGGTCTCCATTGCCCCCTGATACCATGCTGATCTCCATGGGCCATACTACTGTCAGGAGGCTATGGATCTGACTGGCCTGCACTGCCCCGTGAGGCCATGGTGATGTCTGGGCCAGTGCTGCCACTGAAGGACATGTCTAGGTTCACAATCCTACTAAATGTTGGGATTTGTGTTGATGTTCATAGGCTACAAGACCAACGAAGTCCATGATGATGTCCATGGTGTGGGCTGTCACCTAAGGCCATGTTGATGTCTAGGGGTCTTGTTGCCTCTGGGAGATATACTGATATATATGAGTGGCCTGTGCTGCCATCTGAGGCCATGGTAATGTCTAGATTCATGCTGACTTTGAGAGCCTGAACCCACGGTCCTACTGCAGCCTGTGTCTGTGCTGATGTCTATGACTTGTGTTACCACCAAAGGCCATATGGATGCCTGTGGTCTGTGCTGTAGCCTGGGTCCATGTCAATGCCCATGGACCATGTTGCCACATGGGGCCATATTGATGTGGGTGGCCTGAGCCTCACCAGCTGAAGCCATGGTGATATTCAGTCCATGCTGCTACCCAGGACCATGTCTGGGTCCAAAGTCCTGCTGCAGCCTGGGTCTGTTGCTGACTTTCATAGCTATGCTGCTGCCAGAAGGCAAGTGGATGTTCGTGGTCTGGACTGCCACCCGAATCCATGCTGATGGTTATGGGCCTTGCTACCACCAGGGGAATATTGATGTGAATGGCCTATCACCTGAGTGATTTCTGTGGTCCAGGCTGCCTCCAAAGGCTTTGTCTGGATCAGTGGGCCTACTGTAGGCTGGGGCTGTGTTGTCATCAGAAATCATGCTTAAGCCTATGATACAATGTTCCTGTTGACTGTAACAGGAACAATGTTCCTGTTGACTGTAAAGACCAAGGAAGCTATTTTTGCAGAGAGATCAATGATTGTAGATGCATACTTGAGAAAAAGAGACATGGAAGGCTTCTATGACAACCTCTACCCCCACCACAAAAGAAGCAGCATAACAGGAGGCCATAAAAGAGAATGTTCAAAAAGTGTGACAAAGCTAAGATTGGGATATAAAATGAATAAATTAATTCTTAAAAGGATGCCTTCCAACAGGGGAGTGGGAGGGAAAGGACTCATTTCTATTTGAGGAGCAAGCTACTGAGAGTTTGACCATGCTCCAGTGAATATGGAGATAACACAAATTGCATTTTTTTTTTTTTTTTTTTGGCAAGGAGGTCACAAGGCTGGGGGTGGACATGGAAGGACCGGGAAATGAGTGTGATCAGGATGCATGAAGTGAAATTCCCAAAGAATCAATAAAAAAGAAGTTGGGTATAGGACATGTTGGGGTAAAGTGAAGGGGGAAATAATGGTATGTATGTATAATCATATTTTGCTGTATGTGTATATATAAAATTCTTAATAAATAAAATTTAAACAAAAATAGAAGAAACAGAAATCAAAAGAGGTTACCATTTGCCAGCTTTTGGTTATATATTTTATTCTCAAAATAATAACAATTTTGACCATGGAATGAGATCACTCAAACCAGCCCTCTGTGAAGTGTTTCCAAGTCAATCACTTCATCTCTAGACCATGATTATAAATGGTTTCAGCATGTACCACTTAAGGCCTATTTCTTCTATCTTCCCACTTGTCTATTCAAACATTGGTTGAAGATACTTGTGATGTTTAATTCTTTTCACCCCAAAACCTACCATGCTATCACTGCCAAAATGCTAAAAATTGATAATTTTAATTATGTGATTTCTCAGAAAGGAGGAATGCCTCTAACTTCTGATCACATGCTCACATCTTCAGACTTACTATTGCAGTAAAATGATCATTACAGCCCACACTGGCTACAGTATGCACGTCAGTAGCTCAAACAAAAGCCCCATAGGCACTTGGCAAGTAAAGGTACTTGCCCCCAAGCTAAGTCTGAGAACCAGACTAAGATCCTTAGCTCCCACATAGTAGAAGGAGAGACTTAGGTCTCACAAGTTGTCCCCTGACCACTACATAGGCACTGTGATGAGCCACCTACCACAAAGAAAATGTAAAACAAAACTGAGGTGACACGTGGAAATATGGTTCAGTGATTAAGAGCACTTGCTTCTCTTGCAGAGGACCTCAGCTCAGTGCTCAGGGCTCACATGGCAACTCACAACCATCTGAAACTCCATTTCAAAACAGGGCATATCTTCCACCTTCCATTGTCACCAGCCATGCTCATGGTGCATGTATATATGTGCAGGCAAAAAATTCCTATAAAAGAAGATTAAGTCTCTTGGTGGAAAAAAAGAAAGCCTTGTACCCTTCATAACTCCAGGAAGCAAATGTTCATGCACTGTCCAAAGAAGGATCATAAATAAGCAACAGTTGGATGACCGAAAACAAACCATCACTGCATCATTTTAACTACACGCTAACAAGCCCTGGATCCAGGGGATCTCACTCTAGATAACAGAGATGATGTTAATAGTATATGGAGTGATAAGACATCAATACCCTAAAAAGCCACCTGCTGAAAATGGAAAGGTCTTAGGAACATCTTAAGCAGCTTCTTAACCTATCTTCTGTCTAAAGTGTACATGGTAAAAGGGAGAAATGAGCCAACAAGATGACACAGGGGATAAAACTGCTTGCTGCCAAAGCCTCATGATCTGCCTTTGATCACCGGAATCCACATGGTGGAAAAAGAGAAAATATTCCTGCAAGTTTTGCTTTGACCTACACATGCACACCATGAAATGCAGGTGTGCCTGCACATACACAAATAAATAGTATTTAAATTTTAAAATAAAAACACATCGCTAAGTTTGAAAGTGTTGTTTTTCAATAATCATAAAATAAGAATTCCAGTTGATACAAAATGAGTCATAGGAGAATCTTTTCTTCCTCTTTTTTTCTTTAAAACTGTTAAATACTTATCTACTCTGGCTTTTATTTATTTTTAGATGCAAAGACGTGCTGAGGAGTGCTTAAATGAATATGTACTGTCAGCCACCCATAAAAGTAGCTTGTAGATCTCTGCACAATCCTCACAAGCCATGAACCAGAATGAAGTCCTTTCTTAAATAGCCATTTTAGAGTCATTAAAGACAACACAACTTTGATAAAGAAATAAAATAGGTTTTACAAAAGTAAGCTTTCTTTTCTCCTTATGTAGCCATTTAAAACATATCAAAGTGGAGAAACAACTTGTTCTATGATATGACTTATGACAATAGAACACCCCAATTAGCATTTCTATTCTTTTCACTCTTGTTAGTTTTATCTTGCTGGTTTTGAGAATTTTGTTTTCTACACACACGCGTGCGTGCATGCGCACACACACACTCACATGGAAAAAAATAGAAGATAGATTTTCAATTATTAGGATACATGAAATCAAGGTGGCCCCTCCCCTACAAAACATCTGAGTTTGTTACATATGGAATCGATGTGCAAGGCTAATTCATCAAAAACTCGCCGCCAGCCACACTCACCCCTTACCTTCCTCTTGAAGACTGGAAATGCTGTGAAACAGGCAGATCAAAACCAGTAAAAACTGTACAGGCTTGGCCATCATGCTCCTGTCAGGGAATGGTTGGTAAACCTAGCTCACTCTCAAGATCTTGCAGACCTGGTCACAGCCAGTTTCCTTCTTGTCCCATCATCTCTCCCCTCCTCCCTCCTCTTCCCACTCTTCGTTCTTTCTACAGCTACAATCAGTCTGCTTTTTCTTATCCTTTTCTATTGAAAATGTTTATTTGGTTTCTCATCTTTCTTTCTTCCTCTCTCTCCCTCCTCTATCTCCAACTCCTCATTCATTACCATCTCTTATTTTCATCATCTGTCCCACTTACTCCATTTCTAACTCCAGATCACCTTGTCTTCTACTGTCTGCTTCCCCTAACCCCATTGATTACCTTCTATATTTTCTACACCCTGTTCCACTTTTCCTCCCTCTTCTCTTCATTTTCCTCCTTCACCTTCCTCTACTGCTCACTCTGTTTCTCCATCTCTCCCACAACTATGTTTCCTCCATTGTCTTTACCTTTCTCCAGACTACAAAGCTAAACCACTAGCCTTGAAATTAATTATATACATAAAAAGAAACACTTCACAATAGTAGCACTAACTATAAACAAAGAAAGATGAGGAAATTCAAGGTGTTCCCATAAAGATAATCATCCAGATCACATGGAAAGTCATGAGCATAAGGATGCCTTTGTTTCCTTATGTTTCCTTCATAAGCCAGAGTTTCAGAAAATGTTACAGAGACCAAGAAAAGCTTCTTGTTTTATAGGACCCTTTAGGGAATTAATATATTAGATGGCTCCCTGAATAGTGTTCTTTTTATACTACACGAAGTATTTACTAAAATGTGTTTAGTAATGAAACAGGAACATTTTTCAGTGTGGCTGTGTCACCTCCTCCTCCTGGAAACTCCACAAATCCTGTCTTGTACCATCTGCTAGTCATTCCTTGGGGCACTAGGAACATAGTGACCCATCCATCGCCTGCCAGTTCAGAAGACATCTGTATGACAGAATTCTGACACCTGTGCTTGGAAGTGTAGTCGCCCACAACCACCAATAGTAATTGCCTGCACTAGGGTCTGGGAATTAAAAGAGACAGAGAACACGAAGACATGACACCAAGACAGTCCTCTCAAGGTGCCATCTTTATTACAGAGTAAACCACTTATACAGGTAAACCACAAGAGACTTTCCAAGTAAACATATCCAAGCAAAACAGGAAACTTAACCAAGCAAAACAAGAGGTGTCTGCTGAAAACAACAAGAATAGCGAGCCAGCATGACTTGCACGCACGTGACCATCTCAGGTCTAATGGAATGGCTACCTCAGTTCCCCCTTTTTCATTTATGACCAAAGACTCATAAGGCTTCTTTTCTTTTAATACAATAATAATTATGAAATTATGAAAACCATTAGGTAAAATCTACATGTACAATATCCAGTCCATGCGTATTTAGCAACTTAGGAGAAAGAATCTGATTATCCTATCTATCTTGACAAGCTTAGCGTTCTATACCTAAATTTATAACTCTATACCTAGAGTTCTATACCTAAACTTTTATCCTTATTGGTATTACCTATATGAAAGGATTTCTTAACTTCTAAACAATTTAAGTTTAATTGTGGAACTATAACTATTTGGTCTTCAACCCCATCAGAGACTTGAGAAGGAATAAAATTAGTTATTAGAGTAAATAGGAAGTTAATTAACCTTATTTGAGAATAATAAAACCCTAAGTTGAGTAGATTCAATAATCTACCTTTTGTCTTATTTCTATAAGATATACCTGTATATACTTTGTTTCACTCTGAATAGATCATTAATAATTATAAACATCTCCCAATGACAATAAACATCCATGGCCACAGAAAACAACCAAAAACCTACCCTTTAAGGAAAATTGGACCTCATTCTTATGGATTTCTTCTAGCTGACATTTTGGACACGTAGAATTCCTGTTACAGGGTCCAAAGAAAATTGGGAAAATGGTTAATTAAGCAAGCAATAACAATTGTGGTCCAGTCTTTGAATGTTGAGCAATTTCAGGCTATATAAAAGTCCTCTTTGGAACAGTCTAAAATGCTGGACCAATCAAAATTAGTAGCTTTCTTCAAAGTTCTTTTGGGAGCAGGCTTTGATGAGAAACAGCAAATGACCAAACACTGCCTATCCTGGAAATCCTACCATGATGACACAGTGTGTGCTGGTCCCCAAATATTTCCTCCACTAATCTTGTCAGCTATTACAGATAGTCTGTGACCATTTATCTCTCTAAGGGCTGGTCCTGTTGTCACTGGAGTCTTGAGCTTTGCATTATGTCATGTGGATGCTATATCTTAATACCCAGGGAGAGTCAAGAATTTCCTAAGAAATGCCTCATACACCCTCAGGTTTCCAAAGTGCCTAAGAATGAAGACCCCATTGAGACAGTGTCTTCATTGAACACCTCACTGAAGGTGCCTGGGACTCTGGCCTAGATCATTTCATTGATCTTAGTCCACTCGTCAGAGTTGATCTGTAGGCACGGATACGATTGTTATAGGAAGCACAGTCCTCAGATGGGTCCAGGCTCTTTCTCTCGATGGGCGAGGACATTGGGGAGGGAGGTGGCGAGCAGGGATGCTCCCTTTGTGGCTTGCCACTTGGGCTCGGGTACCACCGCTTTTGCTCTCTCTCAGGCGAGCTCGCCCCTCCACACTTAAGGACGGTCAACCACGCTCCCTTCCATCCTGGTCCAGCTGCTGTACCTTCCTTCTCAAATAGAAAGACTGAAGAAGGCACATACACTTTGATCTCTGGTCTCTGGAACACGTGCCTCAGGCTGCAAAAGCTAAGGTGACTTCCATAAAGCCTGAGAGCGGTTCTGCTCTTGAACAGGTGCGATGCTCTGCATTATGTACTGAAGGCAAAGAGCAACTGAGAATTTGTTAACATTTGCTTATATGTCTAGTCTGTGGGACAACAATCTCTTCACATAATTTTGCTTATTACAGTTCTTTCTCCAAAGACTGAATTTAAAAGTATCCACAACATTTTCAATTACAGTAAGACATTAATAAATCATAAATTAACAAAATTTTTATATTTGCTTAAAAAATCATTTATCAAATGCTAGCTTCCAGATTATCTGGAAAACTAAAGATACAAGTTGCTAGAAATCTGGGTTCCCAATTAAATTCTGATTTTTAAAAGTATATAAAATGTCCCTCAAATTACTCCAAGTCCCACTGCAGAAGTGTTTATTTCACCCTTTTCATAAGGTATTTAAGTTTACAACTTGCTAAACATTTTATCCAAACATGGGAAAACTGCCTGGAAATGCATAGTACAATGAAGTAGGACAGAGTCATTTCGGCCCCAGCACTGAGACCTGCAAATTTAGACTTTTCAAAGTTGCATAGCTGCAAGATGGTTATTGCCAACAAGCTATTGCTCAGTTTTATTTCAGAAGAAATAATGTATTTCAGAAACTGCAGTTCAGTAGACTGTTCTACATTTACTCTTTGGATGGACCAAAGAAAAACCCCAAATACATTAAAACAGCAGCTCTACAGAACTTAATAAAAAGTAAATCAACTTTGCAATTAGTTTTCTTTGGCATCTGAATACAAAGTGTTTATCAGTGTCGTCTATACAGTGACTAGTCCAGGATGTGCAGCATTTTCAAAATCCCTGTGTGTCCCTTATATGCAAGTTTCTCTTCCCATAATTATCAGGCAATCCTTTAATGACAAAAGGTTTCACAGTTCCTGAATTTTCCTCCTCATCTTTCCAAGTAAGCATTTGAGAACTATATTCAGTATTTTGAGAATGCCCAATTCCCTGAAGGTGGGTAATGGTAGGCCCTTTAGGCCAGTTCTGGGGTTACCCACTCGGTCCCAAACCACTATATTCAAAGTCCCACTTTCAGGAAACCAGGGACAATTAGCATCTACTTGACTTAAAAAGTCCTGAAGAGTTCAACTTTCAAACCCAACTCCTCGTGTTTTGAGTAATTGTTTGAGTGTTTCAATAAACGCTCCCCTGCTATTGCTCTGTCCCATATTGCGCTGTCTGGCCCTTACCTTGCACTCTTGCTGATGGGCGATCACCGATGTGCTTTCCTTTTGGCCCAATGGACGTCCTAAGTCATAGCATTCCTCAGCAAGTCCGTCGTTGTCAGGTTCAATGCCAGGTTTCGACACCACCTGTAGTCGTCCGCGACCACCAATAGTAACCACCTGCACAAGGGTCTGGGAATTATAAGAGACAGAGAACACAAAGACATGACACCAAGACACCAAGTGCTCTGATCAAGTTGTCATCTTTATTACAGAGTAAACCACTTATATAGGTAAACCACAAAGGACTGTCCAAGTAAACATATCCAAGCAAAACAGGAGGCTTAACCAAGCAAAACAGGAGGCTTAACCAAGCAAAACAGGTGGTGTCTGCTGAAAACAAGAGTAGCGAGCCAGCATGACTTGCACGCACGTGACCATCTCAGGTCCAATGGAATGGCTACCTCATGGAAGCAGCAGTGAATGTGGTGGATGGAGTCTGGATAGTTGTCTTTTTTTTAAGATTTATTTATTATGTATGTACACTTGCATGGTAGCAGAGAGCACCAAATCTCATTGTAGATGGTTGTGAGCCACCGTGTGGTTGCTGGAAATTTAAAACAGGACCTTTGGAAGAGCAACCAGTGCTCTTAACCTCTGAACCATCTCTCCAGCCCCGGATAGTTGTCTTGTAGGGAACACTGTTGGCTTTCTAGCCAGAATGATCACACTCTCCTGTGCATGTGAGGTCAGGATGCAGTAAGGAGTCACAGTGGACTCTCCTCTAAATTCCTAGCTCCCATGAGTTCAGTTGTTCTTCAATGAAAAATGAAGAACTCTGTCAAAACACAAACACTAGAAAGTCAAGGCAAGAATGTGAGAGTTTATTCTTTTGTAATTTTCTTTTTGAAAATTTTGGTTGGCTGTGAGATTAATTGGTTAGTTGGATTTTTTTAATTCTTTATTAATTATTACACTTTATTCATGGTTAATTGGATTTTTTAGACATGGTTTTCTATAGCCCAAGCTGACTTCAAATTCTCGATGTAGATAAAAACAGATCTTGAACTCCTGATCCTCCTGCTTCATAGTGCTGGGATTATAGGCATGTGTGACCAGGCCCAGATTCAGCAGTCATTTTTATTGATTAATACTGAACCCATTAATGAGATATAATTTTAAGTTCTTCCGTATTTTACAGTGTAGATGGTGATAGCAAATTAATCAAGAAATATATCACCTCAAAAATGTATTACATTTGTGAGCAAAGTATTGAAAGTTTTTTAATGTAATGCTTTTATGTTTTATGTTTCTTTTTCACTTTTGAAAATGATCTAAGATTTTTATTTTGGGTAATTCTTTATGATATAGCCTGATTAGAGTTTTTTTTCTCTTTCTACTCCTCCCAGTTCCTCCCCACCTCTCCTCCCATCCAAATGTACTCCCTTTCTGTCTCTCATTAGAAAAGAATAGGGTTTTTTTGTTTTTTGTTTTTGTGGGGGAGTTGGTTTGGATTTTTTGGAGTTGTTTTTTTGTGAGTGTGTTTTATTTGTTTGTTTTGGGAGACAGGATTTCTCTTGTGTAGCCTTGGCTGTCTGGACTCACTTTGTAAACCAGACTAGAATTGAACTCACAGAGATCTGCTGGCCTCTGCCTCTGCCTCTGCCTCTGCCTCTCTGAGTTCTGGGATTATAGGCATGCATTATTACTCCTGGCTGAAAAACAACAGTTTTTTTTAAGAGATAACAAAACATAACAAAATAAAATATAAAATAAAACAAAACCAAAGTTAGACAAAGCAAACCAAAAGAAGAAAAAGAGTCCCAGAAGAAGGCACTGGAACCAGAGACTCACTTGTTCACACTCTCTAAAAATACTAAACTGAAAGCCATACTATATAGGCAGAGGACTTTGTGAAGACCCGTGTCAGCTTTGTGTGTGTTGCTTCAGTCTCTCTGAGTTCATATGAGTTTTGCTCCATTGATTTAGAAAGCCTTGTTCTTCTGGTGTCCTCCATCCTCTCTGAATCTTACACTAATTTTACCTCCTCTTCTATGAAGACCCTGAGCTCTGAGAGAAAAAATTTGGTGGAAACATCTGTAAAAGTAGCTTTTATTCACCTGATATTTTTGTCATCTCCATTTGATAACCTAGGCATAGTCCTGGAAGCTTCTAGCCTCTGTACAATCTAATCTAGGCCTAGAATGAGTTCAGCCTCTGACTTACTGCTGAGTAAGCTCACTATTTCTAGTTCTCTCTCTGGCTGGCTGGTTCAATTTGCTGTTCTGGATCAAACTCCTTTCCAAGCTGACTGATTCAGTCTGACTTCTTTCAGTTTCTTAATGAATTTCTCTGCTTGGCCTCAGACTAACTCTGGAAATCTGTTTTAATCTTCTGGCTATTTCTTATTCTGTGGCTTGTTTCCTCTTTCAAACTGTTTCTAAACTCTCCTGGTAAAACTGCCTCCTCCTTCCACCCCCTGCCCTGCACTGCTCTCTTAAGTCACTTCTCTTTCCTGTCTGTTCTCATGAGATTTGGGCATTCTGTCAAATCTCTCTTTGATTTGTCATTTTGTCTGCCACTCAATTAGACATCACCTTCAAACATGGGTGCTTCCTTCTCCAAACTAACTTCACCTTCATTGTTTGGGATTAAATTTTGCAGTAAAACTATGTCTGCATTCCAACTGGATCAAACAGGCCTAGAAGGTCTTTGGATGTGATCAGAGCAGCCAAGCTGCTGGAATAAAATTCCTCTATAAACATCCTATTTAGAGCTATATCTTTCAAGGACTCTCCTCTCTCTCTTTCTCTCTCTCTCTCTCTCTCTCTCTATCTCTCTCTCAGTGTGTGTGTGTGTGTGTGGTTGATGTCTGGCTGTGCTTCTTTGTATTTGTTCCCATCTGCCATAGGAGGAAGTTTCTCTGATGATGGCTGAACAAGACAATGATCTATAAGTATTTTATTGTTATTTTTTTGAGACCAGTAGTATTTGTTTTTACCCTAGGTTTCTGGGTTATCTCATCTCTGGTTCTTGGTTACCCAAGCAGTGTCCAGGATGGGTTTAATCTCCAGGCATGGGGATTAAGCCAAATAAGGTATTGGTGGCACAAGTGTTGTGCCACCACTGCTCTAGCATATTTGAAAGGCAGGAAAGATTGCAGATCAAAGGCTTTGTACCTAGGTTGATGATTACATTTCTCTTTTGGTAGGCTGCAAAGTACTTTCCCATAACAAAAACACCAGAAAAAGGGAGTGACAGTTCTGTGTAGGCACCAGCTCAACCTCTACATGTCCAGTGAGTTGTGTAGGTGTTATCTTCAGAAATGGGCCCTTGCTGTCAGTTTACAACATGCACAACTTCCTGAGTTGTTTGGGGATTTCTGTCTACCCCTTTAAAAATCAAATTAATTAGATGTAATGCAATACTCATACTGGAGGCTTCCTTTGGTAACAAGAGATGACCAGTTGGGGCTCTCTCTGCCTCATTATTTTAAGACTTCATTAGATCATATATTTTAGAAAATTTCCAATGTACGAGGTTTCTATAGTACCCCTGAAATGCCGTTAAATTCTAGCTGTCTTTTCCTGCATTCCTTCCCTAAACCTCTTCTTCCCAACCCTTCCATACCTTTTTCTTCCACATCCCTACCATCACCAATCCACCCCCTAAATTCTATTCTATTTCTTCATTCCAGTGAAATCTATGTGTGGCCCAAAATCCCTTTCTCTATACCTGAACTCTCCGGAACTATGGGTTGTAGCTTGGTTATCATTTGTTTAATGGCTAATATCCACATATAAGCAAATACATGCCATATTTATTTTTCTGTACTTGAGTTACCTCACTTGTGATGATTTTTTTTCTAGTCCCATCCATTTGTCTGCAAATCCATGATGTCATTTTTAACAGCTGAGTAATACTCCATTGTCTAAATGTTTATCCATTCTTTGGTTGAGTGACATCTATATTAGTTCAAGCTTCTGTCTACGGAAGAAATGAATATGGTTGAGTAGGTATCCTTTTGGTAGGATGGAGCATTCTTTGGGTATTTGCTCAAGACTAGTATCTAGGATCTTGAGGTAGATGAATTTCCAACATTCTGAGAAATCCAAATACTGATTTCCATGGTGGCTATAAAAGTTTGTACTACTACCAGCAAAAGCACCCACATTCATTTTTTAAAAATTACTAAAGCTTAAATCACACATTGGACCCCACACATTAATTGTGGGAGACTGCAACACCCCACTGTCATCACTGAACAATTCAGCAAGACAGAAACTAAACATAGAAACAAAGAAACTACCCGGCATTATCAGTCAAATGGACCTAGCAGACATCTACAAAACATTTCCACTAAACACAAAAAATATATATACCTTCTTCTCATCACCTCATGGAACCCTCTCCGAAACTGACTACATATTCCATCACAAATCAAGTCTCAATCTGTAGGCAGTCATTTTGTTCTGACGACAGTGTCCTTTGCTTTACAGAAGCTTTTCAATTTCATAAGGTCCCATTTATTGATTGTTGCTCTTAGAGCCTGTGCTGTTGGTGTTCTGTTCAGGAAGTTATCTCCTGTGCCAATGAGTTCAAGGCTCTCCCCCACTTTTTCTTCTAACAGGTTTAGTGTGTCTAGTTTTATATTGAGGTCTTTGATTCACTTGGACTTTAGTTTTGTGCAGGATGATAAGTATGGATCTATTTCCTTTTTTCTACATGTAGACATCCAGTTAGACCAGCACCATTTGTTGAAGATGCTGCCTTTTTTCCATTGAATGGTTTTGGCATCTTTGTCAAAAATCAGGTGTCCTACAGATTGGGAAAAGATCTTCATCAACCCTATATCTGACAGAGGACTAATATCCAGTATATATAAGAACTCAATAAGTTAAACAGCAACAAATCAAGTAATCCAATTAAAAAATGGAGTACAGAGCTAAACAGAGAATTCTTGATAGAGAAATATTGAATGGCAGAGAAACACTTAAAGAAATGTTCAACGTCCTTAGTCATAAGGGAAATGCAAATCAAAACGACCCTAAGATTTCACCTTACAGCCATCAGAATGGCTAAGATTAAAAATTCAAGTGACAACACATGCTGGAGAGGTTGTGGAGAAAGGGGAACCCTCCTCCACTGCAAGTGGGAATGTAAACTTATACAACCACTCTGGAAAGCAATCTGGCTCTTCCTCAGACAAATAGGAATAGCGCTTCCTCAAGATCCAGCTATAGCACTCCTAAGCATATACCCAAAAAAGTCTCAAGTACACAATGAGGACATTTGCTCAACCATGTTTGTAGCAGCTTTATTTGTAATAGCCAGGAGCCAGAAACAGCCCAAATGCCCCTCAGTGGAGGAATGGATACAGAAATTGTGGTACATCTACACAATGGAATATTACTCAGTAATAAAAAACAAGAAAATCATGAAATTTGCAGGTAAATGGTGGGATCTGGAAAAGACCATCCTGCGTGAGTTATCCCAGAAGCAGAAAGACGTACACGGTATATACTCACTCATACAGACATAAAATATAGGATAAACCTACTAAAATCTGTACACTTAAAGAAACTAATCAGAGGGAGAACTCTTGCTAAAATGCTCAATTCCTATCCAGAAAGGCAAAAGGATGGACATCAGAAGAAGGAGAAAAGAAGGAACAAGTCAAGAGCCTGATAGAGAGGACCTCTGAATTGCTCTGCCCTGCAGACTATCAATGCAGATGCTGAGACTTTTGGCAGAGTGCAGGGAATCTTAGGAAAGATGTGGGAAACAGTAAGATCTGGAGAGGAGAGGAACTCCACAAGGAGAGCAACAGAACCAAAAAATCTGAGCATAGGGGTCTTTCCTGAGACTGATACTCCAACCAAGCACCAGGCATGGAGATAACCTAAGACCCCTGCACAGATGTAGCCCATGGCAGTTCAGTATCCAAGTAGGTTCCATTGTAATAGGAACAGAGACTGTCTCTGACATGAACTGATTGGCCTGCTCTTTAATTACCTCCCCCTGAGGGGAAAGCAGCATTACCAGAAGAAGACAATGCAGCCACTCCTGATGATACCTAATTGACTAGGATCAGAAGGAAGGAAAAGAAGACCTCCCCAATCAGTGGACTTGGGGAAAGGCATCCTGCAGAGGGTGGAGGAAGTGAGGGATTGGGACGGGAGGAGGGAGGGAACCACAGGGGGGGATACAAAGTGAATAAAGTATAATTAATAAAGAATTAAAAAAAAAACAAATCAAGTCTCAACAGATACAAGAAAATTGAAATAACCTTGGATCTTATCAGACCACCATGGATTAAACCTGAACTCAAAAACAACAGAAAGACTACAAGCTCATAGAAACTAAACTACTCTCTACTCAATGACCACTGGCTCAAGGAAGAAAGAAAGAAATTAAAGGCATTCTAGAATTCAATTAAAACAAAGGCACAACATACTCAAACTTATGGGATACAATAAAAGCAGTGCTAAGAGGAAAGTTCATAGTACTAAGTGCCTTCGTAAGGAAATCGTAGAGATCTCACACTAGTGACTCAGCAGCACAACTGAGAGCTCCACAGCAAGAAGAAGCAGACAGACCCAAAAGGAGCAGACAGCGGGAAATAATCAAACTCAGGGCTGAAATCAACCCATTAGAAACAAAAAACAAAGACTCAACAAAATCAAGATCTGATTCTTTGAAAGAATTAGCAATATACATAAACCCTTAACCAAACTAAATAAAAGACAGAGAGAGAGTATCAAATTAACAAAATCAGGAATGAAAATAGGGACATAACAACAGATACTGAGGGAATCCAAAGAAACACTAGGTCTTACTTCAAAAACCTATATTCCATAAAATTGGAATATAAAATATAAAATTGGAAATCTAAGTAAAATGGATGGTTTTCTTGATAGATACCACTTTCCAACATTGGTTAAAAACTTAAATAGAAATAAAAGCATTCATTAAAAGTCTCCCAACGGAAGAAGAAGAAGAAGAAGAAGAAGAAGAAGAAGAAGAAGAAGAAGAAGGAGAAGGAGAAGGAGAAGGAGAAGGAGAAGGAGAAGGAGAAG
>NW_026590435.1:555785-603874 GCF_907164565.1 Psammomys obesus
GAGAAGGAGAAGGAGAAGGAGAAGGAGAAGGAGAAGGAGAAGGAGAAAGAAAGAGCCAGATGGTTTTAGCTCAGAATTCTACCAGATATTCAAGAAGAGCTACTGCCAATGCTTGACAAACAGAAACAGAAGAAATATTACCAAACTCATTCTATAAGACCATAGTCATGCTCATACATAAAACACACAAAAACTCAACAATGAAAGAGAATTTCAGACCTAATCCCCCTTATGAACATTGATGCAAAAATACTCAATAAAATATTCACAAACTTAATCCAAGTACACAGCAAAAACAAGTTCAACATACAAAAAAATCCATCAATGTAATCCAACCATCATAGAAACAAACTGAAAGAAAAAAAAAAAAACATGATCAGCACATTAGATACTGAAAAACCCTTTGACAACATCCAACATCTCCACGTTAAAAGTCTTCAAGAGATCAGGGATACAATGGGCATACCTAAACACAATAAAGGCAATGTACAGCAAGCCAATAGCCAACACCAAAGTAAATGGAGAGAAACTTAAAGCAATTCTATTAAAATCAGGGACAAGACTGCCAATTCTCTTTGATTCTATTCAACATAGTACTTGAATTTCCAGCTTGAGCAATAAGATAACTAAACAAGATCAAGAGCACACAAATTGGAAAGGAAGAGTTCAAAGTATTACTGTTTACAGATGATATGATAGTATACATAAGTGACCCCCAAAATTCTACCAGGGAACTGCTATAGCTGATAAACACCTTCAACAAACTGCCTAGATGCAAAATTAACGCAAAAAAATTAGTAGCTCTCCTTTATACAAGTGATAAATGGACTGCGAAAGAAATTAAGGAAACAACACCCATAACAATAGCCACAAATAATATAAAATATCTTGGTCTAACTCTAACCATGCAAGTGAAAGTATCACAAAAACTTCAAGTTTCTGAAGGAAGAAATTGAAGATGTCAGAAGTTGGAAAGATCTTCCATGCTCATAGATCCATAGGATTAACATAGTAAGAATGGCCATCTTACCAAAATCAATCTACAGAATCAATGTAATTCCCATCAAAATACTAACACAATTCTTTACAGACCTTGAAAGAACAATTCTAAACTTCATATGGAATTAAAAAAAAAAAACAGGATAGCTAAAACAATTTTGTGGAATAAAATAATGACTGAATACATCATCATCCCTGATTTCAAGCTGTACTACAGAGAAATAGTAATTTAAAAAAAAAAAACAACACATGGTATTGTCATTTTAAAAAGTCAGACAGGCCCGTGGTAGCTCAGTAACCAAGTAGTTTTCCAAAGTAAGGGGAACAAGGACTATTTCTAACAGGATTTCAAGGGCAGGCTCTTTGACCTCCCCCCACCCCAGGGGAGGAGCAGTCCTGTTAGGCCACAGAGGAGGACTTTGCAGCCAGCCCTGAAGATAACTGATAAAACAGGGTCAAATGAAAGGGGAGGAGGTCCTCCGATATCAGTGGACGTGGAAAGGGGCAGGGAAGTGACCAGGGAGGAAATGTGAGGTTGGGGGAGGGAATGAGGGAGCAGGATACAGCTGGGACACAGAGTTAACAAAATGTAACTAAAAAGAAAAATAAAATTAAAAAAAAAAGTCAGACAGGGTGATCAATAGAATAGAATAAAGAACACCAAAATAAACCCACACACCTACAGACACTTGATTTTTTGCAAAAAAGCCAAAACCATATTAAGAAAGAAGAAAAAAGAAAGAAAGAAAGAAAGAAGGAAGGAAGGAAGGAAGGAAGGAAGGAAGGAAGGAAGGAAAGAAAGAAAGAAAGAAAGAAAGAAAGAAAGAAAGAAAGAAAGAACCTTCAACAAATGGTGCTGGTATAACCGGGTGTCTGCATGCAGAAGAGTGCAAATAGATCCACATTTATGACCTTGCACAAAATTCAAGTCCAAGTGGACCAAATAACTTAACATAAAACTGGATACACTAAATCTAATAGAAGAAAAATTAGCAAATACCCTTGGTACAGGAGACTAATTTCTAAATAAAACACCAACAGCTCAGGCTCTATAAACAACGACTAATAAATAATACCCCATTAAACAGAAAAGCTTCTGTAAGGTTAAGGACACTGTCAATAGAACAAAATGGTATCCTACAGATTCAGAAAAGATCTTCATCAACCCTACATCCTAAGAGGGCAAATATCCAAAATATATAAAGAACTAAAGAAATTAAACACCAAAAACCCAAATAATCCAATTTAAAAATGGGGTAGAGAGGGAACTAGGTAGGAGAGAATGTGAGGAAGGAAACAAGATGTGGGGAGAGTGGGGAGGGGAGGGAGGGGAGAGGACTTGGAAAGAAAAGGGAAAACAGAAGTGGGGGCATCATTGAGACAAGCTAGAGACTTATGACAGGGTAGGCTCCAGGGAGGATATGGAGAGGTCTCTAGCTGAGTCCCCTAGCAGTGGGGGCATGGAGACTGAGAAGGCCAGCTTCTAGCCAGGCAGGACTTAGAAGGGGAACACCTGTCCACATACAGAACCTTCTTCCCAAAATTTACCTGGTCTACAAGATGTGCAGAGAAAGAGTAGAGACTGAGGTAATGTCCAACCAATGCCTGGCCCACCCTGAGACCCTCCTCATGAGAGAAAGCCAACCCCTGACATCATTAATGGTACTCTTCTATGTTTACAAACAGGAGCCTATCATAGCTGTCCTCTGAGAAGCCCCGCCCAGCAGCTGACCTAATCAGATGCTGAGACTCACACTTGCAGATCAAGGAGACTTGTGGAAGAGTAGGAGGGAAGACTAGAAGGACCCGGAGGGGACAAAAATGTCAAAAGAAGACCAACAGAGTCAACTAACATAAACCCATGGGGGCATACAGAGATGGAAGCACCAACCAAGGACCATGCAGGGACTAGACCTATAAACATATATAAACCCAGAGAGCAGCTTAGCCTCTATGCGGGTCCCCTAGAAAGATGACACGGTCTCTGTTGCACGCTTTTCGATCACTTCCCCCTGGCAGGACTGCCTTGCCAGGACACTGTGAAAGAGGAAGTACACATTCCTGATGTGATCAGATGTGCTGGGATAGGTTTTGGGGGGAGACTCCCATTTTCTGAGGATCAGGGGAGGGAAAATAGGTGAATGAAGGAAAGGAAGGAAGGGACCAGACAGAGAGAAGGGAGGTGGACTATAATGAGAATAACTAAATTTTTAAAAAAGAAAGAAGTTAAAATAAATTTAAAAAAAACACATAAATGAAAAAAAAAAAAAAACCTAACTGGGGTACAGAACTAAACCAAGAATTCTCAACAGAAAAATCTCTAACAGCCAAGAAGCACTTAAAGAAATGTTCAAAGCCCTGTACCCCATATTTTAATTGGATTACTTGATTTGTTGCTGTTTAATTTCTTGAGTTCTTTATATATTCTGGATATCAGCCCTCTGCCAGATATAGGGTTGGTGACGTTCTTTTCCCAATCTGTAGGCAGTGTTTTGTTCTGACAACAGTGTCCTTTGCTTTACAGAAGCTTTTCAATTTCATGAGGTCCTATTTATTGATTATTGATCTTAGAGCCTGTGCTGTTAGTGTTCTGTTCAGGAAGTTGTCTCCTGTGCCAATGAGTTCCAGGCTCTTCCCCACTTTTTCTTCTAAATGGTTTAGTGTGTCTGGTTTTATATTGAGGTCTTTGATCCACTTGGTCTTTATTTAGTTTTGTGCAGGGTGATAAATATGGGTCTATTTGCATTTTTCTACATGTAGACATCCAGTTAGACCAGCACCATTTGTTGAAGATGCTGTCTTTTTTCCTTGTATTATTTTGGCATCTTTGTCAAAAATCAAGTATCCCTTAGTGTGTGCATGCACAGATGTAGCCCATGGCAGTTCAGTGTCCAAGTGGACTCCCTAGTAATGGGAACAGGGACAGTCTCTGACATGAACTCAGGGGCTGGCTCTTTGGTCACCTCCCCATGATGGGAGAGCAGCCTTACCAGGCCCCAGAAGAAGACAATGCAGGCAGTCTCGATGAGACCTGATAGGCTAGGGTCAGAGGGAAGAGGAGGATGACCTCCCCTATCAGTAGACTTGGGGAGGAGCATGGGAGGGGATGATGAAGGGAGGGTGGGATTGGGAAGCATGAGAGAGGGGGCCATAGCTGGGATACATAGTAAATAAACATAAACTGTAATTTATAAAAAAAAAAAGCAAATTTTAAAAATTAAAAAAGAAATGCTCAAAGTTCTTGGTCATCAGAGAAATACAAATAAAAATTTGCATCTGAGATTCCATCTTACACCCATTGGAATGGCTAAGATCAAAAACTCAAGTGACAGCATGTGCTGGTGAGAATTTGAAGAAAAAGGAACACTCTTCCATTGCTGGTGGGAGTGCAAACTTGTACAAATCAATATGGCCCTTTCTCAGAAAACTGGGAATAGTTCTACTTCAAGACTCAGCTATACCACTCCTGGGCCTATACCCAAAAGATGTTCCACCCTACAACAAGGACATTTGCTCAGCTCTGTTCATAGCAGCTTTATTTGCAATAGTCAGAATCTGGAAACAATTTAAATGTCCCTGAACTGAAGACTAGATAAAAATAAAAAATAAAAAAAACTGGTACATTTACACAACAGAATACTACTCAGCTTTTAAAAACAAGAAAACCATGACATTTGCAGGCAAGTGGATGAAACTAGAAAATATCATCCTGAGTGAGGTGACCCAGACCCAGACCCAGAAAGACACACATGGTATGTACTCACTTATAATTGATATTAGCTGGTAATTATAGGACAATCCACAGACCCAAAGAAGGTAACTAACAAGGAAGACCCGAGGGGATGATGGAATCTCACTCACAAGTGGAAATAAAATAGACATCTGGAGTACATAGAGGGAAGAAACTGGATGGGAAGGGTAACAGGGGTGGGGATCAGGTCTAAGGAGAGTGGGGGGGAGACTGAGAAAGAGAGCAGAAATTATGATAGGCATCTCTGTGACATGGGAGTCTTCTGGGAGTCTAGAGAGGTAACCCTAGCTTAAGACTCCTAGCAGCAGGGAGATATAAACCCTGAAGTTACCACCTCCTAAAGCCATACAGGACTTCTAGTAGAGAGAGGAAGACACCTACCCACCCACAAAACCTTTCACCCAAAATTTTTCTACAAGAAGTGTAGGGATAAAGATGGAGCAGAGACTGGTCCAACTTGATACCCACCTCATGGGAAAGAGCCAACCTCTGACATTATGATACTCTGCTATGCTTGCTGATAGGAGCCTAGCATATCTGTCCTCTGAGAGACTTCAACCACCAACTGATTGATGGAAACAGATGCTGAGACTCAAAGTCAAACAATAGGCAGAGCTCCAGGAGTCTTGTGGAAGAGTGGAAGGAAGAATTGGGAGAACAGAGGGGTCGAGGACAACACAAAAAGACCTACAGAGTAAACTAACCTCAACTCATGGTAGGGGGTGGAGGGAAAGGTGTTTCTCAGAGACTGAACCACCAACCAAAGGGCATGCATGGGCTGGACCCAAACCCCCTACACATATGTGGCAAATGTGCATCTTAGTCATATGTGGGGCCCCTAACAATGGGAGTAGAGGCTGTCTCTGACTGTTCCCTGCCTTTGGACCTCTTCCCTCTTACTGGGCTTCCCTGTTTACCCTCTGTGGGAGTGCATGCAGGAAGCCCAGTAAGAGGGAAGAGGTCCTACTGCAACTTGAGGTTCCAGGATGGGCTGGCCCATGAAAGAGAGAGGAAAGTTGGGGGAGGCACAAGCATGGGATTGGGAAGAGAGGAGGGAAGGAGCTGTGATCCAGGCTGTAAAGTAAATAAATTAAATTAATTAATTAATGATTAAATTAATGAATGAATGAAAAAATACAGACAAAAAGGAATAGTAGGTGTGAATCCTCAAGCAGAGATGTGTATTGCATGAAAACTTAAAACAACCATTAAGGCTCCAGTGTATCTGGGATTTTTGGCTGTAAATCTGGATAGAAAGCTGGTTCTGCATGCAGCACTGCATGCCCAATCAGTGCTAGTTTTCTTACCTGTACAATGAGTATTGAAAAATGTTAAAACTGGGCTCTATGGCTCAGGGATATAAAGCTATTCTGGAGGCTGAGGCAGATGGAGCTTAAGTTCAAGACTTGCCTGCATTACATAGTGGGCTCAATACCAGCCTGGAGAATTTAGCAAGATACTGTTTCAAAAAAAAAAAAAAGAGTGAAAATAGGGATGGAGATGTAGTCTCAGTGGTATAACACCTGCCTAAAGTCCCTCAGTGATGGGCTGGGATGTGATTCAGTGATAGAGTACCTGCCTAAAAACCCCCAGTGAGAGCTTGAAAGCATGGCTCAGTAGTAGAGCACTTGCCTCACAGAGGGGCTGAAAGTAGGGATGAGGCGTGGTTCTGCACTAGAATCATTGCAAGCTGACAACTCCTTTTCTGAATAAAGTCTAAGAAACACTCATAAATTCAGTCTTTGCTTGAACACTGAACTGCCATGGGCTACATCTGTGCAGGGGTTCTAGGTTATCTCCATGCATGGTACTTGGTTGGAGTATGAGTCTCTGGAAAGACCCCTGTGTTCAAATTTTTTGGTTCTGTTGCTCTTTATGCAGTTCAGTGTCCAAGTTAGTTCCATAGTAATGGGAACAGGAACCTCCTCTGACATAAACTGATTAGCCTGCTCTTTTATCACCTTACCAGGCCACAGAAGATGACAATGCAGCCACTCCTATGAGATCTGATAGACTAGGATCAGAAGGAAGGAGAGGAGGACCTCCCCTATCAGTGGACTTGAGGGGGAAGGGGAGCATGGGTGAAGAAAGGGGAGGGAAGGTGGGATTAGGAGGGGAGGAGGGAGGGGTTTATGGGGGGATACAAAGTGAATAAAGTATAATTCATAAAAGTTTAAAAAAATTCAGTCTTTGCTTATTCAATAATGCCTATCCAAGGGTCAATTGTAGGGGACACAGAACACTGATTTTATAATTCCAAATATGTGACTCCCTAAGGAATGGGAATGAGGTTGTTATTATAACAGATAAATTCCAAAATATCATCAGGTAAACATAGAAATGTTTTTCATGTTCCTTCCTATAGTTTAGGTCTCAACCATCTCCCCCTTCTTAAGTTTTATATATTAAAGCCATACTCTTACTTGGTCCCACAGGATTTATGGGATCCCAGTCTCATTTTGGTCAGACCTCCCTAAGAATGCCTACATTCATGTGGGGAAACTTGCTATCCCCATATCTCCTCTGCATATATTTACTAGTGCATTTGTTTATTCAGCACATCTTTGGTAAGTGACCCTAAGTTTGAGATTTTGAATTATGAACTATAATTCAAATCTAGCACTTCCACTGAAAGAGCTCACACTAAATGGGACTGTAGATCACAAACAATACTTTCAGAATGGGGAGTTCTGCTGGATTATATAGGCATGCAGGTGATGAGCAGGTTGGCATAGGTAAGGAACTACAGACAGTAAGAGAGGAATGACATTCAGGGTAGGATAAAGGACATGAGAGAAAAAAAAAAGGAAAATACAAGAGAAACCATAGGGTAAGGTCAAAGAGACATTCATCAGAGAGTGAGAACACACAGGTCAATAGTGTCTCGATTATGGAGGATTGAAACCCAGTTAAGAAGATTAGGCCATCTGCTGAGTTGCTTCACAGATGGCTAATAGTATTCATTATGTTTGGGTTCTTACTAACAGCTTTGATGGATAACCTTAATTCCATGCACAGGGATCATCTGCTTTTTCAATCTCTAGAACCTACCATGTAGTAATAACCATGACAGTGACAGGTAATCTTTGTTAAGCAGGACCCATATATACTTTCATATATACTTTAAGTAGTTTCCAGAGTTAAACATGTTTAAACTTCCCAGCATCTCTGAGAGCCGCAGATGGGAAATGCCATGTTACTTAAGAATCCACAACTACATCAAGCCATTGGTGAAGTTCATTCTTGGTATCCACCCCTCAAGAGCAGCAAGTGTTTTTAACCCCTGAGCCATCTCTCCAGCCCTCACCTTTAAAACAAATAAACACACACACACACACACACACACACACACACACACATGCATAGAAAATGTTCTTGAGAGCCAAACACTGAATGATAACACCAATTGGGTGTCCTTTCCAAAGTGCTCAGGACCAGAAGCATCTGGAGATTTTGTTTTTTATATTTTAGAATAAGTGCATATATTTAATGAGCTATGTTGGTGATAGCTAAGCAAGGATTTCATTTATGTGATTTATATAAAAATCCTATAAATCAGCTAATACATTATTTTATGACATCTGTGTTTTGATCACAGACCATTAAATGATGTCTGTTGTGTTATTTTACTGTGGAGCCATGTTGGTGCCATAATCATTGCAGAGTTTGGAATATCAGATATTTAAATAGATAACAATGTCAATAATGATAATGTTAAAACAGTGCTCTCAAAGTGAAGTTATAATATTTAAGACTGATCAAGACTATCATACTGTCTCTTACTTTTAATAGTTAATAAGTGAGAAAATAATGGCCAGGTAGACAATTCAGATATTAAGAGAACTGGCTGCTCTTGCGGAGGTCTTGAGCTCAGTTCCTAGCACCCACGGAGTGCCTCACAACCACAAAGACACAAAAGATGTTAAGTTGGCTTGAACCAATTCCCTAGTGTTAAATTGACCCTGCTAATGCCTGCTTTTAAATATTTAGGATTTTCTTTTCCCTGGTACCATTGATCTTGATCATCTAGTGGAATATAACCCCTCTTTATAATAAAGGTAACATTCATTTCACTATTTTGAAATGAAAGTTATAAATAACATGCCCTCATTATTTAACTGTCAGACAAAAAATGAAAGGAAGTCAAGTAATAAGTAGCCATGCCTATGGCTCACACCAGCACTCAGAAGCTAGAGGCAGGCATATCTCTGAATTCAGCCTGGTCTACAAAGCGAGTTCTAAGACATCCAGCTACACAGAGAAACCCTGTCTCAAAAGCCAAAAAGACAAAGATTGTATCCACCAGGGTGTGGAAGGAGATACTGAGACTCATAGCCAAACTTTGGGCAGAGTGCAGGAATCCTTATGAAAGAAGAGGGAGAGAGAAAGACCTGGAGGGGACAGGAACTACACAAGGAGAACAACAGAGCCAAAATACCTGGGCCCAGGGTGTCCTGCAGAGACCAATACTCCAACCAAGACTCCACCATGCATGGAGAGGACCTAGACCCCTTATTCAAAGGAAGCCCACGGGCTACTCAGTTTCCAAGTGGGGTCCCTAGTAAGGGGTACAGGGTCTGTCTCTAATATGAACTCAGTGTCCAGATCTCTGACACCTCCCCCTAGGGGTTGCAGCCTTACCAGGCCACAGAGGAAGATGATGCAGCCAGCCTTGATGAGATCTGATAAGCTAGAGTCAGATAAAAGGGGAGGAGATCTTCCCCTATCAGGGGACTAGGGAAAGGTAATAATGGGAGAAGGGGATGGGACTGGAAGGACATGAAGGAGGGGGCTGCAGCAGAGATATTATAATTTATAATTATTATAAATTATAATAAATAAATATATAAATAAAATTAAAATTTAAAAGGCCAAAAAAGAAGGAAGGATTATATGGAAACATAGCAAAGCTGATATATTAAAAAAAATAGCTAGAAGCTTTTCAATCAAAAAACAATCTTTTTATTACAGAAGCTAAGTATGATTTTTTAAAGTGTCCATATGGGCTGGGGAGATGATTCAGTGTGGAAAGCTCCTTCCAACAGAGTGAGATTCTAAAGTACTGATTCCTAGCGCCCATATAAATGCTAAGCAGGCATAAATGCCTGGTATATGTTCTAGGGTTTAGAAATGTTTCATGAAATGAATGGAAAAGATATCTTCCAAACCTGATATTTGTAATTAATCAGTTTGTTGATGATTAACTGATTTATGATGAAAGAATTCCTCATGGGGCCTGAGAAAGATAGGATATTTGTGAACTCTGCTCTGCACAGATTATGCAGTGTTTCTTTCCTTCTACTTTTACCACAAAAGTCCAATACCAACTACATAATGGAGAGCAGCAAAGAGATAAAAGTGTGGTGTTCCAACAACAGCAAATATATATCAGTACAGAAATCCTGTGAGCTGACAGATGAACAGTGGAGGCTCTAGGGGCTGTATGGTGGATGGAGGCTGACCACTATTATGTTTTTTCCTTAGCATTTTAAGAAGAATGATACTCCAATCAAGCTCAATGCATGGAGAGGACCTAAAGCCCAGGCTCAGACGTAGCCCATAGACTCAGTCTCCAAGTGACATCCCTAGTAAGGGGAGCAGGGACCCTTCTCTGGCATGAACTCAGTGGCAGGCTCTCTGATCACCTCCCTCTGGTGGGTGCAGCCTTGCCAGTCCACAGAGGAAGACAATGCAACCAGTCCTGATGAGACCTGATAGGCTAGGGTAAAATAGAAGGGGAGGAGGACCTCCCCTATCATTGGACTAGGGGAGGGGCATAGGGAGAAAAGAGGGAGGGAAGGTGGGATTTGAAGAAGATGAGGAAAGGGGCACACCTGATATACAAATTGAATAAACTGTAATAAATAATAATAAAGAAGAAAAATATTAAATCGTGGGGCTGGAGAGATGGCTTGGGGTTGAGAGTGCTGGCTGTTTTTTCAGAGGACCTGGGTTCAATTCTCAGCACCCCACATGGCAGCTAAGAGTTGTCTGTGGCTCAAGTTCCAGAGGATCTGACACCCTCACACAGACACATACAGGCAAAGCACCAATGCATATAAAAATTAAAAAGAAAAATATTAATCATATCTAGAATCTTAATTGCCCTAGATCTGCCCTCAAATTGCTTATTTTTATGATTCTACAACTTTATTCTTCAAATACACCATCACTCACTTCTAATGTTTATTTTAACATTTTATCCAAATCTACAGCTTTCTCCATCTCTGCTCTCAGCTTTGAATTACATCATTAACACATATTAACATACACATGGCCTTCACTATTTGTAACAAGAAACCAAATAGATGGACTAATAAAGTTAATAGTTTTACCCTGTGTAAACTTTTAAGTCTATTTCAAACCCTAAGTTATCTTAACTCCAACATCAGTCTATACTTCAGGGCAAAGTTTGTTGTTACTGTTTTGTTTTTGTTAATGTTATCCAAGCTCCTGAGATCCACAAAGTTGATCACAAATTATTCCAATTTATCTGAGTGTTGTTCTAGATTGCTTTCTATTGCTTCAATAAAGAACATGACCAAAAGCAACCAGGGAAGAAAAGGGTTTATTTCAGTTTACAATTACAACTACTATACTCCATCACTGAGAGAAGTCAGGCCAGAGACTCTACAAACCTGCAGGCAAGAACTAAAGCAGAGGCCATAGAGGAACACAAACCATGGCTTGCTCTCCATGCTTTTCTCAGCCTGCTTTTTTTATCTGTACAACCCAGGACCACCTACCTGCTCAGGAGTGTCACCACTTACATGAGATGAGCCCTCCTACATCAATAATTAATCAAAAAAATGCCTCCCAAAGACTTGCCTACAGGCCAATTGGATAGAAACATTTTCTAAAATGAGGCTACCTCTTCCCAGATGACTGTCAAGTTGACAAAAAACTAGCAAGCATGAAAGTTTAGATTATAGTCAGCAGAAGTCACTAAATAAATGAAAAGTCCCCACTAGCTCTGGATTCCTTGGGAACTTGGTGATTTGAATTTCATCATTTTCACTTATATATATTACAGAGAGAGAGATGATATTATGATATATGATATGATATGATATGATATGATATGATATGATATGAGATGATATGAGATGATATGAGATGATATGATATGCTTCAGCAGGTAAGAATGTTTGCTACCAAGGCTGACAACCTGAGTTCAATACCCCAGGATCTACATGATAAAAGGAGAGAACTGACTTTCACAAGTTTTCCTCTGACCTCTGCACACACGCAGAGGCACATATGTAGACACACATACAAACTGAAAATAAATAAATGAAAAATGGGGTTAAAAATAAACAAATTGCATCATTTGTAACAATGTGAATTTATGCTGATAAAACAAACCATCATTTATTAATTTAACTGGTCTTTGAGAAAGCTCTTGGAGTAAGGTAAAAAGCTATTTGTAAATTTCATATTCTCCAAAAAGACTTTTCTAGACTAGTAGAGTCCTGCTGATGAAGGCTACCTAGAGCAGAGGCATGTTAATATGGACAGTAAGTTGTACCAGAACTGAAAGCCTTAGTTCTCACTTCTAAGTAAGATAGAAATAATACACAAACAAGAATTTGCGTGGAAGCTGTAGTGTGTTGGTGATTTTCAGGGCAAGAAAGTGTGGTAAGCCTGTGTAGATGTAAAATGCCTTTTTTGGTTTTGTTTCTTAACTTCTCCCCTTTCTGTGAACATTTTCAGATAATGGAGTAAACTGGAGGCGTGCCCTGTTTCTTCCCCACTATCTGCCAAAACAAGGTAGTCACAGAATTCATACCATCCAGATACCATCCAAATATCATCTTACTCATTTTATATCTAATTATTTTTTTAATTCCCACAATGGTCTCCAGTCTGTGGCTAAAACCAAGAATATTTTAATGCCCAGCTTTCAAATTTCATTATAAACTTTAACTTTTTAGGGACACAGTAAAAAAACTCAAATTATGTTATTTATGAATTATAGTTGGACTTTAAACCACTGCATCCTTATTCATTAACTTCTCAGGGAGAAGTATACAGATGGAGACATCGCACTTAGGCTGGAACCTGCTTCATCATCATTTGCTCATCTTTCCAATTTAATCAGCATTAAATATTGCATTGTTATTCTAAGAACATGTTGGTAGCCAACTAACCTGGGCACAGGGGGTCTTGCAGAGACTAAAACACCAACCAAGGACCACGTATGGACTGGACCTAGGCACCCTACACATTTGTACACGATGGACAGCTTGATCTTCTTGTAGGTTCACTAGTAAGAGAAGCAGGAGTTGTCTCTGACAAAGATTCTCTTGCATGCTTTTCAATCACTTGCCTCTGGCAGGGCTGCCTTGCCATGCCACTGTGGTAGAGGATGTATTCAGTCCTGATACGACTTGATATGCTAGCATAGGGGAGGCGATTTCTGAGAGGGAGGGGTGGGGGATGATGGGGAAGAAAAGAGGGTGGCACTGGGAGGAGAGGAGGGAGGGGTTATGATTGAGATATAAAATAAATAAATAAATAAATAAATAAATAAATAAATAAATAAATAAATAAATAAATAGATAGATAGAACATGTGGGGCTGAATGTGGTGCACACCTTTAATCTCAGCACTTGAGCAGAGATAGAAGGATTTTTATGAGTTCTAGGCTAGCCTTGTCTACATAGCAAGTTCAAGTCCAACCAAAGTTACATAGTGAGATCCTTTCTCAAATATGTGTGTGTGAGAGAGACCAGTTGGAGTTAAAGGGGATGCTAGAGTTTAAAGCAGTGGGGTCTTGGACACTTAGGAAGGAAAATAGAGAGCCTTGTTGTTATTGGGCATGAGATTATTAATATGGCCAAATAAGACAAAGTGTAGGGTTTGGAGGAAAGCCAGTGTCACAGGCTGGCTGGCTTCCTAGGAAACCCTTTGGCTAGGCGACGTTTAGAAGGCCCTGCTACCATTGTTTTCTCTCTGTGCTAAATCTTTAATTCTTTCTTCTGGGGGCCCTCTTTTGAAAATGAAACTAATCCTCTGATGATTATGGATTTCTTTTTTTTTGGTTCATGAGACAAGAATCTCGAGCTTTGTGTGACCATGAATGTCTGACACCCTAATTCCTGAGTTAAGTCTATCTAAGACAAGAAAGCTTAACATACTGCTTCATCAAGTGGATTTTTTTGTGCCAGGAGCAAAGTATGGTATAACATCAAAGGCCTTAAGTCAACTCTGTTTGAACAAGAGACATGGTAAATACGGGGTTCTGTGTGTGTGTGTGTGTGTGTTTGTGTGTGTGTGTGTGTGTACGCATGTGTGTGTGTGTATGTTGTTTTGATTTAATTTTTAAATAATGTTGTTGAATATTAATATTTACTATTGATTTAGCTTTTAGTTAAGCAGTGGTTACTCCTAAACCAGCTGTATACCTAAATTACCACACAGACTAGGACTTACTTAGTTAACCTAGAGCACAATGCTGGACAATGATTAGTCCATCCTAAACCTCCAAGCTGCATAGTTTCCTACCATTCCGATTTTACACATTATACTTGCTTTTAGTCATATCTTAGGACAGGTTCATCTCTCCTCATTGTTCCAAGTTCTCTCCTGCCAAACTCTGCTCTCTGCCCTCCTACTCACTTCATTCTCCTACCTCAGGACCAGAATGCCCCACCCTATTCTCTCCATTGCTCAGCACTAGCTAGCTGTTTAATTGAAAATACAGAGAACAAATAGTGGCATGTTTACACAAACTTGAGACATTGTCCAGATTGAAACCAGATAGTGGGGTAGAGAAATCAGCATCTAAATGAACAAGGGTAAACTCTATACATTCCACAAGAACATTATACCAACAAATATATTTATTCTTTGATAGCTCAAACATCTTTTCAGTGTATATTGATCATATCCAACACTTTTTAATGACCTCACCCCATTATCTTCTCAATCATGTCCTCTTTTATTGTTTGTTATTAATAACTTTCAGTCTAATTAATGCTGCCCATCCATCAGTAGTTTTACCCAGCAATGGACACTGAATACTACAATACTGATCTGTTGGCAAGATGTACTCTGTGGTACAATCGTGGCATGACATTATAGGGGTAGCCAACTGCTTACTGTTAGACTATGAAGCCTGCACTGTAGGAGGGAATTCATTGCTGGCAGGCCTGGTCAAAAGCCCATGACTGGGGAAATCATAAGCTCTAGAAGGAAACCTATTGTTATTTCACAAAATGGACATGCTGCTAAACTGCATTCTAAATATTAGTAAATATAAATAGATTTTACTTTGGTCAGAGAAGCGTCTTTTTAATGTAGGTAGTGATTAATGCAGAGACTCACACCTGGCCAAAGTGATAAGTATAAATAACTGTGCTCAGCTGTGGATGAGCCATCTGTATCAATAGCCCACCATTCGAAGCTCAGGGAATATAATAGAAGAGAGGAATTGAAAAAATATAAAAGCTGGCTGGGCATGGTGGCACACACCTTTAATGCCAGCACTTGAGAGGCAGAGGCAGGTACATCTCTGTGAGTTTGCTACAAAGTGAGTCTAGGACAGATGGAGCTATACAAAGAAAAGAAAGCCTGCCTCAAAAAAAAAAGTAAGAGCTGGTGGATGGGAAAGAGAACTGTGAAATGCTGATTTCTGCATCAACTCATAGTAGCTATGTTTACCTGCATAAGATCAGCCAGTCATAACTGCAGCGCAGATGGAGGAGTGGGACTCCTTGAGGCCCCACCCCTATTTGAAGAGCCATTGGCTGGCTCAAAAAGGAGAATCATTCTGATAGGCTGATCATGCCCTATAATCATCTCCCTGTCTCACTTTATCTCCCTCAAGATTGTCATTCCCAAAAATGCCATGGCCATATCCTCAATCTTCCTTTTTTATGTCTATGGATGTTTTGTCTGCACATATGCATGTGAACTACATGCATGAAGTTCCCACAAAATCCAAGAAAGGGAGACAGATACCCTGGAACTAAAGTCACAGAAGGTTATAAGGCACCATGTGGGTGCTAAGAATCAAGATCCAACCTCTGGAAAAGTTACAGGTCAGTGGTCTGAACTGTAGAGGCATCTTTCCAGACTCATATTTCATGAGTCTTAAGGAGACTCCTTTAGAATTTCCCGAGTCTTAACAAGCTTTCCTCTGGGTTGAAATGTTTCAATTCAAAGAAAATTGCTACATAAATACTAAAAGAAAAAAAAAAAAAAAAAACACTAAAAGAAAATCAAGTTGTTGCTGGATAGTGACACAATATAAACAACCACAGACAAGAGGCAAAGAGGATAGGATATATTCTTTGACTTTTACTTTATTTCAGTCATATAAATTGAGGCTATTTGACCAGAGATCAAATGACAGTCTGTAGTTCTACCTAATGGACATCAAAGCAAGAGAAGCTTGGAGAAAGGCATGGCACAAATTTTTTTATCTTGAGGGTAAGGTGGCTGAAATCTCTAGATTCATGTTGGTATGTGAGGGATGGAATCCACAAACCACCTAAGGTAGAGACTTACCTGGAGTGGCCCAGGGCATATCAGTACAGGAGCTTCTGGAAATAGCATTGCAATTTCTAACCACCTGGCTAAACTAGGGATTTGGGGGATCCCCCCACCTCTTTCATTCTTGATATTTTTCAGGGGATTAAGTACCCCTAGGGATCAGCTTTCTTTAAACCTTGATAATCCAGATTTGATGTTTAGCTGAGTTCCCCCAGGTTATCTCACCCTAAGGGGACATGGGTGTTTACAGGGAAGCAATGGACTGAGCTTCTGGGAAAGTAAAAAACTCAACCTTGAACGCCTTCTTCCTGGGGCATTTCCAAACTGTTAGCAGGATTCCCATTATAACCCTGTGACTGGTAGGACATTCTCTTGCCAAGAGAAGGAAACTGAGTTGTTGGTAGAGTAGCCATGGAAAAGGTAGGCTGTGTGTGGAACTTTTCGAAAGATTTTCTTTTTTTTCTTTCAGACCATGAAAAAGTTTCCCACACCAACTTTTCTTAAGGGAGGCATGGAAGGAGAATCTGGTGGGAAACACAGAATTAGAGAAAGATGCCATCGCCTCTGGGATGTTTGAGTAGCACTGGATCCTAGTATAATTCATATTTATGTACATAGAGTCTTCTTTCTAAATTCAATTCTATGCATGTCTCTCTTCCCAAGAAACAAAGCAACTATTTGCAGTTGCACCCCAGTCCACACAGTGGCAAGTCCACTCCCATCCTCTATCCTTCAAGGGCTCGTGAGCATCCAGTCCTCTACAAGTGTTTGACCCATGTTCACAAGGCAGCATGTGTCTGGAGCTCTCATTACTTCTTCAACGAGACATCATCTTCACAAACTCTGAGGAAAAAAAAAAAAAAAACTCCTGTGAGGCTCTTCTTTGTAAAAGCAACTGGAGTTACTTTGGGGAGCTTTTCCTGTGTTTCAGGCAGTGACATTAATCTTTAGAAAATGACTTGAACTCTCTATGACAAAATGTTCATAAAACATACTCAGTGCTTATAAATAGAAATTATTGGAACTTTATTCCATATTTTCTTTTTCTTGTGTGTGTGTTATATGAATGTATGTACAGATACATGTGTACATGTGCATGCACATGTGGAGGGCAGTGAAAATGCCCAGTGCCCTTCTCTAATCTTCCTCATCTTATTCCCTTGAGAATGGGTCTCTCACTGAATCTGCGACTCATTAGTTGTTGTTTTTGTTGATGTTATTATTGTTGCAAGAGAGCAAAGAATTAAAAATTAGTGGGTATTGGTTTATAAGCCTGAACAAAGGCCAGCCAGGTAGAGACATGTCCAGACACCTGTGGAAAGGAACTAGCTTTACTGCATTCTTTCCCCACCCACTAGAGATACAGTTGCTAGGAAACCAGCCCAGATGGCCAGGCCAGAACCATGTATAGTCTTGGCACCTAAAGTAAACCAATCATTTCAAGAGTCAATTTCCCTTACCCAATCATGTAAATCCAAAGCATGTAAGTCCCTGCTTGTAGTTTTGCCCTTTAAAAACCTTGTTCCCCTAGACCAGGAGGATGGGGGGGGCATTCCTCTCCTGCTTCCACAGGAAGTTTGTGTCCTGTGTTCGAACATGTATATAATAAAGCCTCATGTGTTTGCAGCGAGTCAATTCCTGATGGTCTTTGGGGGTCTCACGAACTGGGCATAACAGTTGCTGTTGTTATTTTAATCATATTGGTGTTTTGCATGCATGTATGCCTGTGCTCCACATTCATGCAGTACCCAGTAAGAACAAAAGAGGGAACTGGATCTCCTCGAACTGCAGTTGTGAACTGCTACAGATGATAAGTTCTCTGGAAGAGCAGCCAACACTGAACTACTGAGCAATCTCTCCAGATTCTTTTACCAATTTTTTTTGTTAATCTGATGGCCAGAGAACTGCAGTGAACCTTTACTCTCTGTCCTTATCTACCACCAGTTACAAGCACAAGGCCATGCCTACACTTTTAATGTGGGTGCTAGACATACAAACTTAGGTCCTCATGCTTGAGCAGCAAATGCTCTTACCCACTGAGCTATATCTCTAGCCTTTGTTCTATTGCTCAATGCTTCTGGAAGTGCCATTTTACAGAAAAGAAATGGAAGCTAGTAAGGGAAACTGGCCTGTTCAAGATCAGGTGGACAGTGAATAGAATGCCCTGAAGGAATAGATTGCCCATGACTTTGTTTAGAACTTGCTAGGCCCACCATGTCTTGAAGTCATCCTATCTTTCCATTGCTTATATTTAGCCTAAAGCTCTGTCTGATAGATTTTCCCCACTTTCATTGATTCACATGTACCAACACATTTACTAAGCTTCTATTTGGTGACTTGTTAGGGCAGACATGGTTTTTAAAAGATGCTCCTTTCAATGGCTGTATAGCTGGATCAGTGTTTGCTGTAAAAGCAGTAGGAGTTCAGTTTGAATTCCTGGTACTGACATGAAAATCCCAGTGTACACCTGTAACTATAGTGTTTTGGGAGGTGGAAAAAAAGAATTGCTGGGGCTTATAAGTACCAACCTAGCTTCAGGATCACAGAGAACCCCTCAGTAGAATAGAGAGTGATAGAGAGGACAACCAAAACCTTCCTCTGAGCTCTGTGAGTGTGCATACACACACATATTATACATTGACCTCACACACAAAAACTATAGAGGGAAGGGTGGGAGAGAGATGCTCAGTTGTACTGCAACATGGAAACTAACACAAGAAACATTCCATGGAAAAGAGCAAAAACTCCTGTAAGGCTCACAGTCAGGCTTAATGTGCTCAGGCAAGGGAGAGGGGAGATTCTTGACAAAAGGTGATAGGCTTGTGTCCTCAGGAAATACATAAGTCGTATACAACAAGTAGACAGGACATGAGTAACAAAAAAAAAAAAAAGAGAGAGAGAGAGAGAGAGAAACTGAACGATGCAGAATAGGAAACACATTCCCCCCATAGCATAACAATTCACATCATGGTTGCAGAAGACAGGATTGGGTGGGCTGAAGAGGCATAGACTTGAAGAACAGACTACAAATTGTGGCCCCACCTGAAGGCATTAGCTAGATGTTGACTACTTTAAATCAAAGACTATCACAATTTAAACTTGACGTAGCCAACTTATGCCTCCCTCAGATATGATCCTGCAGTGTACTAGTTCATAATCATTATCAACTTGACACAACATAGGGTCACCTGGAAATAGGAAACCTCAACTAAAGAACTGCCACCATCAGATTGGCCTGTGGGCATATCTGTGGGGCATTGTTTAGTTGCTAATTGGTACAGGCACACCCAGTCCACTATGGGCAACACCATCCCCTGGGCAGGTGGTTCTGGGCTGCATGAGAAAGGTAGATGAGCAAAGGCCAGTGAGCAAGATGTTTTATTACAGCAACAGAAACAAAACTAGAACACACCTTCAAATGAAAACTTTGAAAAGAATACAGAGTGGGTGAGTTAGAGAACCACATGAGGAAGGGACAGGATTCTTGCCCAGTGTATTACCTTCAAAGTCAACCGTACCATCTCCATTGATGTCAGCTTCCTGCACTACCTCAGCAATCTCTCGGGGTGTGAGTTTCTCCCCTAGCAACCTCTGCATGGCCTGCTGCAGCTCTGCCAGTGTGATCTCCCCATCTCCATTGGCATCAAACTAAACAGAAGCAACACAGCTAGATCAGCTTCACTGGCAATGACAGCCTCAGAAAAGGTCAGGGTTCTAGTCACTCACTGGAAGTAGAGAACCAATCTAAGCAAGCATTTAAGACATGTCATCTACTGGAATGTTGGCTCATCAACAATGGGTCTTCTTCCTACCCTATGGGAGAGAGTTAACTCCTGACACTATTAATGATACTCTGCTATGCTTGCAGACAGAAGCCTAGCATAACTGTCTTCTGAGAGGCTTCATCCAGCACCTGATAGAAACACAGAGATCCACCGACAAACAATAGGCAGAGCTCAGGGAATTCTCTGGAAGAGCGGGAGGAAGATAGATAGAACCAGGGTTTAAGGGAACCACAAGAAGACCTACAGAGTAAACTAATCTGGGCCACAGAGACTGAACCAACAACCAAAGAGCATGCATGGGCTGGACCTAGGCCCACTACATACATGTAGAAGATGTGCAGCTTGGTCATTATGTAGGTCCCCTAACAATGGGAGTAGGGGCTGTCTCCGACTCTGTTGCCTGCCTTTGGATCCCTTACCCCTAGCTGGACTGCCTTGTCTGCCTCAGTGGGAGAGGATGCACTTAATCTTGCTGTGATTTGAGGTGCCAGGGTGGGTTGGGAGCCTCCCTTTCTCTGAGAAGAATAGAGGAGGAAATGGGGGAGGGACATAAGGGTAGAACTGGGAAGAGAGGAGGAAGGAGGCTGAAATCAGGCTTTAAAGTGAATAAACAAACAAACGGAAAAAACAATGGGACTTCTTTCAAATTTGCATTTACATTACTTTTAACATCTTTATTGGGGTGTAATTGATTCATAAAGTATACAACTGGATTAGTTTGGACATATGCATAGCCTCAAGGAATCATCATCCTAACTAGTGTGACAGATATAGCCGTCATAGCCAGGAGCTTCCTTGTTCTTCTTAGCTTTTGTTTGTTTTCTAAGTCTTTAAACAAATTATTACATTTATTTGTTTGTTTGTTTGTTTATGTTGGATATACAAGTATGGGCACATGCATTCCACGATGCACCTGTGTGAAGGTCAGAAAAAAATTTGCAGTACACACTATGTGAGTCCTGAGGATTGAACTTGGGTCATCAGGTTTGTCAGTAAGTGGATAACACTGAACTATCTTGATGGCACTATGCTTTTTATTATTATCATGTATCACTACATTTTATAAATTATTATAAGTATAATATTTTAAATATTTAATGTATTTTAATTTTTTCTGATTTTATTCAGCCATATAGAAAAATTTACTTGTGACATTTGTAAGAAGATAGATGATACTGAAAATCATTGTGTTAAACAAAATAAGCCAGATTCAGAAAGCCAAAAACCAGATGATGTTCTTTCTCATACATGGAACCTAGATATAAATTTGAGTATGTATTTTTGCATGTATAGGTCTAGAAAGCAGACAAGAAGAGTGAAAGAAGAGGTTTTAAAGAGTGGAAGAAGAGGTTTTAAGGGAGGAGGAAAGACAGAGAAGCGAGTAACAGAATATAAATAAAATGAAAACTAAGGAAGGACCAAAGCCTTGCACTCACTAAAGCAGTATTCTAGTGCCAAACCACACCTGAGCCCCTTGCTGGGGCATTCTAGCCAGGGGCATTATCACTGAGCCATGCCCCCAGCCCTTCACTGAGGGATTCTAGGCAAGTGCTCTGCCACTGAGTCATGCCCCTGTTTCTTGTTATGTCTAGCACTTGGTCTTGTCTCCCTTCCACAAACATCTTCCTGTCATATAAGCCTCTATGCTTGCAGCATCCTGTCCTAGAATGTACTTCACTAGAACAGCTCTGCCATTCTAAAAATATCAAACTCTTAGATTCTTCCTTCCTATTGCTGTAACCAAGATTAGAGGCCCTAACATTTATTCAGTATTCAATATCATGTGTAATCTATTAGCCTCAGTTTCTCATATGTATGATATGAATTAATGTGTGATTACTCCTAATATTGTATGTGAGGATCAAATCAGATGAACATATATTGCCAAATGTTTGGAACTTATGTGATCCTTCTTCTCAGTGTATCTAACTGCAACAAGTTGATTTTGGTGGACAGTATACTATATGTAGATTAATAAAACTAACCCCTTGAGGTCTCCCTTGCCCCTCTCTCAGCAATATGGAGTTATTAACTTACTTCCTTGAAGGCATCTCGCATTTCCTGGACACCAATCATCCCTGCTGTCTCTGCAAGCAATTTGGGGGTCATCAGTTCCACAAAGTCTTCAAAGTCTACACGGCCACCAACTAAGGAAGAAGCATGGTTGGGAAGCATGGTTGGCTCTGAGTTCCCATCCTCCTGCATGCTAAAGGGTTTTCTTTGAGTTTCTCCCTCTACTCAGCCAAGTTCTTATGTTGCTCTAATATGAACTTATTAAACAAAGGATATATGTATAACTGGGTGACCTTAAGAAAATCTGTTTAATTTTTATTCATTTTAAACTCTGTGTGTGTGTATTTGCATGTGCAGGTAAATGTAGCTCCGACAGAGACCAGAAGAAGGCATCAGATGGAGATGGCTTTGAGCTACTTAAAACAGGTGCTGGGATCCAAACTCAGATCCTTTGCAAAAGCAGTTGACACTCTTAACCACTGAGTCATCAGTCCAGACTCACTCAGCAAATTCCTTATTGGTTTGAGGCTTGTGCATTCCCCATCAATAGATCAACAGAAGATCAACAGATTTAAATATGGACCCATTTCTTTCAAATGATGACAGTCATCTCTTTGTATCAACGGAAGACTTGTGCCAGGACATCCATGACATGTCCATGCTCAAGTCCCTGTCATAAGTGGCATACTGTGTGTATACTCCACATATACTCTAGTCACCTCTAGATTATCCATTATCTGAGATACTCTGTGAATAACAGCTGTGCTGTATTGTTTAGTAAACAGAGAGAGACCAAAAGAACTTATGTGTTTAATGTAGATGCAATTCCTTTTCTAAATAAATTCTGTTGGCATTTGCTTGAACCTGAAGATATGGAACCAGCAGACAGGGGCCTAACTGATATTATGACATGAAATTCAATCTTGTTAACTCAGATCCATACTCAGGTGACAACCTAATTTTGGCTTCAATTACAGAATCAAATTATATTTTCATTTAATGACGTATCCCTGAGTAACGCTACTCAGAGACATTGTATCCAAGTTCAGATTTATGTTCAACATCCATCAAGCTCCACTACAGAGAACTCTGCTGATAAGAACTTACATTCAGTAAGGGTTCATAGCGAATATGACCTTTCCCACAGTGGCACCCCTTCATTTCTACCCCTTCGTTTCTACATTATGAATAAGTAAGCCATGATCATATCTTTGAAAGATGGGGAAACTGAAAATCACGAATATTCTAGAAATATTCCACTGTCCAAAATGACCACAATGAGTAAATAATAAAAGCAGGACTCATGGGCCAGGGAGATGGCTCAGGGGGTAAAAAGGACTTGTTGTGCAACATGATGAAATTGAGTTTAATCCCCAGGACCCACATGGTGAAAGGAAAAAGCCAACTCCCGAAAACTGTGCTCTGACTTCACATAGATGTTATTATATTCATATGTACCCCTCCTCCCTCATACAAAATAAATAAATGTAATTTAAATTTTTAAAGTGGGAAGCTGAAGAGCTCAGCTATTAAGATCACTGTCTGATCCTCCAGAAGACATAGGTTTTGTTCTCATGACTGTATGTAATCCCAGTTCCAAGGGATCTGACACCCTCTTCTGACCTCTGCAGGTGTCGGAAATATGCTTGATGCACAGACACACATGCAGGCAAAATATTCATACACATGATTTTTTAAAATCCTTAACATTTTTAATAATAAAAGGTGGAACAACCACTTCAAATGCAGCCTTTCTAAGCACAGTCTGGGCAGCCTTCTGGAAGACTGCTTTTTCCTGTTAACCACCTTCCTATTTAAAGTGTTACTCTCAATTTGATTACCTTTCCCATTCCCACCCTGACCCTAATTCTAGGCATGTCTCCCACACCCTGTCCTCACGGTTCATTCGGATTTGCTGGCCCAACTCAGTCAACTCCATCTCTGTAGGCATGTAACCCATCGTTCTCATGAGATTGCCCAAATCCTTGTAGGAGATAAACCCATCTCGGTCCTTGTCAAATTCAAGAAATGCTTCCCGGAGCTCTAAAAGTTAAGAGAAAAGAGCTTTAGAGCAACTTGTAAAAGTCACTGGGTAAGACTAGTATCCCTTGAAACTATCAATGAGACACAACTAGAGATTCTACAAAAAATACATTTAATGAACTAAATGATTCATTTTTAAATTTTTATTTATTTACTTTACATCCCTATGACAAACTCCTCCCTCCTCACCTCTCAGCCCCACCCTTCCTCCCTCTTTTTCCATTCCCCCTTCCCCTTCTCCTCAGAAAAGGGAAGCCCCTCCCAACCCACCCTGGCACATCAAGTCACATCAGGACTAAGTGCAAAATGATATATAAAATGTGCCGTTAAAAAAGATGCCCCTGAGAGCACTGAAGTCCTCAGACTCTTAAGTGGTTTTAAGGGATCTCAAAACCAACCAAAAAAAAAAAAAAAAAAAAAAAGCAACATTTTTTTAAAATTTATACATAGTTTTATTCCAAGTCTCCTATTAGAATCATACATGTAAATAGACTGTTACACATTCCACTAAACATTTTAAACTAACTGTGTTTGTCAGAGCCAAAAATCCAATAGTAACAGGAGTTAGTAACATTTTATATCACTCTAAAACTTGCATCATTTCTGAGTTTCTAGGAACCATGCAAATGAGACAGACACCTGTCAACACTTGGGGAACAGAGCCTAAAATGAACCAGCATGAACTGTGCAAATTACATTTGAGCAGGGAGAAAAGGGGAAAGGAATCTTCACATAAAGGAATTTACACAGAAATGCAGGAGGGGAAGGCAGCAATGGATGGCTACATGGAAAGGCATCTGAGCAAGGAATTACCATCAATCTCATCCTGTCCCAGTGGTCTCTCCTGGAAGGAGATTGAAAAGGTCAGAAATCCTATTCCCATTTCCCCAAATGAGCCCGTTGTTCCAACTCCCATCCCTAGCTATTCTCTGACCACCCTTTTCTCCCATCCCCATCTCATTTTCTGTCTCCTACCTTTGCATTTTAAACTCCACCTCTCTGTCCTAAACATCATGGAGTCATAACCTCTTCTCCTGAGGAAGAAAGCAAAATATGTCTCTTCTGCTGTGTTCAGATGCATGCCTGTGGCAAGCCCTTTCATTATACTTAAGCCTTAGAATCACATCAGTGTGGTTGGCTCAGATAGTCTCATCTTTCCCATGAGAAGCTGGGTAACAGAGAAATTAATGAAACTACCAAAATCACACAGCTCATAAATAGAATATAGCCCTTATTAATTAGTCCTATTTTTCTTTTATTTATTTGTTTATTTAATCATTTTGAAATGCAAGCACTTGCCAAGTACTTGTGGGGTGTCAAAAGACAATTTGAGGCAATTGGTCCTTTCTTTCAAACATCCTGATGATGGTGATTCATCAGACTTAGCAACAAGTGCCTTTACCTGCTTAAGCTATCTCACTGGCCATTACTTATTTATTTTATTATTTATTGATTGATACAGATCTCATGTAGCTCAGCCTAATAGCCAAGAATGACTTCTGATGCTCCTGCCTCCATCTCCCAGGTACTGGGATTAAACATATGTTCTACCATACCCAATTGGTATGTTGCTGGGAATTGAACCCAGGACCTCATATGGGCTAGATAAACTCTTCTAGCTAAGATACATACACAGCCACTTCATCCTTATAAAAATAAATTTTTTAACAAAAAAAAAATGGGTTTATATTGTGACATTGTCACACATCTATGTCATTGTCCTTTGCTGTCTTTGGCACCATCACCACATCTAGCACATGTTCTTCTCTTCCCAGTCCCCGTTTCTTCCGTGAAATAATACCCTCTTCTGCTTTTTTGACATACATGCACCTTTTAAGTCACTCAGATGTCAAACACAGGACTGGGAGTAGGATGTAGGACTCCTGATTACCATGCCAAATTCTTTCTGCTACATCCCACTGACTCTAGCCCATTCAACCTCATCCCCAGGATGAGCATCCCCTTATGTGAGACCAGTGTACAGGGAGATTCATAAAGAATATTCAGTGTCAGTCTCATATCTAAGAATTGCTGGTCATTGTTCCCTACTTATGGGTACACCTAAGGGTAAGCTTAGTTAGTAGGCATAGTGCCTGGGAATTTACTCCTTATCAACTTTATTCATGGAGACCTTCTCACTTCAGAGTCTCTTTATTTTCTTCCCATTCAATTTCTTATCTTTCCTCATCTCTCTTTCGTCTCCCTCCCCCTATCTTTCTTTCTTCTGTCTTCTCTTCTGTGCTCTGCCTTGCCTCTCCCTGGTAAGTGTTCTCTCTCTTCTCTTCCCTTCTATCTTCTATCTTTCCTCTGCTTCCCTCTTCTTTCTTTCCTTACTGTTTCTGGTGATTTTAAAGAACATGCTCCTAATAATCAAACACGACTGAATAAGTAAATAAATAAGTGAACAAATAAATAAATAAAATAGTGCCACTCACTTACTGTATATGCTTGAAGCAAAATACTCCATGACTTAATGGCCTCAGTTTACTCCCTCATAAAATAGGAATGAAATTATACTCAACCTCATATGCTGTCCTGAGGACTGAATACCATCAAGCATGTAAACCCTTTGCACAGGGCTAGGCACATAGCAAGACTTAATGAGCAGTAGCTATTGTTAATACCATCATCAGCACCATCCTAACCATCATCAAAAGCAGCAGCAGCACCATCACTATCTTGCTATCACTATCACCCACCGTCATCACCAACATCATCACCACCATCACCAGCAGCGTAGCAATCACCATTTCCATCATCACTATCATTAGTGTATGATTTCCCATATAAAACAATGTTACTAACAATAGTTCCATCCCACCTCCCTTTTCCATTTGTCTAACTCCACCATCCCCCTTTGCTCCTGATTCTTGTGACATACAGTGCTACCTCAGCTCAGTTCAGGCTCTCTACACCTGCTCCCCTTGTTGCTCAGCACTTGCATACTGCTTCCTTTTCCCCATGCTCTAGGTCCTCTTGCTCTTCCTGCCACCCTTCTACATCATCCCCACCTCACCCGCTGCTTCTCAGCAATGCCTTTTCTCAAGAAGATGCAGGCAGGGCCCATGGGAAACTGCATAAGGGAAGGTAGAGTTCACCAAACTCTGATGTCAAGATGGCCCCTCCTTCCTGCTCCCCTGCAGCAAGCAGCCCGGCTTCCTGATTGTTTCAATCCTCTGTCAACTCTTCCTGCCTCTCTTGGCCTCTCCCTCAGTCCCCTGTGACAGATCTGTGATAGCTCATGGAAAATCTCTACTAAGACGGTAGAGGGATCAGAGCTCTACCTACCTCCCCATCTGGCTAGAGTGAGATGGGCGGGGAGAGCCAGAGTGTGAGTTTGAAACTCTTTTATCCCCAGAATGGAATTGAATAGTACATTTTGAAATGAGGATTAGAGTGAAGCTTCTACTCATTTGCTGTTCCAACAAGCATTTTGAACCCTCATCTAAGCCTGACTTTAGTGAGTAAAAGATAGAAAGGATGGATATGGTCTTTTGTAAGCCATGTGCCTGAAGAAGTATTCAAGAACCCTTGATACCAAACGTAACAAGCTCTAGGGGGAACCTACACACTGTTGTTTTAGTAAATAGCTATGTTGCTGAACTGCCTTCTAAATATTTATGTTTACACCTATAGATTAATGCTGCTCTTGACCTTGACTATAAAAGCCTCTCTCTGCAGTAGGCAGCTGTTAATGCAGGGACAATAAATTGTCAAACTGCTAAGAATAAGTGTCTTTTGAGTTCTCAGTCCTAAATGGGACATTGCTCTCAACTCCCTCAAGGCTTAGGAAACATTAAGGAATAGTGATTGAAAGAATATAAGCACCAAAGGATGGAGAAAATGCTATGAAATATTTTCTGGACATAACATGGCCATTGAACTCATACACTCATCATACCTATAGCTCTGGGCACAAGATCAAATCAACAATATCAGTTAGCAGTGGAGAGAGAGAAAATATGAAGGTAGAAGGGAAAGCATTGAGAGGTGTCCAGCAGAAGTAGGAAGGGGAACTGGGTCAGGATATGCTCAATATACATGTATGAATGTATACGTGTATGTATTTTATTGTATACATGTATGAAATTGCCAAAGAATAAATAAAAAAAATAAAAAGAATCCACATGATATCAGGTGTTATCTGATCTTTTAAAAAGACATAATATATGTTGGCTGCTGCAAACAATTCCACCCAAGTCTGACTTAGTGAACCAATGAATTTATTGGGGTTGCCTACATCCAGATGCAGCTGCATTACCAAAAAGCTCATCCCAAGATGTGTAATGATGCATGAATGCTACATACTGGAAAATCTCTACACAACTTGTAGACAGCTCCCTTGAAGAGTACCCTCACCTCTAGAAATTGCTTAAAACTTATATAACCTTGGAGAACCTTGTGAATCATGTAATTGTCTGAACTTCATTGGTCATGTAAGTTTCATAAGCTTCCTAAGCATCGTGGGTTTGATAGCTTCCTGAGTTGTATAGGCCTTCCTTTCAGAAAAAAATTGCTACACAACACTAGGATCAAAGAAGTTAGTATGCACAACACTCATTTATCCTCTGCTCTTCTCTCTCTGCTTCTGTTCCTTCTGGATACTTCTGGGGGAGGAGCAAAGTTGGGGATGGAAGGAGGGTGGGAGTCAGAGCTCAGATGTGGTGAGAACATTCATACTTGTTGGTTTGGGTTATGTGATATAGAAAACCAGAGCTACCAGAGTAAATGACATGAGGGGATTCCCCACATAAATACAGCATGGCTCAGAAGATATTATGGTTTGGGCATGCTTTCAATGTGCCCCAAGATTTATGTTTTGGGAGCTTGGTCCTCAATGTTAACTCATTATGGGTGGTATCCTAGTGAGGGATTAATGTATTTTTCATGGGACCTTCACTTAGTTCTCTCAAAAAGCAAACTTTTTTTCCCTCTGAATGAAGACTGAGCATCTTACCCAAGGTCCTCCTTCTTGCTTAGATTCCTTAGGTGTACAGATTTTAGTATGATTATTCTATATTATATGTCTAACAGCCACTTATACCATGTGTGTCTTTTTGCTTCTGGGTCACCCTCCTCAGGATCATCTTTTCTAGTTCCACCCATTTGCCTGCAAATTTCATGATTTCCTTGTTTTTAATTGCCGAGTAGTATTCGGTTGTGTAAATGTGCCACAATTTCTGCATCCATTCCTAAGTTGAGGGACATCTGGGTTGTTTCTAGATTCAGGCTATTATGAATAAAGCTACTACAAACACAGTTGAACAAATGTCCTTGTTGTATACGTAAGCATATTTTGGATATATGCCTAGAAATGGTATATACTCAAGGTAGCACTATTCCTGATTTTCTGAGAAAGCACCAGACTGATTTCCTAAGTGGTTGTACAAGTTTACATTCCCACCAGCCATGGAAGAGGGCTCCCCTTTCTCCACATCCTCTCCAGCATGTGTTGTCAGTTTTTGATCTTAGCCATTCTGATAGGTGTAAGATGAACTCAGGGTCATTTTGATTTGCATTTCCCTGATGACTAAGGACACTGAGCATTTCTTTAAGTGTTTCTCTGCCAGAATTCTCTGTTTAGTTCTGTACCGTATTGGGGGGGGGGGGGCTTTTTTATTTTTTTTTACACTTTATTCACTTTGTATCCCCCCCATAAGCCCCTCCCTCCTCCCCTCCGGATCCCACCCTCCCTCCTCCTTCTTCATGCATGCCCCTCCCCAAGTCCACTGATAGGGGAGGTCCTCCTCTCCTTCCTTCTGATCTTAGTCTATCAGATCACATCCGGAGTGGCTGCTTTGTCATCTTCTGTGGCCTGGTAAGACTACTCTCCCCTCAGGGGGAGGTGATAAAAGAGCAGGCCTATCAGATTGTGTCCCAGGCAGTCCCTCTTCCCATTACTATGTAACCCACTTAGACACTAAACTGCCATGGATTATATCTGCGCAGGGGTACTAGGTTATCTCCATGCCTGGTACTTGGTTGGAGTATGGGTCTCTGGGAAGACCCCTGTGTTCAAATCTTCTGGTTCTGTTGCTCTCCTTGCTGTACCACATTTTTAAATTGGACTACTTGGTTTGTTACTATTTAGACACTGGAAGAGGAAGAAAACAGGAAACAGGAGCGTACCACAGAGGGCCTCTGAAAGACTCTACCCAGCAGGGTATTAAAGCAGATTCTGAGACTTATAGCCAAACTTTGGGCAGAGTGCAGGGAATCTTATGAAAAAAAGGGGAAGACAGAAAGACCTAGAAGGGTCTGGAGGTTCACAGAAAGGAGCAGGTATAAGATTATCCTTCAAAGTGGCTTTAATAGGAGAGTAATGGGCTCATGGCTATAGGCAGGCATGATGAGGCCCTCAATAGGAAAGTAGATAGTACTATTACAATAGACAGCCATGATGGAGCCCTCAGTAGGAGAGATAGTATCATGACCATAGGCATCCATGATGGAGTTCTGAATAGGAAAGCAGTTAGAAGAGATAGTATCATGACCACAGGCAGCCATGAGGGCCTTGAGGGTAGATACAGGAATCTCTAGGTCCCTCTGTTTCCTTCAGATCCCCAAAACAGAAGAAGTTTCTCTAATAAGTTTTCAGGAGAGGCAGGCAAGCTGTTCTGATTTGCTTTCCAGTTGCTGTGATAAAACATCGTGATCAAAAGTAACTTAGGGAGGCAAGGGTTTATTTGGCTTATACTTCTAAGTAATTGTCCATCACTGAAGAAATCAGGGCAAAAATTCAAGTGGAAACCATGGAGGAATCCTGCTTATTGGCTTGCTCCCCATGACTTATGCTCAGCTAGCTTTCTTACACAGGCCAGGACCTGTTCAGGGTTCACAACACTCACAGTGGGCTGGATCCTTCCACATCAATCATCAGTCAAGACAGTTCCTCACAGACATGGCCACAAACTAATTTGATGAAGACAATTCTTCAGTTAGGGTTCCACCTTCCCTTTTATTGTCAGATTGACAATAAAAACTAACCATCAAACTAACCTAGTCTAGCTTACTGCCATAATTGAGGAAGACACTGATAAAGACTAGCTAGACAATTCAAGGTCTGTCGTCTTGAGCTTGTTCACAAGCGTAAAGGTAAAGGGCTATAAATGTAGCTTTTTTTTTTTTTAAACAATGCTGTCCCAAAGTTGGAGGGTGGGGCCTGATTTCTAGGAGAGAGAGAACGCAACCAGAAGAATTGTGACCTAACAGGAGCCAGGTCTCTTGCTGCCAGAAAAGGAAGAAAAGCAGAAAGAGCCTCAAAATGTTGAGCTGTAATCCTAAATATTGGTATGTATTCATTTCAGTATGAACACAAAACTTCAGTGTATGGCTTAGTTACTTTTTCTATTGCTGTAATAAAACACCATGACCGTAGTTACTTAAAGAAGAAAGGTTTAAGTTAAGCTTACATTTAAAGAGTCCGTAATGTATACCATGCCTGTCTTTCTGTTTCTGGGTTAACTCACTCAAGATGATCTTTTCTAGTTCCATCCATTTGCTTGCAAATTTCATGATTTCATTGTTTTTTTATTGCTGAGTAGTATTCCATTGTGTAAATGTGCCACAATTTCTGTATCCATTCCTCAGTTGAGGGACATCTAGGTTGTTACCATATTCTAGCTATTATGAATAAAGCTGCTACAAACATGGTTGAGCAAATGTCCTTGTTGTATATGTAAGCATATTTTGGATAAGTGCCTAGGAATAGTATAGCTGGATCTTGAGGTAGCACTACTCCTAATTTTCTGAGAAAGCACCAGATTGATTTTCAAAGTGGTTGTACAAGTTTACATTCCCACCAGCCATGGAGGAGGGTTCCCCTTTCTCCACATCCTCTCCAGCATGTGTTGTCAGTTGAGTTTTTGATCTTAGCCATTCTGATAGGCGTGAGGTGAAATCTCAGGGTCATTTTGATTTGCATTTCCCTGATGATCAAGGATGTTGAGCATTTCTTTAAGTGTTTCTCTGCCATTCGTTATTCCTCTATTGAGACTTCTCTGTTTAGTTCTGTACCGCATTTTTTAACTGGACTACTTGGTTTGTTGGTGTCTAATTCCTTTAGTTCTTTATATATTCTGGATATCAGCCCACTACCAGATGTAGAGTTAATGAAGATCTTTTCCCAGTCTGTAGGCTGTCATTTTGTTCTGTTGACATACACTCACTTATAAGTAGATATTAGCCATATACTATAGGATAGCCATACTAAAATCTACAGACCTAAAGAAGCTAAACACTAAAGAGGACCCCATTCTCATTCAGAATGGCAAACAGGATAGACATCAGAAGCGGTGGAAGAGAGGAAATAAGATGGGAACCTACTACAGAGGTTACTCTGAAAGGCTCCACCTTTCAGGGAATTGAAGCAGATGCTGAGACTCACTGACAAACTTTGGGCAGAGCGCAGGCACTCTTGTAGAAGAAGGGGATAGGAGCCCCAAAAGGAGGGCAACAAAGCTAAAAAATCTAAGCCCAGGGGGTCCTGCAGAGATTGATATACTAACCAAAGACCATGCATGAAGAGAACCTAGAACCCTTGCTCAGATGTAGCTGATTGGCAGCTCAGTCTCCATGTGGATTCCCGAGTAAGGGGAGCAGGGGCTGCCTCTGTCATGAACTTGGTTGACTGCTCTTAGATCACTCACCCCTGGTGATGCAGTCTTACCAGGCCACAGAGAAAGAGGATCCATGCAGTCCTGAAGAGACTTGACAAGCTATGGGCAAATGGCAAAGGAGGAGAACTCCTCCTTTCAGTGGACTAAGGAAAGGGGACAGGGAGGGAAGGTGGGACTGGGAGAGCTGAGGGAGGAGGCTTCAGTCAGGATATATAATAAATGAATTGTAAAAAAAAATTAAAACTAAAAAAAGAGTCCATACTGGTAGAGATAGCATGGTGGCTAGAATACAAAGGTGAGAGTTCACATCTTGATCCATAACTACAAAGCAGAGAGGGCAAAAAAGAAGCAGGGAGGCTTTTTAATCTCCAAGTCCAAGGGCTAGTGATACCTCCAGTGACCTGCTTCTTTAAGCAAGAATGCACCACCTAAAACCTCCCCAGAACTGAACCACCAACTGGAGACAAGTGTTCAAATATTTGAGACTATAGGGTACATTTCCCACTGAAACTACCACAGTATTTGTAGGAACCTTCATGCACAGACCCTTGCTCCCTTCCACTCAGAGGATGAAGAAGTTGTGACCCTCATATTGAGCACCTCCAGCATCAGGTCTTGACTACCAAATACTATTATCCACCGAAAGGAACCAAGGCTCCCTTGAAGAGTGGTGGGATCCCTGTACAGAAAAAGAAATGTGCAAGGGAAGCCTGGGGTATCAAAGCATGGGGCTGCTCAGAGAGTCAGAGAACATGCCAGAAGAACCCAGAAGTCAGCATGACAGAGTTCCATGACTATGCTGGTAATTTGGAAAATAAATATAGTGATTAATTCTGTACGTTAATACAAAAAAAAAGTCCTCGTTAATATAAATTAAAAACAAGTGGAAAGTAAAGTATCTCCAAAAGTAAGGTATGTCCAAATACTTCCATACAAAATACCAATTTCCCTTCCTCCCTCCTGCTCTCCCTTCCTTCCAGTACTGGGGATGGAATCCAGAACCTTACAGTATTCAAGGCAAGTACTTTCCTGCTGATATATATCTGCAGTATTAAAAGTACAGATTTGAAGGGATTAATTTAGAGTAAAGACTATCTTAAATGACCAAAATAAATAGCCTGGGTGAAATGACCATGTATGGATATAACCTAGAACCTCTGCTCAGATGTAGCTCATGATAGCCCAGTAACCAATTGGTTTCCCATAGTAAGGGGAACAGGACTATTTCTGACAGGAACTCAATGGCAGGCTCTTTGACCTCCCCACTCCCCAAGAGAGGAGCAGTCCTGCTGGGCTACAGAGGAAGACTTTGCAGCCAGTCCTGAAGATACCTGATAAAACAGGGTCAGATGAAAGGGGAGGAGGTCCCCCCCAATCAGTGGACTTGGAAAGGGGCAGGGAGGAGATGAGGGAGGGAAGGTGGGATTGGGAGGGAATGAGGGAGCTGGATATAGCTGGGATACAGAGTTAATAAAATGTAACTAATAATAAAAATTAAAATTAAAATTAAAAAAAATAGCCTGGGTGATTTAACTAATCAAAACAATGAATCTCCCAATAGGATACAAAAAGAACAAAGTGGAATGAAGCAATGGCTCAGGGGGTAAAAACACAGACCCTTTTACCTCAGAGGTCAGTATTGAGACAACTGACCATCTTTGGTGTTGCTTTGCTTGTGTATGCATCATGGTAACTTCTCTCTTCATGGTCTCATAGCCCAGTGCACATATGTCTGCATGTTCAAATACTCTTTCTGTGAGGACAATGGTCATAGTGTATTAGGACCCACCCTACTTATTTAATCTTAATTTGCTCACATATGTAAAGTCCTCATTTTCTTTTATGGTCATATCCACAAGCACATGAGGTTATGGTATCAATATTTTGGAAAAAATTAACAGCACTTTAATGTTTATTGAGCCATCAAGAAGAGTGAAGTTACATTGTTTGTAGGAAAATAGACAGGCCTGGAACACATCGTGTTAAGCAAAATAAGCCAGCCTCAAAGAAACAAGTATCATGTTTTCCTTCACAAGTATAATAGCTATTTATCTACTATATTTCTTCTGTCATCTCTTTATCATCTATCTTATCTACCCTGTACTTATCATCTATCTACTAATTACCTTGCCTTATCTAATTACCTTGTATTTACCATCTGTCACTTATCTTTCTTTTATTTATCTCTATATATTATATATGTAATAAATGTGGAAGGGGGACAATGTTATGGAAGGAAAGGAGTCCAAAGAGATAGAGGACAAGAGAAAATTTTGGGGAAAAAAGACAAATATTGCATGTCTCTTAGATGCAAAATTTAGATTAAAATACATATTTATGCATACACACATGACACAAGTGCAGGAAGGGATTATTTGAAGGAAGGAAGAAGACCTACATGAGAAAAAGTAGTAATGGGGAATAATTATTAACAAAGTACAAGTATCTGTATATCTAAAATGTCATGATGAACCCCATTACCTTGAATGCCATCTAACGACAATTTTTAACAAAAAGAATACAGCATTTGCTTGGGAAAAAAAAATGAGTAATGCTTCTTGAAAACTTTGCCTGTACCAGAGCTAGTCTAAGTCTTTGGACTTAATTCAGTTGAACCTTCTAGGACATAGCCACAATTATCTATTCCACAGATGATGGAAGTAAGGAACATGTGTGAAGGGACTTGCCTATGTTCTTACAGTGAGCAGATTGTGGAAGCAAGATGCAAATCAGATGTAGATCCTTCAAGCTCAACCCCTGTGTTACAGATGGAAGGGATGGAAAGGAGAGAAAGCAGGCAAGCAGGAAGGAGGAGCTGAGGCAGCAGATAAGACAAGCAAGGAAAGTATCTACCTGAAGCAGATTGAAGGGAAAATATGGAGGGAGAATGCAAGCCACAATAGCACAGTGGGAAGTGAATGAATAAAACATAGGATGCAGGAGAGTGGTGAGGGACTAAAAAATGCATCATAAATCTGTTGGCCAAGCAGCAAGCATTTACAGAATATTTGTCTTCTTGGATTTTTTTTTTTTTTTTTTTTTGGCTCTGCAGAGATGGGCTATAATTTCTTTTTTAACAGGTTTCTTTTTTAACAGAGCCAAGCAGTCTGACTGGAAGTATAAAATGAGCAGCTTTATCCCAATGAAAGAAAATTTTAAGAAGCTTTAGTCTCAACCACTACATTCATTTTAGCCACATGGACGTTGGACATGGTAGCTCTGATAATCAAGGAATCATGTTCTAACTTCAGGATCCCCTTGGGGGATCTGAAAAACATACTTTTCCACCTTTAGCTCTGGAGACCCATTGCCCTGAATGCTGTCAAAGACACTCTCCAGGTTCCTGGAAACTGGCTCAATTATAATGTCTACGGCAAACTCCGTTCTGTGAAGTGAATAGTTGAAGGGAACAAAGAACATAAAGGCAAGATGGACACTTGGGCCTTGGTAGACCAATAGGCCCACAGTGCCCTGGAAGCTGCAGCGCTTTTTCACAAAGGAACTGCTGACTCTGGAGAGAGCACAGGTGGTGGGTCCGTTAATACCTGCCCCCTCTGCAAGTAGTACCTGGGAAAAGGGAGTTACAAGTCACTATTGATCTATGCAGGTAACCTTGAATGTTGGAGAAGACTAGAAGATCTGGAGGCCTCTACAGACCTTCACATGGGTTTGAAGAAAGATAGTTTCTTATTCCACAAGAATACCTAGATTTAATCCCACCTTAAGGGGCAGTCCCATCATTTATGCTTATTGTGTAAGTATTTGTTTATCTAATGATATCAAGGCTAGGGACAACTGTTCAGATGCAGGACAAATCTAGGCAAAGAGTTAGCTATTTAATCTACATCAAATATTAAACCTGTCAAAATCCACATCATAGTTCACTCTGTGTTTCCTGCATCTTCACACTGACCATCAATAACAGTTTTCTTCTTGTTTATTCAATACATCAAGGTCATTCTACTCCAGATTCTTTGCATGTGGTTTTCTTTTATATGGAATTTTTTAAATGAAGCCACAGACTTTATGGCTAGCCCTCTTTCCCTGTGCTTTGCAACCCCGATTCACCCAGTTCACCATTTAAGTGCTTGATGACAAGAAAACCAAGTTCATTGCCTGTGAGCAGAGGCAGCTGAGAGAAACTGTGTTCAGCTCTGCCACATAACATGGTGCCTACCATCAAACAAATGGCAATTCCTTCCAGATTAAAGAAAACCACAGGAGTCTAAAAGAAGGATCAGGTCCTCAAAAAATAAGATCGTTTTAGACAGGACCACTGCTACATTCATGAACTTAGAGCTGGGGTTTCCTATACAATATCAAGCCAGTCAACAGCACCTAATGGGTTGGGGAAGGGCAGGGTGCCCCAGGCCCATATCCCTACATGAAGATCTACTTACAAAATGAAAGCTTCTGGGGTAGAGAGGATCTATTTTCTTTACTATGTCTTCCTGGTGGGTCTACAGACCAACCTCCAATGAATGACTCACACATCCACACACATATGGTTAGCACCAAATGAACTCAGTGGTTTATTAAAAAAAAAAAAAAAAAAAAAAAATAGGACATGAAGTCTGGAGGGGGATCTGAAGTTATCTGGGAAGTACTAGGTTTTGCAGAGTAAATATGATCAAAATCATATACATCATATACATATATGAAATTCTCAAAGAAAACGTAAAAGTATTATGTTTTTAAAAGTAAGACTGTTGGCTCAGCAGTTAAGAGCACTTGGCGCACTTGCAGAAGACCCAGGTTCAATTCCTAGCACATACATGGCAGCTCACAACCATCTGTAACTCCAGTTCAGGGTATCCAATGCCCTCTTCCAGCCTCTACTTCATACATGGTGCAAGTGTATATATGCAGGGAAAAATACTTACACATTAAGATAAGCAAATCTTTTTTTTAACAGTGAGATCATTACAAACTTACTTTAACCTACTATTAGCACACATGCTAAGAAATCTTCATTAAAGGAAAAGCTGAGGCTTAACCTGTCTTCATCTATCTGATCTGCCATCACACACTAAGACTTGCCTCTGAACTGGAAACCTTACAGAGACACCCACTGATCACATATGGGGTTTGGAGATGTCTTGGAGCAGGATTTGGGAGGATAACACAAAGATAAAACTTACAAGGGATTCTTGAATGTTATGTTTGTATTGTTGGGTATTTTTTTATTGTTTTTATATTAATTACAGTTTATTCACTTTGCATCCCAACTGCAGCTCCCTCCATCCATCCCAACCCCACCCTCCATCCGTCATCTCCTCCCACACCCCTATACAAGTCCATGAGATTGTTGGATATCTTGATCTCCACAGTCTGAGAGCCTTGGACATCCTGCACTGTGTCCCCCAAGCAGTCCTCCTTATACACCTTTGGGAAGTTCCCAGGTTTCCTGAGAGTGGAATGAAAATAACTCTGAATGTCATCTGATAGACATTTCTGATGCCTAGGGCTGTGAGTGAGGACTCACTGTCAATTTTTAGGAGCTCTGATGGGGGTGGCCATTTAGTGTATACTCTCATTACTAGAAAATCCTCAGCCATTTGACCCCAAAAGCCAGAGCAACCTAGTCCACTTTGCTTTGTGCTTCAGAAAGCCACTCATTCCAGCACTGCTGCTTTTTCTTCTCCCCTAAACAAGCTCAAGTAGAAAGAAATGGTTTTTCTCTTCCCATAACTTTTTATTTTCAGTACAGAGTATAGAACCCAGGGTCTGATATACACTAAACAAGTACTCAACCACAGAGCCACACCCCTAATCCCTTGCTGGAGGGCTCTAGGCAAGGCATCTACCACTGAACCACACCACCAACATCTCACTTAGAGATTCTAGGCAGGGCATCTACCATTGAGCCACACCCTTAGCCCCTTTTTGAGGGATTCTAGGCAGGTCCTCTACCACTGAGCCATATCCGCAACCCCTAGCTGGAGGATATTAGACAAGAGCTCCCACTGACACACTCCCTCCAGCCCCTCACTTGGCTAATTCCAGGCAGGGGCTCAATTACCAACCATACCCACAACCTTTCACCAGATTACTAAAAGTTAGCTCTGCAACAGATATTACCTAGATTCAACTCAAAGGTCAAAGCAGCTGTAGCCAGACACTCACCCAGCCACTTTCCTTATTTCATTGAGAATATTATCTTTGTTTTTCTGAACATTCTCCTTAGAAACTTTCAGCTAATCCATCACCAGGCCTGGTGTGTAGAAGTCAGATAGTTTCATTGCCTCATATTTTTTCCTCCATGTCTCAATGCCATCTGAAATAGAACCAGGCCAAGAAAAACATATGTCAAGTTAGGATTATATCCATTTATGTTGGGTATGTAAACTATTTCTGCAGCCCAAATCCAGCTGGCCCACCACTTGGCTTTATAAATAAAGAGGTGTTGGTATACATTGCTTTATGAAATGAAGCATATGTTTTAACATCTATTCTCCAAACCTGCACAAAGGAAAGAGAATGTCTCCTTTTCCATATTTACCTGGAATATTACTAATGCAGGCAACTAATATTTGTTAAAAGAAGGAAGATAGGGAGAAGAGATAGCTCAGCAGTTAATAATAACTGCTTTCCTGGGGACATGGGCTCAATTCCCAGCATCCATGTGGTGGCTCACAAAGACTCACAACCATCTATAACTCCATTTCCAGGAATCTGATGCCCTCTTCTGACCTCCTTGGGCACCAGGCATGCACATGATGCATACATACATGCAGACAAAATACCCATACACATAAAACATCTTTCAAAAAAGAAAAAATAAACGAAGGAAGAAAGTAGATACATAAGCTGGACATGGTAGTATACACCTATTATTGTAACACTTGGAAACCAAGGTAGGATTATGACTTTGAGCTGAAGCTAAGCTAAATAGTGAGAACTCTGTCTTAAAATTAACAGGGGCTGGGAAATGGCTCAGGAAAACTCATACTGCTCTTTCAGAAGACTGAACTTCAGTTCCCATTGTGTCAGATGGTTCATAACCATCTGTAATTCCAGCTCTGCAGGATCTAAAGCCTCTGTCCTCTTTGGCCAGTAAAAAGAACATGTAAAGCCACATATGACTCATACCTGCAATCTCAGCACTTGGAAGGTTGAGGGATTGGGATCCTGAACTCAAAGCCAGCTTGGGCAATAATAGAAAGAAGACAGGCTTTATACTTTATCCCTTATAGAGAATCCCCCTCTGAAGGCAGAATGGTGGAGAGGCCCAGTGAGTCCAGTGTGGTAAACAGCAGAGCTGAGACTGACAAGGTCACCATGCTACATGCTAAGGGCCACCTAGACTTGTTCACCAAGGACTGTATAATGAATGTGGATGCCCAGGTGGAAGAAGTCAGACTTCTAGCTAGGACAAGAAGATCTCAACAAAAGGAGGCAACAGGCAGAAATGTCCAAGACATAAAGAGGAAATATGACACCCTTTTGGAGACCACAGGGTGAATAATAAGAGGCTTCCTACTTACCCTCTTGAGCTTTAGATGTTGAAATGTGGACCTGGTGTCCCTTCGCTATAGCCCTGCCAGCCCAGCTCCCATGGTTCCTTACCCTGCTCTTCCTCACATACCTACCTCCACAGTTGTCTTTGTTGAACAGAGAAGTACATAACAACAGGTCCTGTTTCCCCTCTAAGGATGTAGCAGTGCAGTGGGGCTTTGGCCCACTCCTTCCGCTGATCCTCTCTCACTTCAGGGAAGGGGACTGCATGACATTGGCAGTAGTCTGCTGTGTTCCTGATGGTCTGAGTAGGGGAAAATAAGGAGCCTTGAAACATACTAGAACCTCAGCGAAGACTTCAAGAGTAGGTTAGAAAGCACATGGTTGGTTTGGGTTTGAAGAGAAGACATCTCTGATTCGATGAGGGCCAATCAACAGTTTCTGCAAGACTTGAGAATAGGATTATGAAGGACAATGTACTCAGATGAGAGAACACCCACAGATATTTAGAACTAGCCAATCTCATTTCCTCCCTGAGAGACTTTTTAACATCTACCTCACAGGGAGAGATGAATGGTAGGAGACAAAACCAGTTTCCATTGATGACTAACAAAAATGGAAAGTCAGCCACACAAATGCTTTTAAATAACCTAATGGTTACAATGGAAGTAAGTCAGCCAGCTTTTCATTGTTGTAGCAAATACCCAAGACAATCAGCTCACAAAGGAAAAAGGTTGATTTGGGCTCACAAACTTACAGGTTCCAGGCCATGATCTAGTGTATGACAGAGAAAAACTGCTCACTTCACAAGTCAGGGAGCGGAAAAATAAAGGATCATGCTATCCTTTGAGAGAATGAACCCAGTAAACTAGAGAACTCCCACTAGACTAGTGGTTCTCAACCTGTGGGTCACAACCCTTTTGGTGGTCAAATGACCTTCTCACAGGGGTCACCTAAGACATTTACATTTATGTAAATACATTTACTGTTATGATTCATAACAGTAGCAAAACTGCAGTTATGAAGTAGCAACAGAAATAAATTTATAGTTGGGGGTCACCACAACACAAGGAACTGTATTAAAGGGTTGCAACATTAGGAAGGTTAAGAACCACTGCACTAGGTGCATCTGTGTCAATATTCTGACACTCTCTAATCTCTACACACTAAGGACCAAATTCTTAAAACATGAGCTTCTGTTTTAAGAACTGTGGCACACACCTGTAATCCCAGCACTTGGGAAGCAGAGGCAAGTTTATCTGAGAGTTCGAGGCCATCCTGGTCTGCAAAGCAAGCCCAGGACAGCCAAGGCCACACAGAAAAACCCTAGCTCAAACACACACACACACACATACAAACATAGGTGTCTGGGATACATTTCATATCTAACTATAATAGTCAGCCAAAAAAAACATAAATATGAAATATAAGTCTTTATCAACCAGTGATAAGGCTAAGCAGGTAAAGACATTTGCTGCCAAGCATGATGATCTTATTTTGATCAAACATAAATATATTTTTATATATTTGTATGAATTTATAAAAGATGCAAATGCATATTATGTAAGTATGTATACCTTAAAAATAAAATATATAAACTCATACTAAGTATACTTATTTGTGTGTATGTGTGTGTGTACATATGTGTGCTACAGTTTGTGTGTGGCATCAGAAGACAATTTATGAGATCCATCGCATGGGTCTGGAGGATTGAATTCAGGTTGGCAACAAGTAACTTTATCTGCTGACCCATCTTGCCAGAGTGCAAGTATCTTTAAAGTTTTTAAATTTACGGTTACGATATGTGTCCATGCATGAAGCTGGGGGATGCATGCATGCCATAGTGCCCCCAGACAACCACTACCCAATACTCACTTCTTAGCCAGAGCCTGAGTTTCTTCCTGTACAGCCCCACCTCTACCCAAACCTATTTCCTTCCTTCAAATACAGAAAAGTATTTTGTTTTGTTTTGTTTTGTTTTGTTTTGTTTTGTTTTACAATTACATCTAATGGGTCCTCAGCACTGAAGTCAAATGAGAGGATGAGGTCAGCTTCATTTACTGGAGGCAGAATAAGTGAATAGTAAGTGTTGATAGCAAAACCAGCATCCACCAGATGAAGAAACTCCCTGCTATTCATGGCCTCATCTGTGATGTTACCTAAATATAGGGAAAAAACTTGTCTAATTTAGGGTCAGAATATAGGTATAGGAAGCAGTTTGTGCAGAGAGAAATGCTATCTCAGAGAGGTAACACTGAGATCCATGTCCAGCTAGAGATCACTTCTGCCATTGTCTAGACATGGTTTGACTGTGCTTTTCTAAGGCTCATGCACTAAAAGCTTGGTCAGCAGTAGGAAGTGCTAACATGGAGGAACCTTTTTTTTTTTTTTAAGATTTATTTATAGGGTTCCATAGTAATAGGAACAGGGACTGTCTCTGACATGAACTGATTGGCCTGCTCTTTAATCACCTCCCTCTGAAGGGGGAGCAGCCTTACCAGGACACAGAAGACAATGCAGCCACTCCTGATGAGACCTAATTGACTAGGATCAGAAGGAAAGAAAAGAAGACCTCCCCTATCAGTGGACTTGGGGAGGGACATGCGTGCAGAGGGTGGAGGAAGGGAAGGATTGGGACGGAAGGAGGGAGGGAACCACAGGGGGGATACAAAGTGAATAAAGTGTAATTAATAAATAATTTAAAATAATAATAATAATAAAGATATTTTAAAATGCCAGAAAAAAAGATTTATTTATTCATTTATGTGTGCTTGCATGCCAGAAGAGGGCACCAGATCTCATTCTAGATGGTTGTGGGCCACCATATAGTTGCTGGGAATTGAACTCAGGACCTCTGGAAGAACAGCCAGCCCTCTTAACCTCTGAGCCATCTCATGGAGAAACCTTTTAAGAGAAGGGCCTTAGTGGAAGACAGAAGCACCAGTCTTAGAAGGGATTTGTGTTGCAGTGAATTAGCTCTGGAGAGCACAAAGTATGTATACATACATCCATGACTATGTCCCTTCTATGCAACACTATGTTGCAACCAGGAACACCCTAATAAAAGGGTAAACAGACAAAGCCACCTGATTTTGGACTTTCATCTTCTAATGCTATCACTTAAATAAACCTCTTTTTGTTAAAAAGTACCCAGCCTGAGGTATTTTGTTATAACCACAAAAAACAGAGTGATACAACTTCTCAAAACATGTATGGTGCTGACCAAGCTAACAATATTGTGGAATTCATCTTCCTAGGAAACTCACTTTTTTCTAAACTATAAAGGTATCAGGGCACAAAGATGTTGATTGTAGGTAGTCTTATCACAAAAGAGTGATGGATGAACTTTAAATGTTTGGAAGAAGATATTCATATATAAAGAAGATAGAACTTTGTGAAAGCTATTAAGTAACCTTAATAGCTTAAGAGGCCTTTCTATGTGAGTGATGAATGTCAGATCATGAAAAGATAAACTATGGTGGATATCTACATCATTTCAGAGTCAAAGAAAAATAGCAACATTTCAGGAACCTTATCATGCCTTCTATAAAAATTTGTGTCTCTCTCTCTCACCACTACCATGGAGAAGTTTTGCCACTCAGACCAGTGAGCATCACACCATCCCCACCCCTACATTTCCAGGAAAGGGACAAGCTGAGTTTACCCCTTGTTCTCCACAGCCTACCCCAGCCCATGGGAGATTAGGGAGATGAAGAGAGGAGCATTCTTACCATGTTTATAGAGGAAGTTGTAAACAGTTCCCCATTCCCATTTCCAAAATCAAATTCCAGTTTTACTCAGAAAAGTAAAAACATACTGGAGTAAACCTAGATGCAGAAATTAAAAGGTGCAAAGTAAACATCATGGGATGGCATGTATTGTCATTCCTCTAAAGTCCCCCAGTGAAGCACTGACCTTCAAGGTGACAGAGTTTTAATTGAATATGGAAAGACTCACAGACCCACCCCAAAAAACAGACAGCAGTATTCCAGAGGCCTGGGTCACCAATTGAATAAAAAAGAGAGAATGAACTGAGCATTCCCTTCTCTCCTCTCCCTTCTCTTCCTCTCTCTTTTCTGTGTGTGTCTTTGTCTTATCTCTGTCTCTCCTCTATCTGTGTGTATCTCTGTCTTGTCTCTCTCTCTTCTATGTCTCTCATTCTCTCTGCCTTGTCTCTCTCTCTCTCTGTCTGTCTCTCTTACATTGCTTCTTGACTATGGTGCAATGTGACGAGGTGCCTCATACTCCTTCTGCCATGGTAAACAGTATCTACTCAAACTATGAGTAAAAATAAAGCATTCTAAATTGCTTATATCACAGGGGTAAGAATGTAATGGATACCAGTGGTAGGAAAATAAGATTAGTCTGATGATGCTGGCATTTACCTTGAATCAAGTTCATGATGGGCTCTTGTGTCCTCACAAAGCAGGATTGCAGATATTCCAGAAACTACTCCTTCTCCTTAGAGATGTCATTTCAATTCTGAACTATCTAAGCCATCCAGCTGTGCTTCTGTTTGTCAAACTCATCTGTCTCAAGAAACCCAGATGATTACCCATTTTAGGATGGACGTGGCCACCTGACAAGAGCCATTGCTTAGCCCACTGCATCTCATCTCTTGTACTGACATGGCAGTGACTATGCTATAGAGCAATTTCCTAAGAGAAAACATTCCATCCTTCAGGGATGAAATGAAAACTCAGGAAGTATCAGGGCAGCAGAGCCTAGTGGCACACACATTCAATTGTAGAGGGGAAGAGTGAGGAAGAAAAGAAGGCCACATTTCCATGGCAGGCCACCTGCCTGTGTTGAACCCCCTGCTCTCCTCATGCTCTCTAGCCCTTTAGTACCCACCCTGCGTTTGGTACCCTGGTATACAAACCTCTCTCATCACCCAGGGCCCAGAGTTTATCCTTGATGCTGGGGTCATCTGATCTTTGACATAAGCCATCACTAAATCCAAGAGCACTTCATCCACCTCTATCAGTGATGTTTCCATACGGAAGCTTCCATATGTCACTGCTCCAGCCCCTGCTAAGAGATAAAAGTAGCCACCCATGAGAATGTAGAGCTACCATCATCACCTTCCCCCACAAAAATCTCCTTTCCTGACACTGCTATGTGTACCCAGGCCAGCTTCCATGTTTTCCACTTGCAAAGGCTTCCACCTGCAATGCAGAGGCCTGAATATTACTCCCAGGCCCACCTTGGCTGGCAACTGGCATGTACAAACAGAAGCCCACCTCCCTTGTTCCACATGACACAGAGGCATGAATCCTCATGTTAAGCCTTCTTACCCTCTCCCCCACTATTATTAGTGGAAGAGTAAGGAACACACACACACACACACACACCTTCCAGTCTAGGTTTTCTCTGTCAGCTCAAGATCCTCCGTTGCCTCATCTGTCAGAAAACTATGATTGTGCTGGGGAGATGGCTCCATCAGTGTGTATCTGTCAGTGTGAATATTAATTCTACAGGCTACTCAAGCATGAAGACCTAATTTCCGATCCCCAACACCCACTTAAAAAGCAAGGCACAGGGGACTCTAAGATGGCAGTGACAGTGTGCACCATATCGGAGGGACAGAGGATCCAAAACTCCAAAACTGGTGAGTGGAGGAACAGCTGAAGGCAAAACATAGACTCTGAGGCTTCCTGGGCTGGAGGGAACAACCCTTGAGTGGGGACAGATTGGATCCAGGTCACCCGTGGATGTCTCTAGGGTCTGAGAATGGCAAACTTTTGATCCCTTGCATTTTCTCTTGCCCCAGGAGCAGTGGTGGCTGCCCCAAGTACGGGTCTCCCTGCTCTAGCAGCCAAACAGTGGACAGCACTTGACGGATCTCCTATACTTTCACTTGCCCCTGTGGGCCCAAATCTGAAAACAGAGAACCGTGGGCCCCTGTGCTTTCCACATACGCCTATGAGTGAGTACGCCTTTGAGTGAATGGATGCAGAGCTCCAGACCCAGAGTCCCTCTGTGCTAGCAGCCAGATATCAGATCCCTCCCACCCACACCCCACTGTGTGCAACACAGGAATCCCTGGAACAGCGTTCTCAACATTGACATCCCTGCCCTGTGGGTCTCCCAGTGGAATCCAGGCAAACAATTCCTGGAGCCACGATCATGCAGCCCAGACAGACCTGAGTCCCTGGAGCATAGTTCGACAGGCCTGTGGGCCACTGAGCCATTTAGGGCACCTGCACATGTGTATTGCACCCGGGAACCTCACCAGCACCCTTACCTGCGCTTACACTCCATCCTTCCAGGAGTGTACACACACTAGCACCCAGCCCTTCAAGGCACACTTCCACGCACACTCCCGTGCGCCTGCGACCTTCTTCCCTTAGCTACATGTGAAACATCAACATCAAGCCAATGGACCTCTCTTATCTTCCTGAAGAATATGCCAGACTCCAGAGACAGATGGACCCAGTCTGCAGTACAATCTCCAGGAATAAACAGTGAAGGCTACAGATAAGCATATGGCTAGAAGCTGGCATAAGAACATACCCAACAAAAATCAGGACATCATGGCTTCACCAGCAACCCCAAAAATCAATGGATTTTTTTTAATTCATCTGAAACACAGGAAAATGATCTAAAATCTATGTTTATCTAGATATTAGAGGCACATAAAGAGGAAATGAAAAAAGCTCTCAAAGAAATACAAGCAAATACAGCCAAACAAATAGAGGCACATGAAGAGGAAACAAACAGGGCGCCGGGAGGACTCTCATTCTGAGGAGCAACACAGCAGGATTGGCACAGTGACCAGCAATCAGAACTCGCGGCCATAAAACACAAGTGATTATGTTTCACAGGTGAGAGGATACCTCACGGTGGGGGATTCAATCAGCTTTAACTCACCCGGCTAAACCGCGGAAGAGATCCCGGTTCCGCCAGGCGCTAGGTCGCCAGCCCAGAGCTACCCACCAGCGCAATCTGGTCACGGTCCCAGACTGAACTGTGGGCCCACAACACCATAGACTGGATTTCCCAGTCGAGAGATAACCCCACGGAGCAGGAAACAATTGGGACCAACCTCAGGTTACCCAGACATCCCCTGGAAAAGACTCGGGTTCCGCGGGTACCCCAAGAGCCAGTCCGGACCCAGAGCCGGGACACAGGCACCTGCCTGCGCGCGTGATTCGCCGCCTCAGATAGAACTGTGGGCACCAGGGCACCAGGGCACCAGACTGCGTGTCTCTGGCAGGAGGAAACCCCCAGCGGAGGGGGTCAGCAGCTCTAACGCTTAGGACACCCAGCACCAAAACACTTCCTGGACTCACGCAGACTCTAGTGCAGGCAGAAGCGCTGTGCTCAGCCGCCATTATTGAGTTCCCCTGGGGCACTGGGACACACAGCTGCATCCTCAGACCTACAAAAGCCAGAGAGCCATTACAGCAGCCCTCAGATACTGTGCCAAGGATCAACCAGTTATTCCTAGCTAGACTGTCAAAACTGTGGGAATCCCTGGTTTTACAAGAGGGCTGCACCCACAGCGTCTGGACCAGAGCAGTGCCTGCAGCCGCCATCCCAGACAGAGACACACAGCTTCTGGTCGAGAGTGAGGCACCCAGCCTCCAGACCAGAACAGTGCCTCCAGGCGACAACTCAACCTAGGGGCACATTCTCCAGGTCCAGAGCAGAGCAATCACCCTCTGGCCCAGAGACTTGCTGAGTGCACCTCCCACTTTCCCGGACAGAACTGTGCGCCCCAGGATAACAGACTGAGGTTCCCTGTTGGGAGAAAACCCCACAGCTAGGGAATCAGCAGTTTCTTCAAGAGGACTGTACATGGATATTTAGTGAGCAGCAGCACACTAAATTTATAACAAGAAACCCAGCAGTGGGGCAGCTATCTTGAGAACTTCTATGGGTAAGAGGAGATTCCCCCCCCCCCCCCCCCCCCCCCCC
>NW_026590435.1:603974-604788 GCF_907164565.1 Psammomys obesus
AATTTATAACAAGAAACCCAGCAGTGGGGCAGCTGTCTTGAGAAATTCTATGGGTAAGAGGAGATCCCCCCCTGCCTAACATAGACCACAGCTACTACTCAGGGCTATAAACCTGAGGTGAGCAGTGGCAACTCCTGAGAAACACTGGCCATACAGTGACCATAACGAAAAAGCAGAGAAGGACTCCTTCAGGAAAAATCATCTTCCGGCCAAGGGGATTCTCCCTACCTCAGGACTCCAGGAAGCACAGAAACTAACAGCCAACACCTAAATCAGCCCAATGGGTAGAGGTCAGCGTAAAGGCTCAACCAACAAAAGACAGAGCAATATGGCATCTCCAGAACCCAGCCATCCAGAGGTGAACAGCCCTGAACAATGCAGCATAATAGAAAATCAAGAAGATGACCTTACATCTATGTTGATGAAGAGGATAATAGAGGAAACAGATAAAATAGATAAAGAATTAGAGGAAGATAAAACCAAACAGATCATGGCTATCCGTAAAGAAATGGAGGAAGATAAAGACAAGCAGATTAGGGCCATCCGTGAAGAAATACGGGAAGATGCAACCAAACAGCTTGTGGCCTTCAGAGAAGAAATAATTAAATCACTGAAAGAAATAAAAGAGACAGAGTTGAAGGAACTAAAAGAAAAAGAGGAAAATACAAGCAGACAGGTGAAGGAAGGAAACAAAACAACTCAAGACCTGAAGATAGAACTAGAAAAATTAAAGAAAACACAAATGGAGGAAATAATGGAGAGGAAGAATTTAGGGAAGAAAACAGGAACTACAGAGGTAAGCATAACCAACAGA
>NW_026590435.1:609788-697485 GCF_907164565.1 Psammomys obesus
TCTCTGGCAGGAGGAAACCCCCAGCGGAGGGGGTCAGCAGCTCTAACGCTTAGGACACCCAGCACCAAAACACTTCCTGGACTCACGCAGACTCTAGTGCAGGCAGAAGCGCTGTGCTCAGCCGCCATTATTGAGTTCCCCTGGGGCACTGGGACACACAGCTGCATCCTCAGACCTACAAAAGCCAGAGAGCCATTACAGCAGCCCTCAGATACTGTGCCAAGGATCAACCAGTTATTCCTAGCTAGACTGTCAAAACTGTGGGAATCCCTGGTTTTACAAGAGGGCTGCACCCACAGCGTCTGGACCAGAGCAGTGCCTGCAGCCGCCATCCCAGACAGAGACACACAGCTTCTGGTCGAGAGTGAGGCACCCAGCCTCCAGACCAGAACAGTGCCTCCAGGCGACAACTCAACCTAGGGGCACATTCTCCAGGTCCAGAGCAGAGCAATCACCCTCTGGCCCAGAGACTTGCTGAGTGCACCTCCCACTTTCCCGGACAGAACTGTGCGCCCCAGGATAACAGACTGAGGTTCCCTGTTGGGAGAAAACCCCACAGCTAGGGAATCAGCAGTTTCTTCAAGAGGACTGTACATGGAAATTTAGTGAGCAGCAGCACACTAAATTTATAACAAGAAACCCAGCAGTGGGGCAACTGTCTTGAGAAATTCTATGGGTAAGAGGAGATCCCCCCCTGCCTAACATAGACCACAGCTACTACTCAGGGCTATAAACCTGAGGTGAGCAGTGGCAACTCCTGAGAAACACTGGCCATACAGTGACCATAACGAAAAAGCAGAGAAGGACTCCTTCAGGAAAAATCATCTTCCGGCCAAGGGGATTCTCCCTACCTCAGGACTCCAGGAAGCACAGAAACTAACAGCCAACACCTAAATCAGCCCAATGGGTAGAGGTCAGCGTAAAGGCTCAACCAACAAAAGACAGAGCAATATGGCATCTCCAGAACCCAGCCATCCAGAGGTGAACAGCCCTGAACAATGCAGCATAATAGAAAATCAAGAAGATGACCTTACATCTATGTTGATGAAGAGGATAATAGAGGAAACAGATAAAATAGATAAAGAATTAGAGGAAGATAAAACCAAACAGATCATGGCTATCCGTAAAGAAATGGAGGAAGATAAAGACAAGCAGATTAGGGCCATCCGTGAAGAAATACGGGAAGATGCAACCAAACAGCTTGTGGCCTTCAGAGAAGAAATAATTAAATCACTGAAAGAAATAAAAGAGACAGAGTTGAAGGAACTAAAAGAAAAAGAGGAAAATACAAGCAGACAGGTGAAGGAAGGAAACAAAACAACTCAAGACCTGAAGATAGAACTAGAAAAATTAAAGAAAACACAAATGGAGGAAATAATGGAGAGGAAGAATTTAGGGAAGAAAACAGGAACTACAGAGGTAAGCATAACCAACAGACTACAAGAAATGGAAGAAAGAATCTCAGGTGTAGAAGATACAATGGAAGAAATCGACGTATCTGTCAAAGAAAATGTTAAATCCAAAAAATTCCTGACACAGACCGTCCAGGAAATCCAAGACAATATGAAAAGACAAAATCTAAGAATAATAGGAATAGAGGAAAAAGAAGACTCCCTTCTCCAAGGCCCAGAAAATATTTTCAACAAAATCATTGAAGAAAATTTCCCCAAGTTAAAGGAGAAGCCAATAAGGATACATGAGGCCTACAGAACACCCAACAAATTTGACCAGAAAAGAAAATCCTCCTGCCACATAATAATCAAAACAGTAAGTATACAGAACAAAGAAAAAATACTAAAAGCTGCAAGGGAAAAAGGCCAAGTAACATATAACGGCAAACCCATTAGAATCACACCTGACTTTTCGACAGAAACTATGAAAGCCAGAAGGGCCTGGATAGATATCATGCAGACCCTAAGAGAACACAGATGTCAACCCAGGCTACTATATCCTGCAAAACTCTCAGTCCTCATAGACGGAGAAAACAAGATATTCAATGACAAAAACAAATTTCAACAATACCTACACACAAATCCAGCATTACAGAAGATACTGGAAGGGAAAATACAACCCAAGAAAATTAGCTTCTGTCAAGAAAACACAGGAAATAATTAACCTTACTACAGCAAAACAAAAAGCAACCAAGCACACAACCTTATGAACACAGCCAACATCAAAATCAAAGGATCTAACAGCCACTGGTCATTAATCTCTCTCAACATCAATGGACTCAACTCTTCAGTAAAAAGACACAGATTAACAGAATGGATACGTAAACAAAACCCAGCAATCTGTTGCATACAAGAAACACACCTAAGACACAAAGATAGACATTACCTGAGGGTAAAAGGTTGGAAGACGACTTCCAAGCAAATGGACCCAAGAAACAAGCAGGAGTAGCCATTCTAATATCTGATAAAATAGACTTCCAACCAAAATTAATAAAAAGAGATGAGGAAGGACACTTCATACTCATCAAGGGAAAATTCCACCAGGAAGACATCACAATCCTGAATATCTATGCCCCAAATACAAGAGCACCCACATTTGTAAAAGAAACATTGATAAAATTTAAACCACATATACATCCCCACACACTAATAGTGGGAGACTTCAACACCCCAACAAAGGACATGTCAACAAAACAGAAATTAAACAAAGAAACAATATCTCTGACAGAGGTCATGAATCAAATGGACCTCACAGACATTTACAGAACTTTACACCCAAACACAAAAGAATTTACCTTCTTCTCAGCACCTCATGGAACCTTCTCCAAAATAGACCATATAGTTGGTCACAAAGCAAACCTCAACAGGTACAAGAAGACTGAAATAATCCCTTGTATCCTGTCTGATCACCATGGAATAAAGCTGGACTTCAACAACAACAGAAATAGCAAAAAGCCTGCACACACATGGAAACTGAACAACTTGTTACTAAATGACAGCTGGGTCAGGGAAGAAATAAAGAAAGAAATTAAAGCCTTTCTAGAACTCAATGAAAATGAAGACACAACATACCCAAACTTGTGGGACACAATGAAAGCAGTGCTAAGAGGAAAGTTCATAGCACTCAGTGCCTTCAAGAAGAAATTCGAGACAACTCATTCAAGCAACTTAATGGCCCACTTAAAAACCCTAGAAAATGAAGAAGCAGACACACCAAAAAGGAGTAGACGGCTGGAAATAATCAAACTCAGGGCTGAAATCAATCAATTAGAAACAAATAAAACAATTCAAAGAATCAATGAAACCAAGAGCTGGTTCTTTGAGAAAATCAACAAGATCGACAAACCCTTAGCCAAGCTAACTAAAAGGCAGAGAGACACCACCCAAATCAACAAAATCAGAAATGAAAAGGGGGACATAACTACAGACACTGAGGAAATCCAAACAATCATTAGGACTTACTTCAAAAGTCTATACTCAACAAAATTTGAAAACCTAAATGAAATGGACAATTTTCTTGATCAATTTGACTTACCAAAGCTGAATCAGGACCAGGTAAATCAATTAAATAGTCCTATATCCCCCAAAGAAATAGAAGCAGTCATCAAAAATCTCCCATCCAAAAAAAGCCCAGGTCCAGATGGCTTCAGCGCAGAATTCTACCAGACCTTCCAAGAAGAGCTAACTCCAATTCTCTTCAAACTATTCCACAAAATAGAAACAGAAGGAACATTACCAAACGCATTCTATGAAGCCACAGTCACCTTGGTACCTAAACCTCACAAAGACTCAACAAAGAAAGAGAATTTCAGGCCAATCTTCCTTATGAACATTGATGCAAAAATACTTAACAAAATACTTGCAAACCAAATCCAAGAACACATCAAAGATATTATCCACTATGACCAAGTAGGCTTCATCCCAGGTATGCAGGGGTGGTTCAATATACGGAAATCCATCAATGTGATCCACCATATTAACAAACTGAAAGAAAAAAACATGATAATCTCCCTAGATGCTGAAAAAGCATTTGACAAAATCCAACATCCATTCATGTTTAAAGTACTGGAGAGATCAGGGATACAAGGCACATATCTAAACATAGTAAAGGTGATATACAGCAAGCTTATAGCCAACATCAAACTAAATGGAGAGAAACTTAAAGCAATCCCACTGAAATCAGGGACAACACAAGGCTGCCCACTCTCTCCATATCTCTTCAACATAGTGCTGGAAGTCCTTGCTAGAGCAATAAGAGAGTTGAAGGAGATCAAGGGGATACAGATGGGAAAGGAAGAAGTCAAATTATCACTATTTGCAGATGATATGATAGTATATATGAGTGACCCCAAAAACTCTACCAGGGAACTCCTACAGCTGATAAACACCTTCAGCAAAGTGGCCGGATACAAAATTAACTCAAAAAAATCAGTAGCACTCCTGTATACAAAAGACAAAAGGGCTGAGAAAGAAATTAGAGAAACAACACCATTCACAATAGCCACAAATGACATAAAGTACCTTGGCGTAACCCTAACCAAGCAAGTCAAAGACTTGTATGAAAAAAATTTCAAGTCTCTGAAGAAAGAATTAGAGGAAGATATGAGAAGATGGAAAGATCTCCCATGCTCATGGCTTGGCAGGATTAACATAGTAAAAATGGCCATCTTACCAAAAGCAATCTACAGATTTAATGCAATTCCCATCAAATTGCCAACACAATTCTTTACAGACCTGGAAAGAAAAATTCTCAACTTCGTATGGAATAACAAGAAACCGAGAATTGCTAAAACAATCCTCTACAATAAAAGATCTTCTGGAGGTATCTCCATCCCTGATCTCAAGCTGTACTATAGAGCAACAGTTATAAAAACTGCATGGTACTGGCATAGAAACAGAATGGTGGATCAATGGAATCGAACAGAAGACCCAGAAATAAACCCACACACTTACGGACACCTGATTTTTGACAAAGATGCCAAAATAATACAATGGAAAAAAGATAGCATCTTCAACAAATGGTGCTGGTCCAACTGGATGTCTACATGTAGAAAAATGCAAATAGATCCATACTTATCACCCTGCACAAAACTGAAGTCCAAGTGGATCAAAGACCTCAACATAAAACCAGACACATTAAATCGGCTAGAAAAAAAAGTGGGGAATACCCTAGAACTCATTGGTACAGGAGAAAACTTCCTGAACAGAACACTAACAGCACAGGCTCTAAGAGCAACAATCAATAAATGGGACCTCATGAAATTGAAAAGCTTCTGTAAAGCAAAGGACACCGTCATCAAAACAAAGTGACTGCCTACAGATTGGGAAAGAATCATCACCAACCCTTTATCTGACAGAGGACTCATATCCAATATATATAAAGAACTAAACAAGCTGAAAAGCAATAAACCAAGTAATCCACTTAAAAAATGGGGAACAGAGCTAAAGAGAGAATTCTCTGTAGAGGAATATCGAATGGCAGAGAAGCACTTAAAGAAATGCTCAACCTCATTAGCCATTAGGGAAATGCAAATCAAAACAACCCTGAGATTTCACCTTACACCCATCAGAATGGCCAAGATGAAAATCTCAAGGGACAACACATGCTGGAGAGGTTGTGGAGAAAGGGGAACCCTTCTCCACTGCTGGTGGGAATGTAAACTTGTACAACTACTCTGGAAATCAATCTGGCGCTTTCTCAGACCACTAGGAATAGCGCTTCCTCAAGAACCAGCCATACCATTCCTAGGCATATACCCAAAAGAGGCGCAAGTACACAAAAAGGACATTTGCTCAACCATGTTTGTAGCAGCTTTATTTGTAATAGCCAGAAGCTGGAAACAACCCAGATGCCCCTCAACTGAAGAATGGATGCAGAAACTGTGGTACATCTATACAATGGAGTATTACTCAGCAATGAAAAATAAGGAAATCATGAAATTTGCAGGTAAATGGTGGGACCTGGAAAGGATCATCCTGAGTGAGTTGACCCAGAAGCAAAAAGACACGCATGGTATATACTCACTCATATAAACATACAATGTAGAATAAACCCACTAAAATCTGTACATCTAAACAAACTAAGCAAAAGAGAGGACCCTAACTAAAATGTTCAATCCCCATCCTGAAAGGCAAAGAGGATGGACATCAGAAGAAAAAGAAAATAGGAAACAACCTCGGAACCTGCTATAGAGGGCCTCTGAAAGCCAGAAGAAAACAGAAAACAACCTTGAAACCTGCCACAGAGGGACTCTGAAAGCTTCTGCAGTATAGACTGTCAAAGCAGATGCTGAGCCTGATGGCCAACTGATGGGCAGAATGAATGGAATTCTATGTAAGAAGTGGGAAATAGTAAGAGCTGGAGGGGACAGGAACTCCACAAGGAGAGGAACAGAACAAGATAATTTGAACACAGGGAACTTCCCAGAGACTCATACTCCAACCAAGAACTATTCGTGGAGATGACCTGGAACCCCTGCACAGGTGTAGCCCATGGCAGTTCAGTGTCCAAGTGGGTTACATAGTAATGGGAAAAGGACTGCCTCTGACATAATCTGATTGGCCTGCTCGTTGATCACTTCCCCCTGAGGGGGGAGCAGCCTTATCAGGCCACAGTAGAGGATAATGCAGCCACTTTTGATGAGAACTGATAGACTAAGATCAGAAAGAAGAGGAGAACCTCCCCTATCAGTGGACTTGGGGAGTGGCATGCATGCAGAAAGGGGAGGGAGGGTGGGATCGGGAGGAGAGGAGGGAGGGGCTTATGGGGGGTACAAAATGAATAAAGTGTAATTAATAAAAAAAATTTTAAAAAAAAGAGGAAACAAACAAACTAAAAAAAAAAATAGAGGTCATCATGGACAGACAGGAATCCAAATACAGATGAAGGAAATGGTGCAATACACGAAAACGGAATTAGAATCAACAAAGAAAACACACACTGAGAAACTCCTGGAGATGGAAAACCTAGCAAAGAGATCAGAAACCACAGAGAAAAGCATCACCAACAGAATTCAAGATATGGAGGAGAGAATTTCAGGCGCTGAAGACACAATTGAAGAAACAATACATCTCTCAAAAAAGACATAAAATTAGAAAAGGTCCTGACACAAAACATCCAAGAAATCAAGGACACCATGAAAAGACAAAACCTAGAATAATGGGAATAGACGAAAGAGAAGATAACAGGCTCCAAGGCATAGAAAATATTTTCAATAAAATCATAGAAGAAAATGTTGCCAACTTAAAGAAAGATATGTCCATTAACACATGTATTTCCAACTTCCATCCTTCCTCTTGAACATTAACCTTAAACTGAGCATGCTCAAAAGCATACAGTTTACTTATTTTTTTCATTTTTCCATTTTATGGGTGTGGTATTGGTGTTTGCCACATGAGGGGAACATATGTGTGTACAGGTGCACATAACGTGTATACGTATCTATGTTGTATGTAGAGGCTCGAGATTTATGCTGGGAATCATCCTCTATTGCTTTCTACATTATTCATTAAGGCAGGTTCTCTCAAACTCAGAGCTAGCCAATACAGCTATATTAGTTGCTAGTTTGCTCTAAGGATCCCTTATCTCTACAATCTAAGGATGGATTTACAAAGAGACTACCATGCCCACTTGGTATTTGCATGAGATCTGGAAATCCAGTCTCTGGTCCTTACACTTGCATGGTAAACGCTTTAACCATGAAGTCACCACTACAGCTCTACATCTTAAATTACATATGCCCAGGAATGTGTTCCCTTCTGAAATGCTTTCCCAAATAAATACAACCTCCCAAAATAAGCCCTCACACTTTGTTTGAAGAGGGCATCACTTTGGAGTCAATGCCTGACTCTCCTTACCCACACAGGTAATGGGTAATGCCTCTTTCTTCTGTTGTTTTACCTCTTGGCTATGGGTTTTGGCTTCATGTTAACCAAGATGCAGACTCATTAGGTCTGGTTACATTACTGTTATTATATATTAGTGAGACAGGCTCTGCTCTAAGAAACTTATACACATTAAATCATTTAAAACTCATCTCTAACACATGAAGCTGGGGATACTGCTGTCTCCATTTGGTTAGTCGAAGTATATTATCATACTGATCAGAGCTGTGATGTGGCTCCAGGCACAAACTGCCACCCATTCCTACATCAGTGCTCACTGGACAGTAAGAATAGGGAAGTAACTCAGCATTCTTATGACTCCGTGGCTCTCAAAAAAAGCTCATGTTGGAGACTAGAGAGATGGTTCAGTTTTAAAGAGCTCTGGCATCCCCTCTAGATGCCAGGTTCAATTCCCAGCACCCACATGGCAGTTCACAACCATGTATAACTCCAGTTCCAGGAAATCTGATGCCCGCTTCTAGTCTCTGCTGCCACCAGGCACACATGTGGTACACAGACATACATGCAGACAAAACATCCATACACATAAAGTAAATGACTTTTTTGAGTTGGGCTGTCTCTATGTAGTTCTAGTTGTCCTGGAACTCTCTATGTAGACAAGGTTGGCCTCAAACTCTCAGAGAACTCCTGCCTCTGCCTCCCAAATGCTGAGATTAAAGGTATGCACCATCATGCCCAGCAAAATAAATAAAAATTTAAATTCAGGTGATTGTAGCATCCATTCCTTGGGGTTTCCCTGCAATAATGGGCCATAACTTGGAATTGTAAGCCAAATAAATCCTTTCTTCCCTAAGTTGCTTTCTGTTACAGTATTTATGACAGCAACAGAAAAGAAACTAGATCAAGGACCCATACTGGGAGGAGAGAAATTGAGCATTAGCCATGGGAACTTCTGAGCTTTAGGATGATACAATGAGTGAGCACCTGGAACACTGCCTGATTGATATTGAACAACAGGGGCATACTCATCAAACAAATATATGCATTTTATATTTAGTAAATTGCGTGAGGAGGTCTTGATCCCAAGGCAAAGACTGTGGATCAAAAGACAAATGGAACATCAGGAAAGCTACCAGCACTGGGATAATCCGTGAAGAAGATGACAATTAAGTAGTAAAGAGTCATGCCAGTGTATCTCCAACCTGCGTCCCTTACCTAGCCCTCATCACAACTTCCTTCATCACTCAGAGCAAGTGTAGGCCCTCTGATGGTTTCTGTGATTTCTGTTTGCTCTTGTGCAAGCTGAGCATCCTATCCTGACAGCCTCTTTTCCATGAGTCCTTTGCTCCTGGGCTTTCCAAGTTGCAGATTGGGGAGGGGGGAAGAAGGAAGGAATATCCACACAATCCACTCAAAGCCTTTCTGGGAGGATGTAACCAAGGGCCTCATTCATTCAAGGCAAAGACTCTGCCACTGAGCCTGTTCACTGTCTTTCATTCCCTTGCTATCTCCTCTCCCCTCCAAATTTTTGCTTATTCTAAGTTTTTCTCTTCCTCCAGTCAGACTGAAGGTCATCATCAATGGTTGCAAAGATAAGATAGGGCAGAACTCCTTCTTCCACTTGTTCCTTTATGCTAGAAAAAATTAGAATCCTGAAGCTGTGGAGGGAAAGTACCAGATTGAATGGGATAGAAGCACAAGGGTATGATTTAGTCTTCCAAAACTGGATGGGATCTTTATACACTGTGCACCTAATTCTGGAATATTCTCTCTTCTTCATCTATGAAACCCATTCCCACATGTGTAGACGTTAAAGGACAACTTGCGGGAGTGGGTTATCCATCTATCATGTCAGTTCCAGGGATCAAATTCAGGTCTTCAGGCTTGACTGCAGTGCCTTTTTTTCACTGAGCTATCATGACAGCCCCTTGTTCCTACTTTTCAGTAAGAACAGACAGAATAGACGGAGCTCATCTATAGAGTAAGGTAAGGTGGCCTCAAAGGATACCAGTGAGTAAGAGTCAAAGAGACCAGTGCAGAGGAACAGTCTCACAGCATGAGAGTAAACAGAGAGATTGTGTCCCTATTCATCTGAGAAAATTTTATCCCATTTGAGCAACAGTTCTCATTTGCCTTTCAAAGCACTGACCACCACATTTCTGTTCTTTGTTTCTGTGTTTATTATCTTAGATGTCTCAGAGAAGTAGAATCATGTGACTGGCTTAACTTAGCATAACTGAAGGAGATAGATGTCATGCAAAGTATTCTTACCATCCACTTCACACAATCAAAAAACCACAAGAGGGAGTACCAGAAATGTCTGCTGAATATGCTTAGTACTTTGATAATGAGCTAGTTCACAGGAAAGTGCATGCCCAAACTCATCAAGATGTGTTTAAAATATATTTGTATGTTCAATTGTATACATATCAGTTATACTTCAACAAAAGCTTAAAAAAAACAGTAAGTTAAACTGTGAGAGAAGGATCAAAGTATGGGAAAGAGAGAGGACAGAGAGAGGGTTGAAAAGATATCTCAGAGATTAAGAGCACTTTCAGAAAACCAGGATTCAGTTTCCAGCACCCAGGAGGCAGCTCACAACCATCTGCAAATCCAGTTCTAAAGGATACAGTGCCCTCCTCTGGCTTCACTGGGGCACTGCATGAATATAGTGCACATAAATTCATGTGAGCAAAACACTCATATACAAATAAAATAAAAATAATTTTAAGGGAGAAGAGTAGGAGTGACAGAAAGGATAGTGACAAAGGTGAAAGGAGGGAGAGGAAGGGAAGGGAGTATAAGAAAACAAATATACCGTGGGTACCTGGTACACTTTGACATTTCTAAATAACATATGTTCCCCTAAGACCCACAGTCTTGTAGAAATTCTAACAGCATCATTAGAAACCTCTTTTTTTTCTTCCTTTTTATCCCTGTCTCACAGTTCAAACTGTATCTGTCCCTTTCATTTCTACAAATGGGAAAATGTTCAACCCAATCAAACCACAAAAACCAGAAATCCACTAGAGAAAGAAATCATTTGGAGCTGATTTCCCACTGCCATCCTGCCTTTCCTACAAGAAATGCACCCATGATGAGTTCACCCTGGCACTCACAGATATTTGAATGCTATCTGCTCTGAATTGAGCTGACCAAGTGAGGTGCTCAGACAACCTAAAGTTGGACCCTACAGCCAGCTGGTTAGAGGGTTTAAAGGTGACCACAGTGAAAAATTACAGAACATGGAGATGCAGAAAACTGCATTCTTTCTGAAGTAAAGAATAAAATATGAGTAGAAAGACAGAGAAAAGTAAATTTAAGAAAATAAATGATCATAATAGATGGGAAGAATAGGTGCCTTGAAGCCTCATCTTTGAATACTTCTAGATGTTTTTTTTTACTAATTTCTATTTATTTTACTGAATAAATAAGTCATGAGTCTGATTCTTCCACTTAAAACAAATCAACCCTGGGATTTTTTTTTTTTTTTTGTCTTGAAGTAAAAACTCTAAGTGCCCAGATTCAGAAGAACTGAAAGAGGATATTGGTCAAGCTATTTGAGACCCTTCATCCTCTGCTGGCAATGACTTATTTCTCTGGTTTGCCTGGAAACAATCAAATAGGCCCAAAGGTCAGTCAGGGAGTAATTTGCCCTCCTTGCTGCCTGGATGGCTTTCTCCAGACTCTCTTTAAAGTGCCACCTATTCCTCTCATATCAATGTTTCAGCTGCTCTTCCATCCCTTCCATATTTCCATTGTTGGTGTAGAATGAAGACACTGCCCTGGGGGCAAAGAGACAGGATAATCTGAGGATAGCAATAGTGACCCAGAAGGCTAGAGAGAGAATGACCCAGGCTGTCATTAATTCTGACTACCTCTCTCCGAGAAGGATGGCAGACCTGACTAACTGTCATAAAGGAAGCTGCTATGGTAAACAAAGACTTGAATACATGGAAGACTCAGGCAGCCTCCGTGTGACTCTTCGTTTAACAGACATGACAATGAGAACAAGATGGAAGAAACAGATTTTAATTTAACATTAGAATCCAAACAAGATGCCCCTCCCATCTCACAGACACAGTCAGGCACCTACTAAGAGCACAGTCTGTAAAGACCCAGTTAACATATTTCCAAAGACCAGGATCTCTTCTATAAGTAACTTTGGTCATAATATTTTATCACAGCAACAGAAAAGTAACTAATATAGTAACTTCTGATAAAGTTCTAACCCCACAGTCCATCTCAATGTCTCCTTGAGTCCCGGACCTGGGACTGAATCCCAATCCTACACATGACACACAGGCAGCTAGGGTTTTTGTTTGTTTTGTTTTGTTTTGTTTTGTTTTTCAGATGAACATCTATCAAGTATGTGACTGTTACATCACTTTTCTAGTTTGGTTTCTATTAAAGTAATAAAATGCTAACCAAAACCAATTTTCAGAGGAAATGGTTTATTTAGCCAAACTATAGCCCATCACTGAGGGAATTCAAAGCAGGAACTCTGGCAGGGCAGGATCTGATGAAGAGTCCATGAAGGAATGCTTGTTCTCCATGGCTTGCTCAGTCTACTTTCTTATACAATCCAGGATCATCAGCCTAGGGGAGGCACTGCCGGCAGTAGGCTGGGTCCTCATACATCAAACATTAATCAAGAAAATGCCCTCACAGACTTGTCTACATATCAATCTCATAGAGGCAATTCCTCAGCGGAGGTGCCCTCTCCCAGGTGACTCTGGTTTGTGCTGCATTGCCAAAGAAATGAACTAGCACAATCATCTTCATAATCAGCCATCAAAAGGAACAACAGATCCATTCTCAGTTTAGAGAGGCACAAAGAGGCTAAGCATATTCCTCAGTGAATCACACAGGCATTGAAAGAGAACTGGATTTGTTTTCAAATAACCTACCATCTTCACACCTTCTAGTTCTTTTATCTGATCTCAGATATACAAACAGAGAACATGCATAAATTTGGAGAGGTGTTCGAAGTGGAACTCCTTACTAGTTCCTATAAAGAAAGTTAATATTGCTAGTTTCGTCAGTATTTTTTAAGAATTTTTAAAATTTGTATCTATGTGTATGCATATATCTGCAGATATATGTATGTATGAATGAACCTTCACTTCAAGCTTCAAGTGTTTGTGTGGATGTGTGTGGGTGTGTGTGTGGGTATGTGTGTGCATGCATGCATGTTACTGCATCTGCAATGCACACATGTGTGAGGGTGCCCACAAAGCCAGGAAAGAGTGTCAGATCCTTCGGAGCTAGTTAGGGTATTGTGAACTTCCTGAAATGGATACTGAGATCCAAACTCCAGTCCTCATGACTGAGCAGCAAGTGCTCTTAACCACTTAGTCACATCTCTAGCCCCATTTGTAAAGTAGTTTTAGCACAACAATGAAAAAAACAATTAATATAACATAGGATTAATGTAATTAGAAATTGGTTCTCCATTTAATTTAATTTTAACTTGAATTTAAACACTGCCACTCCATTCCATTACTGGAAAGCTGAAACACATGAGGAATAAGCTTGGTGCTGACAGCTCCTTTTCCACCTGCACATACTCATTAACACACAATGAGACTCAAAACAGCAATCAAAACAGGAATGTGCTGTAGGCATAAAATATGCATCAGGTAAAGCAGGGTGGCTTGAGATGGTTTGTGGGTAAAGGTATTTGCTACCATGACTGATCACCTGAGTTTAATCACTAGATACCTCATGGTATAAAGAGAGTACCCACAGCTCTTCTCTGACCTCCACAAGTGTGCAGTGACACACAAATGCACATGTACCTATACAACATGCTCAATAAATAAACATAACAAAAAATATTTAAAATAAATGGTGTATCAGCTTTCAAAAAATGGTCTAACAAAAGAAATGTCAAAAATATGAAGAATGACATATATATTACATGATGAAATACTAACGTCAGATACCTGGAGCTATTTTTCTTTTGGGTATGGCCACTGGTAAGTCACCTATAGCCCAGAGAATGATCCCTTACTCATGGGCATATGGGATTACTAATTGGACTGAGTTATAATTTTTACAAAAGGAACATAAAGTTGGGAGGGAACTGTGTTGGGGAAGCCTAGGGAGAGTGGGGAACATATATGATTAACATACACTATGTAAACACATACACACATATATAATTTTCAAATGACTAAAAAACTATTATTAAAAAATACCTTGCAGGCCAGGTGTGGTGGCGCATGCCTTTACTCCAGCACTTGGGAGGCAGAGGGGGGTGGATCTTTCTTTGTGAGTTCGCTGTCAGCCTGTTCTACAAAGTGAGTCCAGGACAGTCAGGGCTCTGTTACACAGAGAAACCCTGTCTCAAAAAGAAAAAAAAAAAAAAAAAAAAGGAGGGAAGGAATGAAGGAGGGAAGGAGGGAGGAAAGGAGGGAGGGGGAGGAAAAGAGAAAGAAAGGAAAAGAGAGAGAAAGAAAGGAAGAGAGAAAGAAAGAAAGAAAGGAAGGAAGGAAGGAAGGAAGGAAGGAAGGAAGGAAGGAGAAAGAAAGAAAGAAAGAAAGAAAGAAAGAAAGAAAGAAAGAAAGAAAGAAAGAAAGAAAGAAAGAAAGAAAGAAAGAAAAAAAATACACCATTACAACAATGCCATTGTATCATATCTTTTTACTTTTTCAATGGGGCTTTTAGAAAATCAGAAGGGACAGACTTGACTCAAGTTATATTCCTATTAGATAGCTCCATCTGGATGCTTTCCACAGAAACCCTGTAAGATTAGAACTATATATAATCCTCCTAACAGCCCAGGAGACAGAAGCACATAGATGTGACAGCTGGGCTTATACCAGCCCTAAATGACTCACTGTAGGAATTGTGCCAATGCGGTTGGATTGCATAGGCAGCAACCTCTTACTTAAGCTTTGAGAAGGTCTGTAATTTCTATTTCAATAGCATCCCCTGGAGTTGAGACACAAGAAATGTCACAGACCAGCTCAGTCAGGCTCCCTGTGTCCACGGCAAAATCAGAGGTCTGGATATCGGGAAGGCAAAGTCTCTGGCGAATGACAGTCAGAGACCACACAGGAGAGTGATTCTACTGCTGCGATTTTACTGAAGTCAGGCTAATAATTTTATACATAGGGAAAAACCTTAAAGTTGGCATACTTCCCAGAACACTTAGATTTTTACCAAGAATACAAAGTTTACATTTTAACTCAAAAATGTAGCCAAACATAAAGCAGTACCCACAAGAAATCTTGGCCTGAGAACTTTTTGATCAAAGCAAACAAAGGAAAAGAAACCTCAAACTGCAGTTTCATTATTGCTAACCAAAGAAGAGGAAAGTCAGGAACTAAATCAGATGCCTGCCAAAATCTTTCTCTGTATCAAAATCTAAATACACCTTCGTTAACCATCCTCCCATATGTCTTGCTAAAGATTTACTATCTTCCCTAGAAACAAGACGATAAAGGGGGCAAGCTCAAGCCAGCTGTACTTCTCATGGTATTTTTTCCTAAGAAGGAGCCCATTATTTTTTCACTATTCTTATAATGCTTTTAATACTAAATCTAATTCATTACTTCTCTTAAAATTACTTTTCTTCCATTCTATTCTTGTTAAAGCCTTTAGTAATCTATCAAGAATATGTTTCCTTTAATAGTTAATTGTGCTATTTCAGGAATCATAGAGAAAGATCAAAAAAACTCATTAATCCAGCCCCACAACTGTGACCGAAAAAGCGTAGAGACCCTAGAATACGTCTTTTTAACTTAGGTGGTCGGGGGGACCTGCCATTGACCTCCAGGAGTGAATTTCTGAAGAAAGCATATCTCCCGCCCTGTAGCACAATCTATTGATATGCTACACTGGCAACACTGGAGTGGGTGTAGCAAAGAAGCATGACTTAACTCCAGGTAACACAGGGATGATAATAGACATAATTGTAAGTGTGTATGTGTGCGTTTTCATGTGCATGCATGGGTGAAGTAGTGTGCACATGTACATATGTGTTCCTGTATGTGGAGGCCATATGGCAATATTAGGTGTCATTCTTCAGAAGCCATCCACCTTGTTTTTAGAAACATGGTCTCTCACCAGCCTGGAGCTCACCGATTATCAGACCAGGTTAATTGACTAGTGAACTCCAGGGATCCACCTATCTCTACCTCTCCAATGTTGAGATCACAAGCAGGTGACACAAAGCCCAGCTATTTAAAATATGGATTCTGGGGAACAATCTCTTAAAGTTATCTTTCCAGCCTTCATGATGGTAATCTTGACCGTCAGCTTGACATGATTTAGAATCACCGAGGAGACACATCTCTGGGAATGCCTATAAGAGCATTTTAAGGAGGTGGGAAGATGCATCTAATAATGGTTCTAAACCTTCCCAATGCTGTGACCCTTTAATACAGTTCCTCATGTTGTGGTGATTCCCCCAACCATAAAATTATTTTCTTTGCTACTTCATAGCTATAATTTTTCTACTGTTATGAATTATAATATAAATAGTTTTAGAGATAAGGGTTTGCCAAAGTAGTTGCAACCAAAAGGTTGAGAACTGCTGTCCTAGAATGTGGGAGGTAACAATCCATGGGCTGTTGCCTCGGATAAAAAGAATAAAGTGAGCTGATCACAGAATTCATCTCTATGCTTCTCTCTTTTTAGCTTTGTTTCCATTTTAAATTCCATGTATGCATATATCTGTGTGTGGATATGTGTACATGAGTACAGGTGCCTGCAGAGAACAGAAAGTGTCAGATCCCCTGAAGAGACTCACAAGTGGTGGTGAAGTCACCTGACATCAGTGCTGGGGACTGAACTAAGGTCCTCTGGCAGTAAAATAAGTGCCATTTCTCCAGCCTCCCTCTCTCCGATTCCGGAATGAAAATATGTGACCAGCTGCCTCATGTTCCTGATGCTATACCTTCCCCACCCAGGATGGATCTTACCCCCTCAAATTGAGCCACATAAACCCTTCCTTTCTGAAGTTACTTTTGTTGAGTATTTGCCACAACAATGAGAAAATAACTAATCCAACAGGTATGTCTCTCTCTGCTACATTTCTGTCATCTGTTACCTCCACCTACTATTCATTCTCCACACTGTTAGTTCAAAAGCTTGTATAGCTTTATCTGTTACTGAAAAGGTGCCCTGGACTCAGAGTGCTTCTGAGCAATTTGGAATAGAAAGTCCTACATAGATTTTTCACATTAGTCTCTCATAAAGATTAAAAGATCTTAAAGAGTTGTATTCCATCCACATAAAGTATAAACACTGCCCATGAACTTCCACATACTAGAAATGAGACACAGGAGGTGAAAACTGGAAGGGGATAGAGTAATAGAGAGGTTGATATGATCAAGAAATAATATATTATTATAAATATACTAATATATAAAATGTTGATAAATTAATAAATAATTATGTGAAGGTATCTAGTAAATGGAGTTTTGCCCCTTGTCCTTAGCAGACATGAGTCTAATCCAAAGTTCAGTTTCTCAGAGACTGACCTTGGCAACTTCTGGAAGGCTGACCTTGGCAACTTTTCCAGCGGGATGTTCTGTCCCTAAGAACTAGATAATAAACTCTGTGCAACCCTGGGAACCAGACAGTAAATTTTGTGTAACCTTGAGTGAATCCTCGGACGCTTTGCCAAGATGAGCTATTACCGTGAGAAAATTGCTTGTGATTCTTTGCTTTATGGGGCCTTGATCAGAAACCTGCCTTGGCCTCCATTCTTTGCATCTCTGTCCCTATCAATTCCCATTCCCTCTTCCAGGTGAACCCTGTTCAACTAGCCTGCGGGTCGGGTCAATTATGTATAATATAATATATTATATATAAATATATGTTTATTTGGCTCAATATATTATTATAAATAATTATACTAATATTTAAGATGTTTTTAGAAATTATTAATAAATAATAATGTATAACATGTATTATATATAAATATATGTTTATTTGGCTCAATTTGAGGGGGTATGATCCATTATGGTAGGGAAGGCATGGCAGGAGGAACATGAGGCAGCTGGTTACATGGTATATAAAATATATACATATATATTTATATAAACATATATAAAATATGCATTATAGAAATATAACACAGCCCCTTCTGTTATACTATTTAAAACAGAAGCTGGGCCTGGAAAATGACTGAGTGCTTGCTATGCAAGTATGGGGACATAAGTTTGAACCCCCAACACTGTTGTGAAAAATAGACATGGATGACTATGCCTGCACCTCCAGCACTGGAGTACAGAGAGAAGTGGATCCAACAGTTAACCTCACCAAAATTGTGAGCTTTAGGCTCAGTAAGAGGCCCATGTCTCACGGCAATAAGGTAGAGAGCAACAGAGGAAGACAATTGATGTCTGCCTTGCTCTGGGTACTACATGCCTCCACACAAGCATGAACAGCCCACATAACCCAACACCCTCACATGCAATGATAAATCTCTGGGTGTGTCTGTGAAGGTGTTTACAGATACATTCAAATCAGATGAGAAGATATACCCTGAATGTGATCATACCATTCCCCAGGCTGGGCCCAGACTGAATAAAAAGAAGCTGCGCTGAGCACCAGCATACCTCCCTCTTCTTCACAAAGTGCCCTTCCTGCCATACAGACAATGCTCTCAAGCTAAGAACCAAAGTAAACCTTTCCTTCTTTAAGTTGCTTTTTGTCAGGTGTTTTGTTACACCAAGAAAAGTGAAAATACAACTGATCAGCATACAACAAATCTATATACCAAAATATCATAGCATACAGCATGAAATAAATAATTATCCTCTGTCCATTTAAGAAAGGGAATAAAAACGACAGCATGCACTTGGTGTCTATAGGAAGATGATCTCATTCTGATAATAGAAACATGGTGCACCCTCCCATCCAAACACAACACTTACCAAGCAGGCCCAGAAACCCCTGCGAGGTATGTGACAGCATCCAACAGGCCAAGTTCTTTCAACTCAAGACAAGCAATGTGGGCCCGCAGGCCCCCACCAGAGTCCAGGACAGCAATGACTGGAGCCTGGGTTTTGGAGGAAGGACAATCAGAGCCAGTGAACAATATAAGGAACAAGAGAGTATCTAAGGTCCTGCTTTGGTAGGGTGAAATCTGTCCCATGTCAGCCTCTTCCATCAGGCTAAGTCTGTACCTATTCACCCACTCGTCCCAGCTCATCCTGGAAGAGCTGAACTACAGAGCCTAGGGACAGCAGAAACAATCCCACCAGTATGACCCCTCACTTGCACTCACCTCATCAGCCTGGGTGTTCAGCTTTTGCAGAACCTCCAACACTTTAGGGCTACGTTTGTGCACAGCTGCCTTTTTGCTTCCTGGACTCCAGCTACAAAGTAAACCTCAGAGCTTCCCAGGACAAAGAGTAAAACAGGAAACTTCAGGAGTTTCGCATTGAGAAAGAAAGCACAGAAACTACCTACAGTATTGCCCTACAAAGAGTTATCTACCAGTTGCAGGTTGCTTAGAAGCAAATGTCAAGGGCTCAGAGTTGAAGATGTATATCAGATATTATAAACATAAACTAAAGAGCAGCCAAGGGCTAGCCAAGATGGCTCTTTAGGTAAAGGTGACTCCCAACAAGTCTAATGACCTGAACTACACAGTAAAGAAAGAGAACTGACTTTCCTAAGTTGTCCTTTGACTTATACATGAGCTGTGGCACATGTGTGCAAACCTGTGTGCATTCATGCACTCGCGTACATACATACAAATAAACAGATAAATAAATAAATGTAATTTTAAGAGAGCTGGAGACACAACTCAGCAATTAAGAATGCTTGCTGCTAATAGCCAGAAACTGGACACAAACTAGACTCACTCAACCAAAGAATGGATAAAGAAAATGGGATACACTTATACAGTGGAGCATTATTCACCCATTTAAAAAATTACATTGTGAAATTTGCCAACAAATGGGTGGAACTATTTTTTAAATATCATCCTGAGTAAGGTAACCCAGACACAGAAAGACATGAATGGTATGTACTCACTTATAAGTGGCTATTAGCTGTTAAGGATAGTCATGCAGCTGGGCAGTTTAATCCCAGCTCCTGGGAGAAAGAGGTAGAGGTGACTTAAGTGTATCTCTGTGAGTTTGAGTTCAAGGATAGCCAGGGCTACACAGAGAAACCCTGTCTCAAAACATAAAAAACAAAACAAAACAAAAAGGATAATCATGCTACAATCCACAGACACATAGAGAGGCTAAGTAACAAGGGGGTTCTAAAAAAGACTGATAGATCTCCCCGGGAATGAGAAGGAGGATAGATTTTGCAGCAGACTGGGGTCAGGTAGACATAAGAACAGAAGGGATCAGTTTGGGGAGAAGTGGAAAAAGGGAAACAGTATGGGGAGAGACAACTGGAATGGAGGGACATTTGGAGGACCATTTTGAAACCTAGTACAGTAAAAAAATTCCTGGAATCTATGAGGGTAACACTAGTGAGGACTCCTATTAATAAAGGATACCATCTTCTGTAACCAGGCAAGGCTTCCAGCCACAAAAACCTTCAACCTACAATCTGTCCTATCAGCACACCCAAGTCACAAGAGGGAGACCATGCCCAACATTGCCTGAATAGCCAGGAACAGAAAGTTGGATAGCCCAGAAACCTATGGTAGAACTAAACACAACTAGCCAAAAAAACAAAAAACAAAACAAAAGTCAATGAAATGATTCATAATGACATTCTACCATACTCATAGATTGGTGCCTAGCCCAACTGTCATCAGAGGTTTCATCCAACAACTAATAGGAACCATATGCAAATACCCACAGCCAAACATTAGGCAGAGCATGGAGAAGGAAGGATTGTAAGAGCTACAGAGAGAGGGAGAGTCAGTCTTCTCAAAAAATAAACCAAATACGTTATTAAATTCCAAGTGGAATTTAAGCACATGTACATACAAACAATATTAATTAGACTCATGAGGGTTTGCATGTGTGTGACATGTGTTTGACGACAATTATTAAAGAGGTCATATATTTGAGGGAGAGATGCAGGAAGAAGTAGAGTGGAGAGATGGAGAGGTGGAAATGATGTAAACACAGTACTTATATGAAAGTCTCAAAAAAAATTTTTTTCTGATAGGTTGACCATGCTCCAATGAAACGCCACACATTCATGAACATATGAGCAATACAAATGAGATTTAAAGGATGAGGGAAAATTAAAGAAGATAGAAAGTTGGGTGGATAAAAAAGGTATAATAGATGTGGGAGGAGTTGTGTGAGAGTAAATATGGTCAAAACACATTATACAAAATTCTCAAAGAAAAAAAAAGGTTTTAAAAATAAGTTTTGTTCTTTTGCCAAGGCTGGTTGATATCCATGAGAGGCCTCCCCTTTTCTGAGAAGGAGGGTAGGAGAGGTGAGTGGGAGAAGGGGAGAGGGAGAAACTGGCAGGAGGAAGGGGAAGCAGCAATTAGGATGTAAAGTAAATAAAAATAATTTTTGTTCTTTGACAATTCCATACATGCATACTGTGTTCTAATTGCCCCTTGCCCCATTCTCTCATTTCCTTCCCACCCATACCATCTCTTCCTTACAAATCTCCTTCCTATATTTACTAGTTTTCATTTTATTTAGTGTCAGCTCTAGAGAGGGAGATGGCTCACCTTGTCCTACCACCTACTTCTGATCTATTGGCAACTAACAGATTCTTGGAGAGTGTCAACGGTACCCAATTGCATACTCACTTTTGAGCACACCAGACTCTGATAGTTCCAAATGTGGGGCAACAGACAACCCTAGTTTAACTCTGTGAGACTGTATTTGATTTTACACTTCTACCCTCTCCTCTCCTCCCTCTATTGGTGTCCCCACCATTAAATATCTCTCATACTATCTTGTTCTCTTATGTTCTCTCTCCCTCCCTTCCCTCTCCATCTTCTCTTTTTGGTCTCCATCTTCTCTTCTTTTGGTCTTCTTAACACCTTGTTCATCACAGCCATTGTCTTGGAAGTACTCTCAGCATCTCCCATGTTCCTCCCTTCTTTCTCCCATCTTTGTTCCGGACTCAGCAGAACCCTGAAATGAAAGCAGGCCTGAGACCAAATGCTGGCTCCAGTGATCCAGATATAAACCAAATGCTTGCCTTTTACAGTTTCTATGCAAAAGGTTACCACAGGCCCATGTATTTCAACATTTGGATCCCTGTTGATGCCACTCTTTTAAGAGAGTGGTAACTTTTAGGACACAGGACCCACCTGGAGTATGTAGAACCACTATGATGGGCCTTCTATATTGCGGGCTATCATCCCTCCTGGTCTAGTTCTGTGCTTTGTTGGAAGATTAACAAGCTGCACAGTGAATCCCAGCCCCCTATCATGGGGTCCCAGCACTATGCCTTCCCTATCATGATGGGTTCATATCCTTAAACAATGGGCCAGAGGAATTCCTCTCCTTTAGTTGCTTCTGTCAGGTGTTCTGTCACAGCTATGAGAAATACAGTCTTTAAGTTCAGCTCCCTCATACCCTGGCAGTAGGCAAATGACTGTGATGTTCAAATGGCAAATGCAGAGCCTGTCCCAGGACACAGAAGCACAATATGCTTGCCTCTGACCCCATTGCTCCAATCTCTCCTGTTCATTTACTCTCCTGTTTTATTTCCTCTTTCCTTCTATTCTTGGGCACACACAGCACCTATACAGTTGACTAGCAATGTCTTGTGTTTGCAGAACGATGCTACTCTTTGTTAATTTCTCAGGAAAAAAAAAATGGTCACTTAACTCACCAGAGTCACAAGGTCACCTGTACTCAAGGACTTTACTTCATTAATTTCTGCAGAAAAATGGTTACTACGCTTGCCCTGAGTGTCAAGATCACTCCCTACAGAATGGACCTGTTGCTTCCTGTTAGTTTCTCCAGAAAATATTTAACTAGCCAAGGTGTCTAGGTTATCATCTGTAAATTGCAACAATAGCATCTGTCTCATTGTGTGTTTACATGAGACATGAATACAATCACAACTAACCTTACACTCAGTAAGCAACATTCCTCATGTAAATCATTATTCTTATCAGTTATTACCAGATGGTAGTAAAAGTCAAACAGGAAAAGGAATTGATGTGAAGTTTCCCTTCTATTCTTTTTTTTTTTTTTTTTTTGGTATGGTTTTTGTTGTTGTTGTTGGGTTCGTTTTGTTTTGTTTTGTTTTCTAAGACAGGGTTTATCTTTGTAGTCCTGACTGTCCTGAAACTCCACTCTGTAGAGCAGACCAGGCTGGCCTCCAACTCTGGGATATGCCGGACTCTGTCTCAAGTGCTGGGATTAAAGGCTTGCACCACCACCTCTGGGCCTCTCTCCTATTCTTAGAAAACCTACATATTCTTCAGGCAGTTTGTTTCTGCTTTTTTCCTGTCCTCCATGTGCAAATAGTAAATGTATATATACATATATATATATATATATATATATATATATATATATATAATATATATATATATTACATATTCACACTATACATATACATACTATGTATGCATCTGTACACAGCATATACATGTATTCACTACATATACACTATAGGCGTACCACACAGACTACATATACACATTATATATACACATATACATACTACATACATGTTAACACTAAATACTGTAAAAGTAAATTTTATTTGCCTGATTAACATAGGCCTCGTCCTAGAAGCTTCTGGCCCCACTACAATCTAATCTAGACCTAGAACACATTCAACCTTTTAGACTTACTGCTGAATAAGCATACCTTTTTAGCTCTTTCTGAACTCTGGCTTGCTGGTTCAACTCAGCTGTTCTGGCTCAAACTCCTCTCCAAGCTGAGTGAGTCAAACTGGCTTCTCTCAGCTTCTAACTGAATTGCTCAACTTGGCCTCATACTAACTGTGGCAATATGTTCTAATCTTCTGGCTTCTCCTTCTCTGGCTCATTCTCCCTTCACCTGTGTTTTCTCTTCAAATTCTAAAAAACTTCCTCCTCATTCTCTTTGTTGCTTGCTCCATTAAGCAGCTTTTATCTGTATTCTTTCTGCTTCCTTTTACAAATTAACTTTACTTGCATTGTTTAGGATTAAAGGCATGTACCACCATGCCTGGACTTTTCTTTACCTGAAATTTGCTCTATACCAGGCTGGCTTTGAACTCAAGAGTCCGCTTGCCTCTGTCTGCTGGGAGTAAAGGCATGTGCCACCACCACTTTTCAGCTGAATCAAACAGACCTAGGTCTTTGGATGTGATCTCTTGCAAGAGCAACCATGTTCTGAATTAAAATTCCTCTACAAAATATATACTATACACATAATTTAATACTACATATATACATACCACATGCATGTGTATACACATACAAATACAATAATACTGTACATACACAGATATATACTCTATCTATATATATGATATAGTGATATATGCGAGTGTATATACACTCACAAAACACATATACTATGTATTTACATATATATACTTTACATGTATATATGTAAATACATATATACATATATATGTATATATATACACTATGTATTTATATATATACACACTATGTATTTACATATATACACTATATGTGTGTGTGTGTGTATATATATATATATATATATATACACACACACACACATATATCACATATGTATATATTGTGTTTGGTGATATGATAGCATACATTTATGTCTGTAGTAGAAAGATGTTACCTAATTTGGCTTCTTGGAGTATATATTATCATCCCCAGTTTGACAGCAGAGACCCTGACTTGCAGCACCTGGCAGTTCCTGTGGTCAATAGTGTCACCGCAGGTGATTTCAAGCTGTCATCACGAAAAATGTGGAACTGGGAAGAAGAGCCAGTCAAAGAACAGGAAGAACAGCAGGTGCAGTTAGAGGGATGAGGAAAGGGAGGGAATGGGAGAGCAACAAAATTTTTGTATAAAAATGTAACAATGAAGCACACTACTTTGAATGTCAGTTTTAAAAACTAATTTGCAAAAAGGTAAATAGCCCCCAAGGGCCAACGTTATCAGGCTTCAACCCAGCACCAATGATCTCACACACACCACACGTTGGGGAGAGTGGGGGAAATCCAGTAGGGGTTTTAAAGTCCTTTTATCCTTAGGCAAGGGAAAGTAGAAAGAGGGGTTTAGGTTAGGAAATACAGAGATTTGTAGAAATCTAGATGCTTCTCCAGTGATCCAGAATAGAGTGTGGGAAAACTTGATGTCTGGTCATCGACTGATTTGGCAGTCACAAAATCCGAATGAGCCTGACAGCTACCAGTTACTCTTATTTTGGCACCATCCACCATGAAAGGGAAGGAAAAAAAAAAAAAATCAAGGCATCTCAGAAAATCCAGTCTTGCATCAATAGTTTCAAGCAAGCAGTTCTCAAATGATTAACAAGACAGAGTTGTTGGCCAAAGGGAAGGCTCAGCACTCCTTAGGAAAGGTGCAGACGGGTGTTACTATGGCCAATATCTGAGAGACTGAAATAAGCTTACCACACTGACCTCTAAAACCAGCATTCTGTACAGTCCATTACATGCAAGTAACAAAACAAGTAGAGCAAGGGGGTTGATCTGAATTCTCCTGTTAGAGGAATCCTGCTGTTTGAGGTTGCAGTGCTCCTAGTCTGGATAGCCATTTCTGAGCTCGCCATTAAAGTCCAAGACTTCCTCTTTCCAGCAGGGCCTCCTGCTCTCTGCCTGACTTCATCTGGAGAGTGTCCTTAAACACAGATGCCCCTAGACATATTTAATATATGGCCTTTAACACAGCTCCCTTCTAGCTCTGCCCTCCTGTTCCTATAGGATAATTAGGTACTGTGTTCCTGTTCATATGTTAGGAGCATGGCTGTTTAATGCAAATCAAGCATCCTTTAAGTGCCTAGTTCCAACCAGTTATGTACACCTATACATGGAACTCCCCACCCACTCCACAAGGCACATACAGCCTTTGTTCTCTGCATTAAAGTTGAACTAGCTCCCTGCTGTCCTGGAGTATGTGATCCCTGTACAGTGCCATTCCAAGCACATTTCTCATTTTGTCTCATGACCCTCCTGACTTTGTGGGCTGCTGGGAGACAACCCCCGGGCAGGAGGAGAACAACATTCTCCCTCAGTCTCATTACATTGATGTTTTGTTTTCTCCAAGCCAACTCAAGATATTAGCAATGAGATTCCCACCCTGTACCAAGGATGGGATGCTCCAACAACCACTCTGTTGCCAATCCTATAAATTATGTCTTTAAGTACACTTACGTATTAACTCATCTAATTCTCATTATTCTTTGTGGTTACTTATATAACCACAAAAAGTAGTTCTCTTTTGTTCCCATTTTACAGAGAAATAATCAAAGACACAGAAAGAAGTAACTTGTTAGTATAGCATACTGCCACCTACTCCACTTGCTCAACATTTACATCATTCATCCAACTGAAATTTCATGTCTACTGCAGGCACAATTATCAACTTATATTTAGGAAAACCAGGGTTTAAGTGAGATATCAAGACTCAACCAACCCTCCACAGGCAAACAGCAAAGCCATATTTCACAAGAGTGAAGAGTTCCTGCTCACCCATACTAGCAAACATAGTGTGAAAGCTGTACAGAACCCCTGCAGTTGCAGCCACCTGATTTTTGACAAAGATCCCAGAAATATACACTAGAAAAAAAGCCTCTTCAACAAACGGTACTAGAATAAACTGGGTATCCACACGCAACAGAATGAAGCTAGATCTCTGTCATCTTCTACAAAGGTCTGTTCCAAATGGATCAGACATTATTGTTACAAAAAAAAAGTGAGGCAGATTCCAGATACTCAGGAAATAATGCCAAGAATTAACAAATGGGATTGCAAACTTTAAAACCTGTGCAAAGCAAAGAAATAGTTAAGTGAAATGACAGCTTGCAGAATGAGAGGACATCTTTGCCAACTACACATCAGATGAAAGATGAGCATCTACAATATATAAAGAACTCAAAAAAAAAAACAAATACCAAGAAATCAAACCTACTCAGTAATATGAGCAAATGAAATAAACAGTTCTCAAAAGATGAAGTATAAATAGCCAAGTAATTAAAAAAAAAAAGTTTATCACTGCCATTGAGTAAATACAAATTTAAACTATATTGAGAATCTGTCTCACTCCAGTCAAAATGGGAGTCAGACCAACTCCCATTTAAGATGGTAGATTTAAGATCCATCTAGGAAATTTGCTGAAGGGCTCCACAGATATTTGCATTGTAGCACTAGTCACAAGAGCTAAGATATGGAACCAGCCTAGGTGTCCATCAACAGAGGTATGAATACAGAGAACGTGGTCTGTATGCACAGAGAAATCTTATTCAGATATAAAGGATATACCACTTGCTATAAAAATGGCTAAAACTGCAAGTTATGAGATGAAATCTCAGGCCCAGAAAGGCAAATATCACATTTGTGGTTGCTAAGTTTTATATACAGAGGGGAGAAGGAAAAGATGGGAGGACAGTGGGAAGATGAGAGGAACAAGGTCAAAGTGCTTGCTGCCAAGCCAAATGACCTAGGACCCAAATGACCCTGGGACCCAAATGGTAGAGAGTGAGAACTAACTCCCTCAAGTTGTCCTCTGTCATGAGTTAAGAAGCCAGCCTGGGCTACAAAAAGAGACAACGGCCAGCTTCATTTCAGTAGGCACACATTTGAAAGCCTACTAGCCAGTCACACTCTGGGGACCACATTTCCACAACATTCTGTTAATTTCCAAACCTGCCTGCATCTGACCATTGATTCCTAACCAAATGAGGTCAGCACTCTGATCATGGCTCTACTGTCTCTGGAGCTGTGTGCTCCCTTACTGAACAGCCTATTCCTCCCGGCTTCTTCCAGCTTCTGTATGCTAAAGTAAAGCTCCTGTCTTCAGGCAACTTCTAACTCTGGTGGAAGATGGGCTTAACCTCTCTTGTCTGCCAGCCCTCAGGTAGGGTCTAAATTTGCTTGGGAGAAGATTGGCTAGTGAACAATCACCACACACCTCTAACTTGTCAAAATCCTGGCAGCAACCTGAGCCTTGAGATTTTGTTGCCAAGGTGGCAGGGAACTTGCAGGCATGATACTGGCAGTATGCCCAGAATATGACAAACCATAATGGGCAGTGAGGAACAAGCTCCAGATAAAGGAATGGCAATTGGAAGCAGATACTGCTTCCAATGACTAGCTTTGCTACCCCTTGGCCTCTCAGGCAGCTGGTTTATTTTTATCATTAGTGGTCTGGGAGGCCCATGAAGAAAGTAAGATATCTTCAGCTAAGCACAGAGAGGCCCATTTATATCATAGTTACATGAGCTGTTCTCAGGGCACACTACTTGCTTGTAGTAAGCAACAGTTTGTAGCAAGCAACAGTTTCCTTATGAGGGTTAGGGTTTGTTTGTTTGTTTGTTTGTTTGTTTTTACTAAAAGACATAGTAAATAATTGTACCAAACAAATAGCTACATGGAAGGGGTTGGATGAAGTCACTCATGAGACATTTAAGGCTAAGGGCTAAGTTTAGTTCATTTCATATCTATATGGAGAACTGTGGTGAGTTTCATTCAGTTAGTTTAGAAATGCCTTTCCAGCATAAAACACTTCCCATCAAGCTTTGCTGCAGGTATTGTCATATAACTAAGATCTGGTCATTTTGATTTACCTTAAACCTACAGTGCTGCTTCCTAGTATTCATTCTTCAACCTCCAATGATACCCTCAGACATACACCTAGAATCCTGTTCTATCTATCCTCTTTCCACTTAAATAGGCCTATGACAACTTTTAAGCTGAGCTGGATTTCACCCTCTGGGGAAGATTCATGTACCCATTACTTACCCGAATCCAGGCTTATCTCTTCATTGTCCACAGACTCTAGCCATCAACATACCTTCAGTTGCAGACTTGACCGTGGCAGGTTCCATGTTCTCAGTGATGCACAGGAGGTTCTCATGGCATACTTACTGTGAATATGTATATATGTATGTGAATATGCATATGTATATATGAATATGAATACTTACTGAAGCAGATAGCCAGGACCAAATCCTATCTCACCCTTCCCCCATCACCCAGATGGTGGAGCCCAGTGCCTCAGAATCTCCACCTATTAACTATACATTAATAATAAACTAATCAGACTCATTTGTGAGAGTATGAGAAGGAAATCACTCCAAGGCAGGAAGGCAGCAAGTCACTTGGTTCAGGCTCAGGCTTGCACAACTGGATCCCATGAGAACTGACAGTGCTAGCCAGGGACTATAATAACCCCAGTGCTTCAAGCTCCTGTGACTCACCTCTTTCTCAGCCCAGGCAGTATTGCAACCGCAACCAAAAGAAGGCCCAAAAGACGTCTTTTTTATGTGTATGTAAGTGTTCCTATTGATGTATTCACATGGGTATGCAGGTTTATGTGTATACTTACATATGCTCAAAGTTAGTGTTGGATATCTTCCTCAGTCACTCTCTACCTTATTTTTTGAGGTGGGTATAGTTTTTCACTTAATCTGGAGCCTGGCAATTCAGCTAGCCTGGCTAGCCAGTGAGCCCCAGGGATCCTGCTCTCTATTGCCTCAGCGCTAGATTACAGGGACACACTACTTCTGCCTATTTTTTTTTTTTTTTTTTTGATGGGTTATGGGGAAGATTATACTTAGGTGTTCATGCTTACAAAGCAAGAACTTTATTGACTGAGCCATCTCCCCAGATCAACCAAGACAACTGCTTTTAAAGGGGCTTAGTGAGGGCTAGTTTTATGTCAACTTGACATAAGTTAGGGTCACTTGAGAAAACAGAATCTTGATAAATGCTTCCATTAGGTTGCCTGTAGGGCATTTTCTTCATTAACAATTGATGTGAGAAAGCCCAGCTCATGTGAACAGTGCCACCCTTGGACTGGTGGCTCTGGGTGCTGTAAGAATTAAACAGGCCAACTGTCTCTGACTCTGTTGCCTACCTTTGGATCCCTTTCCCCTAACTAGGCTGCCTTGTCTGGCCATAACAGAAGATGCCCCTTCCCCCCACAACACACACCTATTGCAATTGATATGCCTTTGAGGCACGATGCTATCTATGGGAGGCCTCCACTTTTCTGAGGAGAAAGGGAGGACTGAAGGAGACGGGGAGGGGCTGAGAGAGAGGAAACTAAAGAGAAGGGAGGGAAAGCTTTGATTGGGATGTAAAGCAGATTAATCAATTTTTTTTTTTAAAGAAAAGAAAACAAGCCAAGCAAGCCAGAAGCAAGCCAGCAAGAAAGCAGCACTTTCTCTGTGGCCTCTGCTTCAGTTCCTGGCCCTGGCATTCAACCATGACTTCCCTCAGTGGGCCTATAAACTGAAATAAACCCTTTCCTTCTCAAGTTGCTTTTGGTCAACCTAACTAAGGCAGGCTTTCACTCTGTCCCACAAGAATGTCACTAGCCCTGCAGACCTGGTTGTCTACCCTCCTTCTAGTCCATGTCTCCTCCAGCTGTTGCAGGTCCCTAGAAAGCTGCCAGGGCCCAGTTCTTTCTGAGACCATCTCAGAAAAGCAGGGCTTTCTAGAAGATTCTCCCTCTCATCTTAGGAGCCTTTCTATCACATCTGCCGAAGTTCTGCAACATGTCTATGTCTTCTCCAGCCTCAGATGACTTTCATGGGACCACAGACTGGCTAGGATTATCTGTACCTCTGTGAAGACTGAAGCACACAAGAGATGGAAAGGAACACTGGAGGAAGGCTAACAATGATGCTAGTCTCTGGTCACATGCCAAAGAAGGCTAGTACTCAGCTAATACTTCTTAGCACCTGTCATACACTAAACATCATACTTAGGGCACAGCCATGAGCAAAACAGCCACAGTTACTTCTTGATCTTGTGGAGTGATGACTGAAATGCTACACTGAAGATTCTGAGGTGATGTCTGGTGACAAAATGATGGGAGGCACAAATGGAAACTCCACACCTGGGTACTGCACTAAGTCTCCCAAAAACATGGGAACCTTCTTTGGAAGATGTTGGACTGACTGCCAGCAGGCCACTGGGTTGGAGTCCTAAGTGCTGATGCTCTTGGCCAGGGCATTTGGTGGCCCCTGGCCATTTCTGTGTCCTCATCTATACCTGCAAAAGAGCACAGTAGTGACACCCTGCCAGAGTGCTGGCAGTTCAAAGAAGTTAAAACATGAAAGCTTGGCCAGGCAGTAGTGGTGCATGCCTTTCCCTTTAATACCAGCACTGGGGAGGCAGCGGCAAGAAGATCTTTATGAGTTCCAGGCCAACTTGGTCTACAAATCAACTTCTTAGACAGCCAGAGCTGTTACACAGACAAATCCTGTCTCAAGAAAAAAAAAAAAAGAGAGAGAGAGAGAGAGAGAGAGAGAGAGAGAGAGAGAAAGCTCTTGATTGCTACTATTCACTGATTAGCACTGACTACATGTGGCTATTTAAAAATGAATTGAACTGTTCTAGTTCTAAGTGGCAATGACCATGTTCCGAATGTTACACAGCACAAGTGGCTGTAGGCTGCCAGACTGCAGGGAACAGGGGAATCGTCCAGCACCTTGCGTGGTCATATGCTGTACCTGTGAGCTCACATTAGCTCACAGAGCTCAATATAGACCTCCTCACCAAGTAGGCATTTGATAGTCATTTATTGAAGAAAGTGAAGCATCCCAGCCCCAGGACCCCAACCCCATGTCCCCATACACAATAGGCAACACCACCAGTCCAATAGTACCCAGGTTCCCTCAACCTCCACCCCAAGCCCAGGAGACCAGGGAGCTTAACAGTCTTCAAAGTCGGAGTCCAAGTCTGAGTTTTGCTGGTTCTGAATCTGACTCTGTTTCCGGTACAAACAGGCCACCTGAGGAGAGGGTTCGGGTGGGTTATCAGCAGCTCCCCCAGCTACGCATACCTCTACAGCTCCTGGTCAGAACCAACCTTCTACCCAGGGCCTCACCTGGTCACTGGTAGTGGCCTGCTCTGGCTGCTTGTCTTCACGGACACGAATGAACCGAGGAAAACGAAGGGAGATCCCTTTCTCTTTGTCCACCTGTGGGAGAGGACAGTAGGAAGATTAGGGCTCTGCTGGGCTCCAACTGCAGTAAGCTGACAAGTGATTTCCTATCTAGTCTCTTTCCTGACCAAGGCCTTAGCTCAATGGTGCTGAGCAATGGGCGCAAGGGTTAAAGAAAGTGCCAGCATGTTTGAAATCTTGGTATCCAGTATACTGTAACACTCAGGAAATATTATTTCTATAGTTATTTATGCTGTTAAGAGCTTCAATGCCAGCTAGCAACTCTCAGAATCCAAGCAGCTATGAGCCAGTTACTTCAGATCTCTGTGGCATTATCTCTTTCTTACCTATAAACACAGGTGCACAGATTGGCATTTCTGGGAGGCCTAAAAGGTTAATATGCCAGTTACTAACCTATGGCTGTGTTATAGTAAGTATAGGATAAAAGCCAGCTCCTTGCACTTGATACAAGAGGCCCTGGCTCTCTACTGTATATTGAGAAAAATAACATTTTTTAAATGAGATAAACCAAGCCTGGTAGAACTTGAACATAACCAGCTGCTCACAAAGATAAGACAGGAGAATCTCAAGAAGTTCAAGGCCTGTATGGGATAATGACAACTTGTCTCAAAACAAAGGATAAACACACACACACACACACACACACACACACACACGAGAAAAAAAAAAAAGAGTAAAAATGAGGGGTATGCCAGAACACAATACCCAAGTGAGGGGCCAGTGAAGTGGCTCAGTAGTAAAGCACCTGCCTAGAATCTATCAATGAGGGGCTAAGGGCATGGCTCAGTGGCAGAGCACCCAGCTAGACTCCCCAAGTCTAGTAGCCAAGCAACTTTCTTAAGCACCAGGAAAACCCTAAAAAACAAAAACAACAACAAAAACCAAGAAGGTCTATTTTTCAAGATACAAATCCACTTCTACAACAGCCAAGCTTCAGGACATGAAGAAAAGTCAAAGGAAGGGCCGTTGAATTTGAGTTGCACTGTCTCCTGTGTGTTGCCCACTGACTGCCATAGCCACCAAAGCTACATCACTGATCTGTTCTGACACAGGGAGGACAATAGCCATGGAACTGTAAAACTTGGCAGTATAACAACTAATTCTGAATGAAGCAGCAACCTCAGTCATGAAGAAAACACAGGGGAAACGTAGTAAACTTTCCTGTAAGTCTGGGTTCTCAATTAACTGTGGAGAAAAAAGTGAGATGCTACCAACGGGAGCAAAACCACTGTCTTCTGACATGATATCTGAGAATGATACCTGACAGCCCAAATATATTCAAGGGTTTTTAATCAATACACAGGAATAGCACATCCTAAAGTCCCTCCACATCAACTCTGTCTTCCCTCCTAGAGTCCTTCCCACACCCCACCACTTACCAGTCCCCGTGCAGCAGGGTAGATGGGGGACAGGGAGAGATCAGCACACTTCACCTCCCATACAACGCTTGGGTCTAGCCAGTGGTCTGGGGCCACTGCCCCATCAATCCTCACATAGGGACGTGGAGTGGGCAATACCAGGGCCTGCAGTGAGCAGAAGGAAAGGAGATGAGCTTAAACCTCAAAGCCAGGACCAAAGCTTTAGGGGAAGAGGGATTAGGATGAAGGAAGAAAGTGGAGCAGTCCCTAAAGTCAAAAAGGTAGAGAAGGGGACCAAAGAGATGAGGCACAAACCTAGGGAACAGCAGAAATATCTAAGAATGGGAAATAGATGGAGTCAGACCTGAAGATACCAACACACAGGACAGAGCTTCATACCCCAAAATGCCTGAAACCACTAAGAAGGACAACTATAAGAACCTAATGGAAACAGTGTGCTATGCTAAGACATGCAGCCCCTTCGACAGCACTACCAGGAAATAGTTGGCAGATCTGTGATCTGGATGTTCTGGGATCCCATGCAGCCAGAGCCCTGCACAGTGAGTGTGGTGAGAGCCACAGGGGAGTCGCAGGGCCCACCTGAAGGCTCTGGTGATGCTCCTCCAGTTCCTCATCACTGAATCCGGTTCCCAGCTGTAGGAGAATATGATGAATTAGAAGCTCATCTGGCCAGCTGGTACAGCACCTAACCCTGCTCCTGAACTGAAAGGCTGCACCTGTCAAACATTGCCCTTTGCTTTCTGAAAATAAAAAAATAAAAACAAAAGCCCACTCTCCTCTGTTGGGTCTCTCCAGTGTCTAGGCAAGATCTCTACCACTGAGCCACAGCCACAACCTCTCTTTGGGGGATTCTAGGCAGATGCCCTCCAGCCCCTTGACCGGAGGATTCTAGGCAAGGCCTCTACCCCTGCCTGAGCCATGGCCCCAGCCTCTCACTAGAAGATCCTAGGCAGAAACTGTACTACTGAACCACATTCCTACCTTCATACCCAGGATGGCACTGGATTTGTGACTCTCCTACCTCCCAAGTGGCTGAGATCACAGGTTTGCATCACCACTAACCACTCCTACTCTTAACGTTACCAAGGAAATGCTAAAAAGAAAGTAGTAATAGTCTGTGCTACATCTTTAAACTGCTTATTTAAGTTTCTAACTAGATAGGTCCTCACTGATTATTTTTGCCTTCTGCCTTAACAATAGTGCTTTTAAACCCCCATTCTAGATAAATATTGTAAAATGGTAACAAGCTACTGCCCAAAAATACGACAAATTACAAGTCACTTGATCACATAGATAAGCATGTAAAATGTCAGTCATTTATTCAGAACTGGCTGAACCTGCACATGCACGATGACACAGGCCCACCCCAGAGGGAAACTACATCCCTCCTGATTCTGTGACCAGAAACCAGTCCCCAGTACCTTGCATATGGCCTGCAGCTCTTCACTCTCCTCATCATAGACAGCCAGCAGGAAGCCCCCATATCGGCCAGCCCGCTTCCCCCGGCCCAGGTAAGCGCCAATCACCACGAGGTCCAGAGTGTCGCCAATGCCATCAAGGTAGTCCTTCTTCAGCTGGAGGAGGAAAGTAAGACATGAGAGGGGCAGAAGGGCAGGTGGAAACTCACTATTTGAAGTTTGTCCTTGAGTTCTTGAGGACTTTGAGGAAGAGAAGCAAGGCTCTTTTGGGAAGCTGTAGGTAAAAAGGCTTTTTAGCTTGAAGCAAAGCTAAAATGAGCTCCTAGAAGTGTATGAGGGGAATCATCTTTTATCTCTTCAAGCTGACCTGGAATCTGGATCCTCCTGCCTCAGCCTCCAGAGTGCTGGAGTTACAGGATGCACCACACCCAGTTTGGGAGTCACCTTGTTTCCCTCCTTGCTACAGCTCCCAAATAGTCAACGTTAACTCATTCAACCCATTCCTTCACACTTAACCATCTGTTCAAAAAACACTTATAAGGCACCAAGTGGGTACCAGGTAGGTGCTTAAGAGTATGGTTACAAGAGTGAATTACTGCTAAACAAGGAACATTTACATACAATGAGCTGATTCCAGACAGGAAAAACAAACCAGAGCAAAGAGAAAATGCACTTGGCTGGCTTGCCCAAGAGCCCCCATCTGTCATCTTGTACCAGAAAACACTCCCCTACTCTCCTCATTTGTGCCCAATCTGTATCAGTTTGGCTTATTCTCTACAAAAAAAGGCAGAGTACCCCTGCAAAATGACAACAGGATCACATGGCTTTCTCTGAGCTCCTGCTAGCTCCCTGAAACCTTTAGAAAAGATTCCAGTTTCATCTCACTGGGTCCACAGTGTTCCACAGTCTACGGCCTGCTCCCTTAACCTCCCCACCCACTCTGTGTCTTACAGTACTGAGCCTACTCCACCTCTAGGCCATTGCATCTGTGGCTCTCTTGCCCAATTGCTCTACCCCTTCCTGCTGTCCACTGCTGGGCCCAGATTTCACTTCCAGAAGACTTTTCTAAACTACCCAGGGCCCTCCCAGGAACCCCCTAGCCACACTGACTCTTTCTTCATGAGCTCATCAGAGGTAGTTTACCTTGGACACAACAAAGAAGCCCCTCCCTTGTACACGTCATGCAACAAGGACATAAACACAGGGCCATAAAGACCTGGCTTGGATTCCTCACCATGATATCCCTAAAGCCTAGGCTAGGAAGTTCACAGCAAGTTCCTGGAAGAGCCATTAACCATGCTTTACTTCAGGAAGACATTTGACTGGGTTAGAATCATATAATGGAACCCTGCACTCAATCAGGGAGGGGCTGGAGACTCTAGTACACAGTAGGGATAGACATACACACTGGGAAGGCCAGGCTGAGGCCAGAATCACCTTGAGCCAGTTGTGTGACCTCTTAGCAATCTCATATGTGGCATCAACATCCAGGGTCTTCACCATCAAGCCCTCACAGGAGTCTGTAGGAAACATGGAAGCCTGACTAAAGAAGCAGCAGCTCACAAGGAATAAGCAGGTAGTATTACAAACAAAATCTCAAGGGACGGGAGATGGAAACATGGTAGGCACAGGTTACAGCAAAGTTTCAGACCCTCAAAGAGAAAAGTAGTTGCACTCACCCTTCACTGACTGCTCCAAGAATTCAGCAATCTGCTCAATGTCCTTGGTATCCAAGGAGGTGGCAAAGACAAACTCACCCTCTGTCTCCACAAAGTTCTCCCACAGCAGCTGCCGGCGTCGAGACAGGGGCTGGCGAGCCAGGGACTGTGAGGGAAAAAAAAGGGACAACACTGAAGAAACAAAAACTGCAGAAGTCAAGACCTTGACAGTATATACATAATGTCACACATAATGATGAATTTGTAGAAAGCCTTGGGGAAGGAAGAACCAGTAGCCAGCAGGACTATTATGTTAGAGCTTTAACTGTACATAAAGGAATCAGAGAAAGGCAGACCCCATTAACACCCTCAACTCAGAATTACTTAATAGGGAACTACCACCTTGCTGGTGCCACAATGGACACTTTGTGGAGTTCTAATTTAGTTTTTATTTATTATTTGTTTGTTTATCATAATGTACAGGTATGAGTGTGCCATGACAAGCATCTGCTGGTCACATGATAATCTTTGCAGTCGGTTCTCTCCATCCATCTTACATAGGTTTCAGGGACTGAAGTCATATCATGAGGCTTGCCTGGCAAGCATTTTTACATGCTGAATACCCTCTACAGTTTTTTTTTTTAATCTAATTTTACTTTTTTAGCAGATACCATAGATATAAATACTAGGCAGGCACTTTTACTTGTGAGCCCCAGCCCCTCACTGGGGGATTCTAGGTAGGTGCTCTACCACTGAGCCATACCCTTAGCTTGTTAAAAGGTACATGAGGACTCTCTTCAAAGGGCTTCTATTTAGAGGGAGAGGAGAGGAGGTCATACTCCTTGATATTCACCATATCAGAAATTCAAAATTTAAAGAATAGTTGTTAATTCTTAAAAAAAAAAAAAAAAAAAAAAATCTAATATGTATGCCCAAAAAACAAAACATTTACTTTTCCCTTTTTTGTGTTCTGCAAATGAGGAGGCCCTTGAGAGAAAGCCAAGGCAGGTACTCTACTCCCATGTCAGACCTATACATCAACACACAGTGTATTTTATAAAACACACCTTTATTTCAAAATAAATAGTAAGAAGAGCCAGTGGCCCTGATGTGATCTGATAGACTAAGATCAGAAGAAAGGAGAAGAGGACCTCCCCTATCAGTGGACTTGGGGAGGGGCATTCATGGAGAAGGGGGAGGGAGGGTGGGATCAGGAGGGGAGAAGGGAGGGGCTTATGGGGGGATACAAAGTGAATAAAGTGTAATTAATAATAAAAAAGAAAGAAAATAAAAAAAAAAAAGAGCCAGTGCCTGAGCATGGCATCCCAGCTCAATGATGGGGCAGATTCAGAACAGGAAGCCAGAGAGACAGCTTCAAGCTCACTCCAACCTGCCACCTTGTGGCCACCTATCACAGAGCAGAACTCACCTCTCCGTTGAGGAAGATGAGGTCAAAGGCATACAGACACACCTGCACCTGTATCTCTAATGCATCAACATCCTAGTTGGAACAGAACAAAGAACAGACATGAGGGAAGAGGAGGTGGCATTCTGTGCCCTATCCCATCATGCCACAGGCAGATGCCTATCATTCCTCCCCACAGCTAAGGTCACACTACTTAGGAGGCAGCAATGATCCAGGCATAAGGCCTAAATAAAGATGGGTCCTGGAAAATCCAGACTTCATTCTCCTTCATACATGATTTGCTTTCCAGCCTCCCTTGCAGCTAATGATGATAATATATCACAATTCTAGCCAACTAAATATAAAAAGAAAGACAATTGAGGTACAGGATATTTGACTTCCCCAATAGGGCTTTCATAGTGAAACAAGACACAGGAAAAGAACCCTTCCCTTTCCTAACTGAGATTCTAGGATGAGAATGTGTTGGCTGGGACGATGGTGACCACTTTGCCAAAGCTAGAAGATCCACATTCAGATTCACTTTGCCCCTTAGAGGACCAGGCAGGACCCAAAGTCAGGACTGGGAGAAAGTCAGAGTGTGGCAGTGCAGCAGGAAGTATATGGGTTGATGCTACCTTGCGCTTGCGTGTGGTGAGCACTTGGAATGGCTGGATCTGCTTCTTTTCCCGGTCCCAGGCCACTGCCTCAGTGTCCAGAATGAAAGATGTGACTGAGGGGAGTTTAATCTGCACAGTGAGGGAAAACATCAAAAGACAGAAGCAGGTCAATGAATTTCTTTTCCTTCCTATTGCTAATGAACCACAGTTGACCTCAGGAAGACACAAGAACATAAATCCTCCTGAGTCCTCACCACAGAAAGTACTAGCATCCTAGTCCTCACCACTAGAAAGTACATCTCACACAGAAAGGTGTACTAGCTTTCCTGATGACTTGCCATTTGGTACTACAGACCAGACACAACAACAATGGCCACAGAGATACTTCCCTCTTCTTTTAACCACATTCAACTTCCTGTGGACCCAGTACTTCCCCTCTGAGGTCTCTGACTAAGCCAGACTGTCTCCACCTCAGCCACCCCATCTGCTGGTCTTCCATCCTGCACTGACCCCTGCAAATAATTTCTGGCAGCAACCACAGTGATTGTCACAAACCCTGATCATTACTGCTGTACTTGCTGATAAAAAATGGTATGCCACTTCCCTGAACTGTGGAGAACTCTTCATCAGCCCCTGGTCCTCTCTTTCCTTGCCTGGTCCCCTAACCCTCTCTTCACTTCAGCACATCAGCTGGCCTGTGCCTTAAGGAGTAGGTGTCTCACAGCACTAGGCCTTTACACATGCTGTTCCCAATACAATGCTTGCCTTCCTTACAACCCCATTTTCTGTGGTTTGCCTTCCCTGGGAAGCCTTCTTTTCTCTCAGTATAACACTGGTACAAAGCCAGAGATTGCCTTTCACATTGCATCCAAGAGCTAGCTATATAGTTTTAAAGCACTGCTTTCTTGACAATTCAAATCTACTTTTTCCTCACTTGGTGCTAGGGATTGAATACTTGGGTACTACATGCCAGGCAAGCATTAACACTCAGCTAACACCAACAACCCCTCACTGATGGATTCAAGGAAATGGCTCTACCACTGAGCCATGCCATCAGCCCCTCACTGATAGACCCAAGGCAAGTGCTCTACTGCTAAGCCACACCCCTAGTTTCTCACTGGTAGACTGTAGACCAGTGTTCTAACCACTGAACAAAATCCCAGCCTCAGTTATGGTTCTTATTCATGGTCACAAATATTGGACCCTTCCTTCAAAGTCCACAGTGGCCCTTTCTAATGAAGGCAACAAGCCCTGGCTATGATACCGCAGATCATGGCAAACAATATATGCCAAATCAACACTTGCTGAGTGAATGGACACAGAAGACAACATGCTGCATAAGGCCACTTCCAAGAAACAGCAAAACTAAGATGTGCTCAATGGTTAAGAGCACTTGATATTCTTGCAGAGGACCTGGGTTCAATTCCCAACATCCACAAGGTGCAGAGAAACCTCTGGTCTGAGGGCCAGCCCTGCTATGCCTCTGAACTACTTGTAAAGCTCCATCTATTCACAGGCTGGTGCCCTTCAGGTCCTCTCAGCCTCACCACTGGACAGACTACAGCCTCATTCAGGATTCTACTAAGGATGTTCATAGAAACCTGTGTTAAACAGTATCCACAAACTTTGCCAGTAGGAGTAGGGAGGGAAGGGGTCCAAGAAAGCATTAACTTCCCCCATGGGCTAGGTGGGACATAGCCTAGAACTCTCCTTCCCTCTATCTGGAAGTATAGTGACTATGGGGAGAAAAGAACGGGATGAAAAGCTGGCCAACCAAGAACAGCCTTGATCGCCTGCCTCCAGACTAGAGAAATAAGCAACATCTGCTCAGGCCATGCTGAAGTAAGTCTGTTATACGCAGCTACACATCTTCTAGTCTCCTCCTAATAAGTACCACTCTACTGTACCAAGTTGGTCTGGAGGAAGATATCCACACCCCAGCAGGCAGATGCTCACCTTGGGAATGCGGCTGATGATGTCAGGATATTTTCCTGTGTTGTCCTCCTGGTTCCTGCTGAAAATCTTCACCTTTCCACCTTCCAGAAGGTGGATCTACCATCACAGGAAAAGGGAGAGGAAGTCAAGCAAATCCTTCCTGTGTGACATGTTCTTCAGACCCCACCTTCTCTTAGATTTGAGAAGCTCACAAATCTGCACAAGTCACCTCAAGGTTCCTGGTACCTGCCACTTGTGTGTGGTATCCACCACCTATGTTTTTTCTTTAACCTTTATTTAAAGTGTGTGTGTGAAAGAAAGAGAGACTACCAGATTTAATATACTCTGAGCATGGAGATAGAGGACAAGCTAAGGAAGTTCTTTTCCTTCTCTACGTGGGTCCTGAGGATGGAATTCAGGTCATCTGACTTGGTAAAACATGTTTGCTCACTGAGCCATTTCACCAGCCTGGTGCCTGCCTTTATAGTTTCCATATTCCCATTTTCCTACCTCCCTGTATTGCTGAGTGAGACACAGACCTGTCTGAATGAACAGTGCTACAACTGAACTATTCTGGCTTCTACTGTTGGCTTAGTTGTTTGAATACTGTTTGGTCACAGGGTTTGAGCAGGGCTACATATCTGACATCTCATATGTATATCTTTAACATATATATATATATATATATATATATATATATATATATATATATATCTCCATATATGTTTATAACCATGACCACTATTACAAACTCTTTTCTGATTGTCTTCTCCATATTATTCTGGAGCCACTGCTGAGTTTGTACATGTGAAATCCTCTGCTGTGACTGCCTCAAAACACCAGATACCACTCACATCATGTGCTACCCCTCCTCATGTGACAAACACCAAGCTAGTCCCAAATCCCACCAAAGCAGAAGACCCATAACACACTTCCCCAGGACCAAGGCCTTGGGTCACAGGAGGCACATGCCTATCACTATGTTAGGGGTCAACCCCCTAAATGCACATTGCACTCAGCAAGCACCAGGGGAGTCAGCATCTCCTGATGCTTCTTGGAATCCCATTTTGCCATAAGCTTTGGATGAAGGGTACTGCACTTACTCAACAGAAAAGATATTCAAGCCAGAGAGAGAACTGTGCCATTTAGGACCTGTACCGAGTACCTTCCTCAGACAAGAAGGGTTGTGCTCTCCCATACCTGTGCCCGTTGTCCATCGTATTTATACTCGCAGGTGAAATCCACCTCCTCGAAGCGTTTCAGTACCTCACTGACACCCCGAGTGGGATGGGCCAGCATTGGTTTAAGAGGGACCCCTGAGAGGAAAGAAAGTAAGTTAGGGGGCAGAAGGTTCTGGATGAAGGAATTAGAGGGAGAGGCAAAGGCTACCAATATGCCTAGGACACATTTCAGAAGAGATACCTGGGCCCCCAGGCCAGCCTCCCTGGAAGCTAGAGAAGGCCATCAGTGAATACAGAAGTAACAAGAGCAGCATATGGTTATATCAGTCACACCTTTTACAAGCAACACTACCTCCCCTCTTTCCCTGATCATACAGGCTCTGGAGTGATAGCTTCAAGATAGCAGAGGGACACGATAGAGGGAACACAGATCCCTGGATGACCACTGGAGCACAACCACATGCTGCCATGGCATGGCTGCCCGGCTTGCTTAGAACATGTATGTGCATGACAAATTCTCTATGGCCAAACCATTGCCTTCTGGAGAATCTCTACTGCTGTAGCCCATGCCCTGCCCAGTTCATAAGGTTTCCCTCAGAGAAATAGATAAGGGCCATGGCTAAGGAAACAAGTACTCAGAAGCTGTCTGGGTGCAACTGTTCACGCCTGCTCCACAGAGGATAGCTGCCCAGCCTCGAGGGCCCATGGCATGGTACCTGGGCTCAGCTTGCAGTGGTCTGGGAGACGTTCCAGGCCATGTTCCAGCAGCACAGGGATGATTCGGTCCAGGTCAGGCACCTCACTAGGGAGAGGTTAGAGAGAAGAGAGCAAGATGACAAAGTCTTTTGTTCTCGCCATAGTGCTAGGACAGAGTGTAGAACCTAAGTGTAGAACCCAGGGCTTTGGGCTAATAAAGTAAATGTTCTGCTCTTAAGCCACACCCCGGATGCAGATGGGGATAGATCTAGACAGGCACTGGTAAATTCTAAGTGGTGGATTCTAGGCAAGCACTCAACTGCTAAGCTGGCTCCTTGATTTAATAATACAGGCTCTTGCTACATACTCCAAGTTGGCATACTGAAACTGCAGGTGTGTATTAGCACACCTAGCCCACAGAGGGTCTTTCTAGAACTCTACTTTGAAAACTCCACTATCTATATAAAAGTAAAGAGATTCCTCAGTCCATGCCAGAACTGTGCTCCCGAACACCTCTGCTTATCTCTGTGACCATGTCCCCAACACCTATCACTTTGTGTCCTACTCTTATTCACTACACATCATGCTGATTGTCTCTCTGAGCATGCATCTTCCATCACCCCTTTCTCATGTCCCAAGCAGTGACTGTGCCCCCCTCAAGTCTACAGCTGACTCATTCAGCTAGGCTGGGACAGGGCAGAGTAGATTGGACAGTTTGGCAGACAGTGGAGCCTCCAGAGGCTGGGCCACTGAGAGTTCTGTGAGAAATTCATCACTGCTTTGGGCCCAGCACTCAGGGTGGTCAGGCCCAGATCAGGTGCCTTGGGAACATTGTGGGACTGCTCAGTGTTCCTCTTTTGTCTGGCATGGTCACCAAGACCAGTTACCTAGGTCACCTGCTGGCCAAAGTTCCTTCATGTGGCTCACTATAGAGACTTAATCTTCTCTGTGCCGGTTAACATCTATTATAAGTAGTCACGAGCCTCTTCTCTGGGTCCCTTAGGGCTTTGACTGGAACTTTGGGAATTTGTGCCAGCAGCCCTCATCTGCTGTGTCTATCACTGTTCACAACCCAGCACCATCCCTACCTAAATTACAGTCCTTAAAATTATCAGCCCGATATCAGTCACTCACGTGTCGGCCATCACTCTGGCCCAACCCTGCATCTCACCAGAAGGTTTGCTTCAAGATCATTCCTTGTTCTTCCAACCACATCTTTCTGGCCTCTGCTGTCTTGCCCTTCCCAGCATCCACCACGGCTGGGGGAAATTCTATGAAAAGACCCACCAGTAGCTTAGTAATGAGCAAGACCCCTCAGATTTTCAAGGGTCCAGGGTCACAGAAGGCATTGTATGGCATGTGATAAGGCAAGGAATAAGGTAGGCTGCCCAAGAGCATTATCAGAGCAACAGATGGAGGAGAGAAGACCTGGGAACACAGTGATGGAATGAAAATGGGCCAGAGCCTCTTACCTTGGCCAGGGGGTGTAAGGCTCACAGCTTGGGCAAGCGCAGCCAGCACCGACTGCTCGGCCAGCCCAAGGCGCAGCCGCCCACTTAGGGACCTAGGATAGAGCAGCAGGTGTGAGCTAGCTGGCCACTCTCATCTTGCCCTCCACACTTTACCTGCTCCTGTCTCCCCAATTTCTACAATTTATGGAACCTCTTCAATATCCTGATAGTCTTCAGAGCCTCAAAGGAACCCAAGATATCACATACCCCCTAAACAACAAGGAAACTGAGGGCAGCCAGGAATGGCCATGACCACTGGCCACTGGGAAACAGAAACAGGAAATTCACAGGTGAGAGAGCAGGAACTTAAGAAGGGCAAGTCCCAGGCACACTCTAGTGGGTGTGACAGTCAAAACCCGACTAGCCAGGCTGTGCTTTATGCCAGTGAGTACATGGGTAGCTAAATGGCCTGCACCTCCACCTCTATCACCTGCAGTAAGGATGACAGGATCTACCTCACAGAATGGCTGGGAGACTTAATGGCATCAAACAGTAGGTACAGGGCAAAACACCTAAAAAATTGCTTTAAGACATACTTCAAGAGAGGTCAGTGACATTTCTTCCACAGCCATGACAACTTTATACTGAATTCAGGCAAACATCACTAATCAATCACACAATTTACCCTTGAACCTCAGGATCTTTCTCTAGACAGCATCACCAATGGAGGGGAATTAGCCCATGACAGAAGTCATTATGGTTTGCTATGAAATATTCTCCACAGGTTCATATTTTAAATGCTGTCCACAGCTGATGATACTTTTTTGGAAGGCTATGGAAACTTCAGGAAGTAGGGCTTATCCAATGGAAGCAAGTTACAAGGTGACTGTGTAGGAGGTTTTGGTCTGGCCCCACACAGACTCCTATTGCCACAAATTCCACCATGCCTTCCCCACCGTGATGAACCCAAACTATCCAAACCATGAACTAAAATATTCCTTTCCTCTGTCAGGTAGTTTAACCAGAGTAATGCAAACAAACAAAAGTAACAACACAAGGTCATAACTGGGTCATGATGGTACTTTTCTCATGAGAAAGCAGAAAGGGTATTAGCAGTGTCTGAAGCTGGTGAGTGCTCACCAACTAGGCCCATATGCCTCCCCAGTCTCATGAGCTCCATATTTACCTGGCAATGAACCGGGCTTCTGAGTGGCGGCAGGCAACAAAAAGGCCCTTGATGATGTCCATCTTCTTGGCCATAGACTGAACAAAGTGAAGAATGGGCAAGGAACCATCAGAGGAGAAACTCTTTTTCAGCCTTGAAAAAAATTGCCACTGCCGCCACCACCACTACCACCACCACCTGTTGTAGCCTCTTGCTCTGAGGACAATGACAATGTGCTAGCTCTTTTTGCCACTCTCCCTTTGTCCAACAAGCATTAACAAGAGTCCTGACCCCAGGAAGCATGGTATTAGGTGCTAGCATCTCCAGAGGAGAATGGGAAGAAACACTGCAAACCATAAAAGCAGAAATGAATGCTCAGACCCCAATAATCAAGGCACACAGTCCCCACCACATGCTTTGCTTTAGGTCCCAGGACATCTGGGTGTTGGGATGAGCCAGCCTGCTCCACTTACAGCACTGCCAGTGAGCTGGGCAATGTCGCAGAATTTGGTAAAGACTCCAGAGGTGGTGAGTGGAGGTGGGGATATCATGAGTCTCTGAGTGCTGCGGCTGTTCTCAGCTACCAGCCCCACATCACCCTTCTCAGCTACCTCAGCCCGGATGGACTCCAGCTGACGACCTTAAGGAAACAGTGGGGTAGGAAAAGGAAAGGACACTACAGCTACCTGTCTCCTTAGATGGATGCTTCTCCAGCTACCTGGGCCTGTGGTATTTCCCCTTTCCTACAGATTGCTTCCTTGATACAACTAGTTAGTGCCTGCTCCTGTTAGGTCAGTGTAAGAAGCCTAAGCAACAGTCATTCAGAAGACAAGCAGCTGGGTGCGCACACCTAGACTGGGAGACATGTGCAGATGGAACTGAAACCCATGGGATGGGATGAGGCCAATGGAAGTAGAGAAGGCTGCCTGTACAAGCCTTAGTTGGTCTCTAGCAGTCTCCACCCTCTTGTTATACTATGTTTCTACTGTTCTACCTTTCAAAAATAGCAATTACAATATGATATGTGCCTTGCCGTTGCTTATGTTCCAAAATAGAGTCCTATTCATGGCATACATGAGGTAAAAGCAGAAGGCTGGCAAGATGGACAAGCAGGCAATCAAGACAACTCAGTGGGCTGAGCTGTGCCCCAGTGTCTTTCCTCACCCCTCCTTTCAATCTCACAGCTCCTGCCCCAACAAAGGCTGTGCTTCCCCACCTTATACTGCCCAGACCTTGAAAATCTGGCCGTCAAGTACTCTTTCCCAGTGGCCTCTTTCTCCACCTACATCCTACAATGCAACTTTTCACACCCTCCAAGTGCCCCTCCTGTTGGTCCCTCCTACCTGTGGCCTGGGCAACTGCCTTGAGGAGAACACCGTCACCAATGCCCAGCTCTAGTCCCTGCTGAGGTGGCCCAAGGCAGTTGAGGCTGAGGTAGAGGACAGGGAGCAGGTCTGGAGGTGATAGTGCCACCACGGAGCGTAACAGGTTGCTTAGTGTCTCTATCATCTTGAGCCTGGAAGAAAGGCCAGGGTGGGTCCACCTATCTAAAGGTCAGTGGGGTGCCAGGAAGTGAGGGAAACAAATAAAAGGAATATGAGAAAAGAGGGGGATGAAGAGCCAAAGGAACAATGATAGCTTGTTTGTGGAAGGGGAACTGTGAAAAAAATGACAGTGAAGATGGTGGTAATCACTAACAAAGAACAGCAGCCATACCCAGAAACTTCCTCAAGAAGGTATTGGTCTTAACCTTTTCCACCATTTAACTGATGGATCCTCATGCCCACTCTGAGACAGATGACATTATCATCTCCAATTTACAGGTGAAAAAAACAGATAGAAAGACTTGCCCAAGGCCAGGAAGCTAAGAAGCATCAGGCTGAGGTTCAGGCCAAGGACTCTCATGCCACTGAAAATGATGGCCATGCTCCCTGTGAATGTTGGTTGTGGTGACACAGACAGAAACTTGCTTGCTGTTTGCTCAATGTATGTGGCCTAACTAAAGAGACCATATGGACTGAAGATATAGTTCAGTTGATAAAATTATTGTACAACATATACTAATCCCCATATAATCAGGGTGTGGAGACTCACCTGCAACCCAGCACCCAGGATATGGAGGCAAGAAAGAGCAGTTCAAGGCCTACATGAGACCAGTCTCAAAAAAAACAACAAATTTTTTGAAAAGGCTGTGTTTTCCTTAGAACAAGCCTGAAGAACAATTCTTTTAGAAAGGTGGAAGGGAAGGAAAAGAGAAACACAGAATCACTATTCCACCCCTGTGCAAAAACCACAGGGAAGGATGGCTATTCCAGAAAAGAATCAACTGCTGGATGTTGGGATGTGTGGACATCTTCCTCCCAAACCCATGCCTACTCAGCTCCAGAATGTGACGTATCTGGAAACAGGAACTTTGTAGGTATGATTAAGGATGAAAAGAAAAGCATGCTGGATTATGGTGAGCTCTAAACCCAGGACCTCTCAGAAAAGGACATAGAAAGAGAAGGTGGTGATATATAAAAGCCAGAAATGCCAAGGCTGGCTGGAGTCCCAGAAGCTGAAAGGTGGGCCAAGTTCTCTTTCCAAGCTTCAAGAGGAGTCATCCTGCCTACTAACATCCAAAGTGTTGCCACCGTCTTGTCTTTGGACTTCAGGCTACCTGAGTTGTGGGGAAATAACTTTCTTTTGTTTTAATTCTCCAAATGGCAATCTGTTTCTGCTGCCCTGGGATAGCAGCAGAGGTGAAACAATGGGTAAAGCTTAAAAACAAAACGGGAAGTCTCCAAAAGATTGCCAAGAGAGAAGTTGCACAGTGGAGAAGCCAGGCATGCAGCCTTGGGGCCTGGTGACAGAGGACCAGACTAGAGACATCATATGTAGTGAGAAAGCATTGTCTAAAACTACTTCTGATGCTACAAATCCAAACTGAGACCTTCACCCAAACAACCAAAGCCTTCGGCTTTAGCTAAAGCACAAAGGACAAAGAGAGAGAGGATGCCTGAGGACAAGCCAGCTAAACACCAAGGATGGAAATCCCAGACTAGAAACCAGGACAAAAGTGAACAAATGTCACAAAGCAAATGAAAGCAGAAATCCCTGTCACTAACAGCGTGAAGAACAATATCAGCCTGTGCTGACATCTTGATTCTGCTCATCTTGGTTCTGACCATAACCCTAATAAAACATCAACACAAAGAAAACCAGTCTAGATACATTAAAACTCTATTGTCTTGAGAGTTCCCAGAAAACCTTCAACAAAAAGCTTACACAAACACACAAAATTGATAACCTCTGTACCCCAGGATTTTGGATTATGGGTCAGGACAGCCACCTGCAGTTCCTTCCAAGTAGACAACATATGAGATTCTGTGAAAGCTAATGTCTCCCCCTTTGTCATATCGATAAATTCAGTCTCCATAGAAGACACAGATGTATGCTTTCCCCTTTACTCATGGGGAAATGGAGGCTCAGAGAGCCTTCCATAGGCACACAGACAGGAAGCAGAGCAATGCTGTTTTCTTGACCGCCACACCGAGCTGCTACTGTAAGCCATTTTTTGAGCTACATTTCCTGGTACTCAAAGTCCTTCCTGTGTCCTCCATTACCTCACTGTGGGGTTACACCCTATGGGAAGTTCTTAAACATTCCCAAGGAAATACTTCTAAGGACAAATCATTGAAGGCAGACTAAAGATGTATAAAAATTAAAGAATGTTATAGGAAATTTTATATATACCAGGAAAGCTTAAACGAACATGAAGAAGTAAAAACAAGATTGAACAGATAAGAACAGGCAGAATGAGGTGCACCCCATAATACCTAGACACACAGAAGAAAGCCCTAGATATGGGAGGCCAGCAAGGGACAGGATTGAGGAAAGGAGCAAAGGAGCCAACATGGACAACTGACACTAAGCATCACTAGGAGGGAAGACTTTGCAGAAGCAGCTGGGCCAGGGAGATCATACTCTCTGTAACCAAGACTAGACTTCCATTCACTTGAGATGTAGAAGCAAGGCTGAAGGCACTTTATGTAGCATCTCCTGTAGTTCCTAGAATCTATTTTTTAATCCTACAAACCTGGCTGACTATGTTTCACACAGGCATGTTCAACCTTTGACACTGACAGTTGAGGGCATCTGTAATGTTCATACTTCAGAACAGCACAATTGAGTTCCAGTCAATGAGAGATGTTCTCACAATGCAGTAAGGGTAAAACCTCTGTGTTCAATTACAGTCATAGCTATCTTGACTGTGTGCAGCCGTTGAGCACATAGTGGACCCACTTAGACCAAGAAAATATGCCATCAAAAATGATGCTATAACCAAGCATGGAGCATACGCTTTGAATCCCAGAACTCAAGAGACAGAGGAGGGTGGATGTCTGTGAGTTCAAGGCCAGCCTGACCGAAAAAATGAGTTCCAGGACAGCCATGGCTATTTAGAGACCCTGTCTCAAAATCCAAAAAGAAAAGAAATCATGCTGAGGGTCTTCTCAGGAAGGGGCTCAAAATGATGTGAGCCATTTTTGTGAATGAACAGTGACCATGAGAAGATATGAAGAAAGACTGTAGGGCAGAAAGCAGCACACAATACCATGCTCAGAACAGAACCACGGAGCACCTGGCCCCATGCCTGAGTAATTAATTACCGAGCAGAAACCTCCTCAATCTTCTCAAATGTCCGGGCCACAGCGAGAAAAGGGACCCTGGGAAAGGAGAAAGAGATATGAGAACCACTTGAATAGGTCAAAACATCCTGTATCTAGCCTGCCTCCTTACACCCTCCTGGGGGATAAATGCAGAGGCTACTATCCACTATCCTTTCCCGTGGTGCTGTGTTCCCAAAACAAGCATGGGAGATATGACAGCTCTTCCAACAGAGGCCAAAGTGACAGCCTCCCATAGTCACAGGGACAGAAGTTAGACAGCATGGGAAGGTAACTCCTTACTTCTGGCCGTGTTCCCAGCAGGCATCTTCAATGGGATGGTAGTTATTCTTGGAAGGATTATAACTTGTTGGATCCAGGGTTCTATGGAGGCAAAGGGAAGATAAACTTGCTTAACTCGGGGCTGGAGAGATTGCTCAGTGGTTAAGGGCACTGACTGCCCTTGCAGAGGACCTGGGTTCAAATCCCAGCACCCATATGGCAGCTCACAACTGTCTGTAAATCACATCTGACAGTTTCACATAGACCTACATGCAAGTACAACACCAATGCACATATAATAAAGATAAATTTAAAAAATGAAATTGCTTAACTCTGGGTCTAAGAAGTTAATGGAATGTTTCTACCATATGTTGGGCCTGGCTCACAAAGCCAAAGGCCACCACACTTCCATCTCCTCAGTGGAAGATTTTAGGCAAGAGCTCTACCACTGACCATGTCTCTAGCCCCTCACTGGGGAATTCTAACAGGTGTTCTACCACTGAGCCATGACCCAGTCCCTCACTGGGGTATTCTAGTAGATAATCTACTACTGAGCCATGCCCCAAGGCCCTCACTTGGTGATTCTAGACAAGTCCTCTACCATTGAGCCATAACCCCAACCTACATACAATTTTCAGTAAAGCAAAAATGGGGTCTGATCCTATTATTTTATAGGACATTTATCAACCTATCCACCAGACTGTCCATTCACCAAATCTTACGTTCATAACCAGTGGTATAAGAATGGCCCAATCACAATAAAGCAGTCATTTAGCAGCCTATTCAGGGTCCCACAACTCTAATCCACAGTGGTTATCAGGAAAAAGAAGTGGCTCTACATATTCCATACCCACTAGCCACCCAGGGCTGGCACAGAGGCCCTCAGAGGACATCAGTGCTTGCTATTTCCAGAACATGCGCTCAACCTGGTAAGCTCAATATGGTGGAATCAGAGTGAGTGCTAAGGGAGTGCTTGCGTGAGATCAGTGAACAAAGAGGCTTAAGATTTTGTCCTAGAAACAACACAAACCACTCTAGGCAGATGGGTAAGGATGAGGAGCAAGGATTATTACCATGATTACCTTGGAGATGAAAAGTCAGGCAAGAAGCTAAGCAATCAATGGGTATACAAACTATGTCTCTGAGCAGTTCTTATTCTGCCTGCAACCTAAGGCTTTGCAATAGGGGCCAAAAGGGTCTAAAACATAGACCAATGGCTAAGCCATGTAAGAAGAGGAAGCCCACGCTGATTCATGGACATGGAGAAGAGACTGTGCTAAGAGACCCTTCTCAGACCTGGGCATTCAGACTCGGACTCACCCCTTGGTCTCTTCCTTTCTTGGAGTACCTGACTCTTGTTTCACTTCAGCTTTCACTGCTGCCTTCCGGGGAGCTGCAAGGGAAGACAGGAAGTAGAGGGTCCCTACTTCACATTCCCCATATCCCATGCCTTGTCCAGTCAGCATTGCCTGAACAGAGCTGCACAATCTGTTGTCTGCATAGCCCAGAGGGACAAAGAGGAAAGAGGTGCTCACTGAAGAAGCTGCTGAGTGTCTTGGCAGCTCTGGCAGGAGGCTTGCTCTGCTTCTCTTCCTGAGGCTCCTGTTTCACTCCGGCCTTACACGTTGGAATGTTCTCTGTCTTTGTCAGGGTTACTGACTCTGAAGAGAGAGGGTAGACGGTGATACAGTTTCTACCTCTAGACTTTTAGATCTCAAAGTCACAGTGACCTATATGTGGAAAACTAAGCAATTCCAACCTTTCTCCACTTGTTATGCAAATACAGGGCCTCTCTAGCCTAATGTTCACTCCTCAGAGTTAATAAAAGCACAGCTGACACTGGGCAGGAAACGGGAAGGCTTAAGAATGGTAGTGAAAAAGAAACCTCAGTTGAGGCTGGAGAGATGGCTCAGAGGTTAAGAGCACTGCTTGCCCTTCCAGAAGGTCCTGAGTTCAATTCCCAGCAACCACATGGTGGCTCACAACCATCTATGAGATCTGGTGCCCTCTTCTGGTGTTCTGATGTACACACAGGCAGCATACCTATCACCAGCATAACACACACACACACACACACACACACACAAAATGCTTACCATGAATTGAACAATGAGTACCATTTTTCTTGCATTTGAAGAAAACAAAATAAAGTATGTGCCTATGTATGTCCTTGCAGTCATCACCTATGACACAGGAGTCTCAAGGACACTAGGGAACAGAAGCTGCATATGCTTTTGCATATGCAAGAACCACTCCCACTTCTGAATCCTGCAACTAAGCTTAGGTGTCACACTTACTAAACTTAACCTTCTCAGTTTGTTATATGATGTCTAAAAGCCCTTTAGTTGAGGACTCTTTTCTCTTTTCCTACGTGCATGGGGTAAAACAAACAATAAACCCAATAGTAACAGCAGAACCTATGATTATCTTGGAGGTCACACAGAACCCAAGTTGGAGAGTATGTGCCTTGTTTTAAACGAGCCACCCTCTACAGTCAAGTTACTCCCCAATTCAAGATCATGAAGCTGGGGAAATAAACAACTCATCAGGAGACTTTGTGGGCTCAGAGGGAACTATGAGCTGGTCCCCCTCCTTTTCTTCCTTCTGTTTTACCTGTTCAGCCTCTGTGTGGCTTTCTTTTTGGGTCTGTGTTTCTGATGAAAGACAGAAAAGTTAAATGGCAGTGAGGCCTAAGGGCACTCCCACCGAGTACAGTCTGTAGCAGGAAAGTCCAAATTCAAAGTCTGCCTGGGCTACAGAACAAATTCAATTTTTAGTTTGGGCATTTCTGTGAGACCCTGTCTCTAAAACAAGATACTGACATGTAGCTCAATAGTGGAGCATTTGTCTAGCCCATACATTTTTTTATTTACATATGTACTAGAAAGTCATGACTCCAGGGTAATGACAAAATCACAGACACTAACTTAGGGAAAATTGCTTTAGGGCAAAGATACTCCTTTTACTTGGAGATACTCAGAATGGCTAAAAATCTTCAACTTGAAGTGAAATTTTTTACTGACTACAAATTGCCAATAGGAAATCAAGACTCCACCAAATAATTCAAACCTGTCTCGGGTAATTGAGCCTAATGAAGATTTTTTTTCTTATCACATGAGCAAAAACCTGGCTGTGTTAACAACTGCAACTGATGAAATCACAGACAGCCCCATGATCAATGGCCCCATCCCCATGGCTGTTTCCCAGCACTGCCCCAAAATAAAGGAAACCCTCTCAACAATATGACATTCTGCAGTCTCCAAGGGAAGAGAGCGACACCTCCTGGACACTACATGAAAAGCTAGCTGAGGGAATTTCATTATAAAAACAAGATTTTAAAAAATTATATATAAATAATACTAACTCAAGAACAAAAAATGTTTCTCAAAAAGCTTTCACAATGAGCTCCTGTGTACTAGGGGTAATGAATATTTATTCATTTAACTATTTATTGAAACTGGGTCTTGCTGTGTAGACTAGAATGACCTCAAACTGGCAGTGATCCTGTATCATGCCTGGCCCCAAATTTGATATGTTGCCTTAAAGGTTTAGATATCAGATCCAGAAGTCGATGTACTGCACACACCTCTCCTACCCTTGCAGGTCAACATTCTGTGTCATGGGTTTATGTGAGCACAAACTTGTGCATGCACGTACACGCTCACAAACACACATACATACAACACACACTTTTCTCATCCTGGTCCCTCACCTTCTTCCTTCTTCCTTTTCTTGGCTGCTCTATCTTTGTCCTCATCCTGCTCCTCCGGAGTATCTTGAACTGTCCGCTTCGGGAGCTGCTTCCGAGCTAGGAAGGCAAAAGGAGCACTGTGGCTAAACACTGGTTTGTATGTGCATGCCCCAGCAAGATCAGATACACTGCCTGATGGAGGGGCAACTTAAAAACGTTCTGGATTCCCTTTCCCTTCTATACCTGCCATAGCCACTAACCAATGTACACCTCATCCTTCAAGCTCTGAATCTGTGACCATGAGTGAGTTTTTTACTGTCCCCTTTCTTTTATTTTGAGAAAGAAAACAAGCTCAACTAAGTAACAGGATGTATTCAGCACCCTCAGCCTGGTGTCTGAGAGTCTTAAGGACCCAGCCACTACTCTCCTCTCTCAACATACTATCCTCACACTGCCTTTCTGTTCTTCAAACCACACTGTATTCTCTAGAAACACCAGTGTCAGAATTCCCACATGTCCTGTTTTTCCTACCTCAGGACCTTTGCACATGTGTCTCCTATCTGGGATAGTCTCCACTTGCCTTTTCTGACCCTTCCTTCCGTAGGCACCATGGACAACGGACTTCTGATCTCCGGAGCAGCACTGTGCCCAGCTCTACTCCATGGAAGAATTCAGGGAACTGCATATGTGATATTAAACTTGAGCATTTAAAGGGTGAGGAAAAAAAGCCAATAGAAGAACCTAATTTTAACCATAAATTATGATCTGACCACATTTTTTATTCTAAATTATGAGCAGTCTTTTCTTAAAGCTGAGTAACTTGACTAAATCTGGAATTCCTAGGAGACACACCTTTGTGAGGTGTAAGTTTTAACTGGGGGAGACTCACCCTGAATTTGGATGGCACTATCCTTTGCACTGGGGACTGGGAATATATAGAAACAAAGGAGGAAAAGTGAGCTAAGCACCAGTGTGATCTGCTTCTGCTTCTGCTTCCTGACATGGATGCAACATGACCAGCTGCCTCCTGCTCCTGTTGTCATGCCTTCCCAATCTTTATGGACTGCACTCTCAAACTGTGACCCAAAATGAACTCTCCTATCTTTAAGATGCTTTTGGAAGATTTTTGTCACAGTAATGAGAAGGGGAAATAAGAAAAAAGAAATAAATATACACTAAGTCTTCAAAATCTGACCTTCTACACATACATGTCAATTTATACATCAGGACTTTGTCATGAATATTTGGACTGTGTTTAGGTTCTTAAAAATTGACAGCATTCTGTATAAAAAGCCAATTCCCACACCCAACCTGTTCATAGAACACTGGAAAGTCCTCCCTTGCTGAGGCCAGCTCTGATGGAACACCCTGTATGAAATGCAGAGTTTAGTGGGGTTTTTAATTTTAAGTCTGCAGGCTACACTGGCTGAACTGGTAAACACTTCAGATCTGACAGATCAGGGATGTTCAGATTGTACTGGCTTCCCAATATCCATTAATTAAAGCACCAGAACTTTACAAGTCCCCATCTCAGTCACCACACTGCAAACCAACAGAGCAGGCTCAGTCCCCCAATTCACAGGTGGGCCCCTCAGCTGGCCCTTTCCCATAAAGTCTTCCTCCATCTAGATTCTCTAGAATGTTCTCAAGTGTCTTCATTCAGTGTCCCTTTAACTCTCTGCTCCCTATAACAGAACTCCAAACTTAAGTGACCCAGATGTTCACAATTCCTTCATACTACCTGGAATTCTCTTCCTTTCTCCCATCCCACCTGGTTCTCTTTGCCTTTCAGGGCTCAGCTTAGTTACCTTCTCTTCTAAAACTCTATATACTTACACTCTTGTGTTCCTATATTGAGCTGTGAGCAGCCATCACTCCCCATGATAATCACAACTTCTAACATATACCATATACTGACTGTGGGCCAAGGCAGGCCCATGCACTTTACATGAATCAGCTTTTAATCCTGGCACTTCTGAGCAGCTGGCACTATACCTCAGTAAAGTAGCCACACCTCTGCAAAGGTGAAGTTGTTTGAATCAGGTCACAGAGCTGAGGGACAGTTAACTGTGCTCATCACCACAAAATACCATCAGAGCCACTGGCAGAATGATCACCATGTGTAGTACATATGGAAGGGAAGAAGCTGGCCTGTCCTTACCAGTGCGACGCTTTGGGAATCCTGACGAGGAGAAGTCCAGTGAAGGGCTGCTGGTGAAGAAAGGACTGTTCTCAGGACTTGTGTCAGGGCTGGGAGGAGCACTCTGTTTGGAGTCTGACACAGGCTTCTGGAAAAAGACAGAAAGAACAGTTCTAGAATAAAAAGGATGTACGCATCACCTAGCAGTCACAGCTACAACATACTTCAGAGTAGAATGGACTCAGTCCCTTATGTCTATCTTCATTTCTAGTTCCTCTGTCCCATCCCCACCAAGGCCACCTTCTCTCACCTAGGTGTCATTAGACCTATCAACAAAGTTTTAGTGTCTCAGATTCACTCCATTATGGACCTTAAAATTAATTCTGGCTCTTAAAGTAACAGAATCTTCCTTTTTCAGTTATATATGGTGGCCTAACTAAAGACTGTATCTCAATCATGGTCCTGAAAACTACATTTCTCTGCCTCCTCTGCAGCTAGTGTAGTCATGAGACTAAGAACTACATTTTCAACCTCCCTTATAGCTCCCACAAGGCACAAGGAGAAGACTAACTCTCTACATTATTCTGTGATACCATACACATGGCATGCACACACACACAAAATAGTTATTTTAAAAACTTAAGCAGAAGCTTAAGTCATAAGGAAATGTAACCACAGAAAGCAGAGAACATAAGCCTAGCTCAGCAAATAGAGAAACAGGGTTCTCTTCCCGGAGAGAATCCAGAATCTAAAGGCCCTGCCCACACCCTAAGATAATCCATTCCAGGTACCTGACCTACAGAATTGCAGGATAATTGTGAAGTAGGCAGTACCAGAGGTATGTTCTCCATGAGGTACCTGAGGCACAATGTCAAAGGACCAAATGAGCCACACCTCACAGAGAAGAGGCAGACTGTGACCCTGTACTCCAACCCTCCTGTTTCAAGGTACAACAGCAGAGATTGCCTATTTCCTGGACAATGTCCCCAGAGTCTTCCTGTACTACTCCAATCAGCTGCATAGGTAAGTAGGAAACTGGCAGCCCAGAGGTAAACAAGATGACTCAGTGGATAAACATGTTTATTGCACAAGCCTAGAGACCAGAGTTCGATTCCTAAAACTCATGTGAAAGTGGAAGGAGAGAATACCACAAAGTTACCCTCTGACCTCCACATGCACAGCAAGGATACACACACACATACACACACACACATATGTGCACAGAAATAAATTTAGAAAAGACCAGCTGGAAGCTACCTGGACTTTAGGGGTGCCAGGGGTTTCTTCTTCCTCTTCCCCTTCACTGCTCAGGACCTGGGCTGCCTTCCTTCCTGGCCTCTTCACTGGAGAATCACTCTCAGGTACCACTCGATTCCTCTCCTTCAATGCCACCCTAGAAGTTAGATGATAGAGCACATGGCAGGCAGCATGGCAAAACTGATCAAAAAACTATGCATTCCCTTCTCTTCCATTTCAGTAAACATCTTCTAGATGCCTCCATGACATTCACTCATTTTTTTTTTCCTTTTGAGATGGTCTAATGTAGCTGGGCCTGGCCTCAGACTCAGTATGCAACACAGGCTGACTTTGAACTCCTGATCCCCCTGCCTACACTTCATTGGGATTATGATGTGTGCCAGCATACTTGACTTCATTACATGCTCTTAAGTATCCTTTCCTCCCTTCTTTTCTCCATCCCATGCCTGAGGCATTTTGTGGTGACATGTCATGAATAACAAGTGTATTTCTTGGCAGAGACCAGGGACTGGCTTGACACTAACAGCCATTTGGAGACCTTTTCTCTTAGTCACAGGAGTCTCAGTTGCCCAGGGAATAGTGTAATAATCTAAAGTCTTACACGAGGAAAGGGAGACTATTATTCTAAGTCACTGTCCCCTTGGTGCCAGCTCCAAGCTCCCAGCTTTATGGGGACACAGGCATGGTGGCATACATGCCAATGACAGTCACTCAGGTACTGAGTGTCCTCAGAGCTCACAGTGTAAACAGAGGCTACCATGAGTAACAACTCCCTACTTCCTGGTGATGGGCATGCATCCTATACAACACTTTACAAAGAGAGAAGCAGGTTCATACTCAGCACCACAGAAAGAGTTTTACTTACAGACTTTTTGGAGAATAGAGGAATAGCTGTCCACTTGGTTCCCCTTAAAACCCAGAGTGCCCTGAGCTGTATCTGGCACATAGAAAATACTTGACAGCTATTTTCTGAGTAAATGCATATGTGCAATACCATGAACAAACAACACAGAATCAATCTGCATGTATAACAGCCTCACTTTTGTTATTTAAAAATAAGCTGAAGGTGTTTGTTAATGAGTATGAATTACATGTCAGGCATTGTGCCAACCACTTAACCTCTAACAGTGGCAAACAGGCAGACCCTGGGCTCTACCATAACAGATACTTACCCACGCATCAGATATATTAAGTATCAACTGTGCCAATAAATGTGTTTGCTGCAGCACTGCAAACTGGCCACAGTGCTTCCTCTATGAGGGATTAGTAGAAAGAAGTCAAAAAATCTTTTTTGATTAAATATATATATATACATATTTATTTTTATGTGTATGGGTGCTATGCTTACATGTATATTCATGTACCACATGAATGCCTAGTGCTGAAAAAGGAATCAGATCCCCTGGAACTAGAGTTACAGGTGGTGGAAAGCCACCACCTGAGTGCTTGGGAATTGAACCCAGGTCCTCTGGGAGAGCAGCAAATGCTCTTAACTGCTAAGCCATCATACACATATATATCTATGTATGAATAGGTGCAAATGGGCATAGTTGTTCCAAGAAGCCAGAGGCATCAGATCCTCTGGAACTGGAGTTACAGGTAATTGTGAGCCACCTGACATGGTTGGTGGGAAGTAAACTGCGGTCCTATGCAAGAGCAGTTTGTGCCCTTAACTGCTGTACCACCTTTCTAGCCCCAAGGTCAACTTCCTACCTTAGTTCTCTTAGTTAATGTTTTTACAATCACTATTCCTAATTTCTCATATGGAGACCTATGTTAGAGAAACAAAAATACCTGCACATGTAACTACATATACATTTAGCTAAAAATAATAAAAGCAAATCTAGGTATATTAGCATAGACTGTTACAGCCACAAAGAAAAAAACCTAAATATTCACCAAAAATGAAATGTTAACTCACTTCTATGATATTCATAGAAAGGAATACAAAAAAGAAGGTAAAAAGAACTGAGCCTGAGTTCCTTAACAGAAAAAAAATTTTCTTTTATGCCATGTTAACAAAAGCAAATTGATGAACAATAACACATAAATATATAGCATGATCTAAGTAAATTACAGAACACAAGCCTTCATATGCAATTTGCAAAAAGCAATGTATATGACACAGTAACCAACCTCAACAAATGCCTTTACTGCTTGGCACATCTGGCCAAACATTGGTAACCCAGGCCTTTAATCCCAGCAGAGGGAGACAAAAAACAAAAACAAAAAACGAAAAGCACATCTGATATCAGCCAATCGGATATTAGGCACCTTTTTACTCACAAGGAAACAGGGACAAAAGAAGTGTGGTTTCCTGCTCAACATCTTAATTTAGGGACTATGACCTAAATGTATTCACATTCATGCTCTGGCCCAAGGATGATTGTGTTACCCAAGCAAGGCCACACAGCATCTTTCCTGCAAATGTATGAATCAAAATGTGGCCAGTTCCCCTACCTAAGAAAAGAGTCTGGTCTAGAATGAATGCAAAGCATGTAAAAATAGAGTCCTGACAAGAACTCTGAAGTCCTGGATCCAGCTATGCCTAAAGTTGTACCTGCCTTTGGCTGTCAGCTAGCTATTTAAATTAAATATCATTTGAGGCCTGGCACATGTGAAGTAGGTTTTTAATACCTGCAGACAAAAGATGCTAAATACATGCTAAACACATATATAAGCTCTGTCCTAGCCCCCTTACATACTTTGGAGGGGGTCCCTTCTCTCTGATGTTTCCAGGTGTCTCCTTCTCGGGTTTCTTCACTTTACCCTCTTTTGTGGGCTGAAAAAATGACCTGGAGGAGCAAAAGGGGAGTCATTAATAGCACTGATGCTCTGCCCATCTGGGCCACACCTGCAGCTCCAAACACCATCGCCAGCCCTGCAGACTGCTCTACTTTTGTATATTCTTAAGGTAGGGGAGGGGCACAATTGGGACATAGGAGCTCAGTGGTAGAGGGCTTCCCTAACATGGGTAAAGACCCTGGGTTTTATTCTATTCTGGACACTATAAATACATAGATAGATAGATAAATAGATAGATAGATAGATAGATAGATAGATAGATAGATGGCAAGAAAACAAAATAAGAGGATAGAAAACATATCAACAAAGAGTTGCCAGCCCAAGACAGACAATACTCAGGTTTCCTATCACAAGAAGTAACTGGGGATTTGTGCCTCCCAGATTTCTAGAATAGATGTCCAGGTCTGAGTCTGCTAGCATCTATTCCTTTTTTTCTCTTAGTATATAACATGGGTGGCCTACACTTACACCTATGACACATGGACACATGACCTAGGCCTGGAAAACTAGTATAGTACACTATACACCTGCAGCCAGCATAACTGTTCCAAGCCAAAACATGACTATAGGATATTGCTGTACTAGAAAGAGGTGGATGGCCAGGAAACAGGCTGGATAGCCTAGAGACCCAGAATAGAACCAAACAAAACTGGCAACAAGAAAAAGTCAATGAAATGATTCATAATGATATTCTGCTATGCTCATAGATTGCTGTCTAGCTCTATTGTCATCAGAGAAGCTTTCTCTAGCAACTGATAGAAGCAGATGCAAAGACCCACAGCTAAACACTAGGTGGAGCCAGGGAAACTTCACAGAAGGAGATGAAGGAATATAGGAACCAGAGGGGTGGAGGACACCACACCATGGCAGAATCAACCAAACAGGGCTCATAGGGACTCACAGAAACTGAATTGGCAATCATGGAGCCTGTACGGGTCTGAGGTAGGTCCTCTGCATATATATTACAGTTGTGTAGCTTGGTGTTCTTGTGGGACACCTAACAGCGGGAACGGGGATATCTCTGACTCTTTTGCCTTCTCTGGGACCCTCTTCCTCCTACTGGGTTGCTTCATCCAACCTTGATATGAGGGTCTGTGCCTAGACTTGTTATGCCACTTTCAGTTAATATCTCTGGGAGGCCTTATTTTGAAGGGAAACAGAAGAGGAGTGGATCTGGAGGAGAGTGGAGGTAGGGAGTGTGGGCTAGAAGGAGTAGAGAGAGGGGAAACTGTGGTCGAGATATAATGTATGGTGGATAAAAATAAAATAAATAAATAAAGGAGAGAGGTACTCTTTTCCCTGGGATTGGTAATCTTGGGAGATCCAGCCTGAGGATAAAAATGTCAAATGTAACAGAACTGACCACAGAGATAGACCATGACAACATTTTGATAGCTGAATCTAATCAAGCCTGTCACTATGGAAACCAAGTATCTTACTCTCATGTACTTAAAGCTACTTTTCATTAGTACACGATTTCTGAACCTAGTGCTGACGCTGTCCTGTACACTGAGGGAGGTTCAGTGCATACCTAACTTTTGTCCACTAGATATCAAAAGCAGATCGCTGACTCCCTAAATCATCAGGACCAAAAATGTCTCTAGACATTGCCATAGGTTCCCAGGAAACAAAACTGAAGACTGAGAAACAGTGCAGTAGGGATCCATACCCTGCAACTAAAAATTAATAAGTGAATTGACTGAGGCATTACCTTTCTTCCACATCCCATCTCCCATTTTCCTAACTATTTAACTCTAGTAAAGTTCAACTTGAAGTCTCCCTAGGAAAAGGCAGATCTGAAGCCAAAAGGCCAGGGTTTGGAGAGTGTATTATGTGGATTCTCCCTCTTACAGGGAGAAGGGAGCTCAAGAATTGGGATGCGGAAGACACTGAGGAGGTTCAGAACGTTATAGGACTCACTTGTCGCTCCCCAAGGTTTATATAAACAGTGAGCAATTGCTGGGGGTGAGGGGATTCTTCAGTGGAGCTGCCTGAAGGTTGAACAGAAAGCTCCAAGGATGCGACTTTCAGAAGTCATCACCCATGCTGGAGTTAGCTTTGGAATGATACTGCTGCCTCTGAGGCACCAACTTTCCTATAAGTGATATCAATAAACTCACTGGTTTACTAAGCTAAACTTGAACAGAACCATTTCTTTGACTTGTCATTTCTTTAGTGCCCTATCTGGCACCAAATGAGAATGACAGTTCTCATTTTTCCAGGAAACATCACAACACACAGTGCCTGGAGCATGGCAGGGACCTTACTTACATAATGCTTCTCTGCATGGTAGCAGCAGAATTCTCCCCTTTCCTCTCTTGTTCTTTTGTTCTCATCTGTTGTACCTGAAAAAGAAATCAAAAGAACTAGTTGTTAAGGATATTGGCTATGCAGACCTGAGGGTAGAGGGACAACTCTTAAGGAAATGAAAGAACAAATGCAACTGGGCAGGCCTGCAGAGAATGCTCAGTGGGTAAGAGTGCTTCATATAAAAGCAAGAGAACATGAGTTCGAACCTAGCACCATATTAAAAATAAATTAATGTCTATGCAGCACAATTCAGGTGTAGGAATGCACAATATAAAGTAAGCCTATAAAGGCTGTATTGACAATTTATTGGTGATAGTGATCACTTTATATTTCTTGTTTTAATTTTTACAATTTTTCATATAGCATTATTTAGATGTAGAAATACACCTAATGAAGATACAAAGAATGCTTTAATAGATTTTTATCAGTAAAAAAATAATTAATGAAAATAAATAAATAAATGTCAAGCATGGCTGTACATGCCTGTAAACCCAACACAGTGGGATGGAGGCAGATGGAAAAAGGCAGATCCCAGAAGCTCACTAGCCAGACTACCAGATTAGCCAGAACAGTGAGTTAGCTTCGGGGTAAGTGAGAGACCCTGTTTGAAGACAATAGGTAGAGTGGTAGTTGCACACATGGACCTGGATTCCCATACATTCGTGCATTACCAAACACATTATACGCACAATACCTGGTACACATAAATACATACACACAAAGAAAATAGCTTTACAATTAGAAACATGAATTTTCTCTTCGGGAAAAACACCCAATTTTAAGAACCCGTTTATCTCATGCCCCTTTCTGACAGCCTGGTTCTTGACACGCCAAGCTTCTCTCATCTTTAATAAGACCTCTAGCAGACCAGTGACGTCATCTTGCTCTCACTGCAAGCGTCCCATTACACCTGGACCCATTACATCTAGCATCCTATACTGATTGACAGCTGGTGTCTAGTGTTAAACTCCATACACTGGAAACATTCCCCTCCCACCCCAGGCCGCCCTCCCCCTATAGGCGCTACTAACTCCGACGACCACGCCCACCACCGGCCTTTCACCCAGGGCCCGCCCCCTCCCAGGCCTCCACCAGTCCCCGGCAGACGCCCGGCGCTTTCCAGCCAGCTGTCGCCTTGGTCCACGACTCAGTCCGTGGCTCTTCCTCCACCTGGCTCTTAGCTATCCCTCTCCCCTGCGCCCTCGGCCGCCGCGATGTCCCCACGCCAGTTCCTCTACCCACACCCCGGAACTAGCGAAGCTCACCGGCGATAAGCGCTCCGCCTTGCTCGCCGACCCGAGCTCCAGCCCCAGCCACGTGTTTATGGCCCCACCTGTCTCTCGAGTCACCTGGCCGGACGCCGCACTCGCTCGTTCAGCGACGCGGACCCGAAAACCCAAATTCGCGCCACAGGGATTTCGCGCGCAGACTTTGGCGGGCGGGATCGGAGGCGGAGACGGCTGAGGGCGGAGCGTGAGGGTGTCGCACGCCGCACTATCGCCCGAAGGCTGCTGGGAGTTGTAGTCCTCAAAGCGTGAGGCCCCTTGGAAATGGGACAGAGTGAGGAGGGGAGGGGCGCTGTCACGCACAGCATGCTGGGATGCGGCCCCAAGCCTGTCCAGCCTGTGGATGAGCCGGTGAGGCTGCTAGGTCGTAAGGATGACAGACGGGGAGTAGAGAAGGGTTGGTGAAAAGCCACCTTGCTAGGCATTGCAGGAAGAAAGGCGGGATAGCGCGCGGGGCATCCCGGGAGCAAGGGCCGGACCGGGCTTGGGCGCGGGGCATTGTGGGAGGTGGACGCCGCTTAGGGTTGGGTAGGTAAGTTGAGGGGGAGGGGGAGGGAAGGGTGCACAGCTTAGGGAGTGGAGTAGCACCGCTGTGTGGGTTGGTCAGGCCTGGAAGGGCAGCGGAGAGACGGGCTGGGAGGGTGTGGAGAGATGGGAACTGGATAGAAAGGGGTTCGCAAGAGAGAGAAGGCTCAGCGGGACTTGGGGGTTGGGGAGGGCCAAGCATTAGGGGTGAAGAAGCACATCTGATGACAAGCCCAGAACGAAGACACACGTTGAGAATTGTAGCTATTGCTGGAAAGAGGGCTATACAACTTGGCCCAGGAGGAGAGTAAGTCTTAGGAGGAGTATGAACCAAAGATGATTGCTGACATTTCTGAGTTGAATTTGCCACAAGTGCCTGTAGGGATGCCTGCAGGCAAAGAATCCGTAACTGGACATGAAGAGAACCCATGGCGATAAGAGCATCTCTGGGAAGCAGAAGCCACAGGTCAATGTAGCAATTCCAGGCAGTGTAACACAGGGGCAACAGTTGCACATCTGACATATCTAGGGAGAGGGAAGCGAAGGTGTATGAAGAATATGCCTGGGATGAGAGGGTAGATACAGGTTAGACTCGTGGGAAAAGGGAATTCTAGATAAATGTGGCCACTAGAAGTTATCACCAGGGGTAGAAGACACATTGGAAGGAGAAATCTTAGCTAGAAGCTAGGAATACGTCTACGGATATGTCCACAGCTAAGCTAAAGACAAAATATTTGGACAAAGTGATTCTACTTGTACATAGAGGTCACATCTAAGTCAGCTAGGACTAGAATTAAAATTGATTAAGGGTCAACTGAACCTAGGAAAGCAACAGGTGGACCACAAAAATGGGATGAGAGTCCTGTCTAGAAAATAAACAAACCACTTTTTAGCCCAGAGATCTATCTGAGGCATCAGTAGCTGATAAGACAGTCTATAAATAGGGAAAATGGGTAGAGATTGGTATAATGTCCAACTCTTCTCCCCCACTTTCATTCAGGGCCCCAGGATGGAGCTGACAGAACCCCCACCAGGTACAGCAGTGCAGAAGGAAGAACAGGAATTGTTGGATCGAACCTTCTTCTCTTGGGCTGAGTTCAGCCACTTCTTTGACAAGTGGTGCCAGCAGCGGCTGGTGGTCTTCTCGGTGAAGAGCTCCACACATGTGGCACGCAGCCCCTGGGCCAACACGCCCCCACTCTACAGGCTTATCCACGTGCTCAAGTACAGCTATGTGCTGCTGGTGTGCAAGGATGTGCGCATGCCCAACCAGTCCACAGTGTGGTGCGTGAGCCTGAGCTGTGACCCTGCAGGGGGAGGGGAACAAGGAGTGATCTAGACAGAGAGCTTCCTATCCATAGATTCAATACCAGGGAGAGAAGCCCACTGACTCTGTCAAGTACAGAGAGGCTAGTTGGGACAGATTCAAGGAAGGACGCTTACTGAGACAGAGAGAAACCAAACCAGGAAATAAATATACTAACTACAAAACAACCCAGGCTTGATATACAGGGTCTACTAGTGAACATCAGAGAGAGTGAGGGACACAATGAAACAAGGTAAAAAGAAATAGAAGAATTGGTTCCACAAATACTAGAGCTAGCCAGGGTAGTTAAGAGAGCCAGGTTTTGCACACCTATGAAAAGCAGCCTTGAAGGCTGAACTGTGAGGAAAGCCATAAAAAGCTATCTCTTCAGTGTAAAAAACAAATAGAGCTATTAGTCTAGCATATTTAGACTAAAATATGCCTATCTATAACTTTCTGACTAGCCAGGAAGATTGATGTTAAAAGAATAAGCTTGCAGGTAGTTCCTGGCAAATGGGTAGTGCCACCGAAGGGGTGGTTGATAGTCAAAAAGAGTCACTTAGGGCTAGGGGAGCTCTCACTGATAAGTCTTCAGTCTTCCTTGATTATAGGACAAAACAAAACCATGCTTCTGTATAGTAAATGGTCAGCTGCTGAAACAAGCCTTTCAGTTCCTGTTTGTCCCCTATTCTACTTCTCTTTATTGAATCATACTCAGAGTTATGCTTGTTTTATCCTGCCTGTCTGATACCTGTGTATGTGAGAGAGAGAACATTAGTTTGAAGCCATGGATAAGAGCAGAGTGCTTCAGAATACAGGCTCTGTATTTGGACTTCCAGGCTACAGCTCTACTGTTTACTGGAGTGGGATACCATTGGGCAGTGAGTTTCACACCTCCAAACCTCATTTTTCACATCCCTGAAATGGGGCTGTCACATGTATACCTGCTTCTTAGGACCATTGTGTGACTATATGTGCATGCGTAAGAAGGGATTTACCCCATGCCTGACATCCAGGGCAGCCAGTTAAGTGATAGTTGTTACCAAAGTGGGGCTATAAACTTGGGCCTGGTGTCTACCTCTGATTATAGTCATGGAAGAAATAACTTCACCTTCCTGGGCCTCAGTTTAATCATTTGGAAAACAAGGAACACAGAAATGTCTATGTAATAGGTTTTGAATAAATGAATTAATACCTGTTAATTGTTTGGAAGGGCATCCCACATGGAGTAAGCACTCCACAGCTGTTCCTACCTGAGGTATTTCAACATTTGCTGTGGAGCTATGCTCTCGATTGTTCCTTATTCTAGAACTGGAATTCAGAGTAGCGTCAAACATGTCTTCTCACAACTGTCTAGAGTGAGCACTTGCAAAAGGGGCAGATTTAATCCAGAATTTACCTTTGCTAGGAGGAGCCAATTCAACATTTAACAGCCATTTACTGAGTACCTTTTATGTGAATACTGCATGTTTAGAGACCAGAGTTGATTATCTGAACCACTCAGAATCTAACCAAGGAGACAAAGACTGGAGGAATGGAAAGAAGAGAGAAATTGTAGATAGCCACATATTGTAGTGAGAATCAAGTTGAGGGTAGAGATGAAAGGTGGAGAAAAGGAAAGTGGTCCATCCACTCTACTTCAAATCTTTTTTTTTTAACATGTATTTACTTTGTAGGAAATGGGGACCATGCCACAATCTAGGCTTGGAGGTCTGAGTACAACTTGAGGGAGTCAGTTCTCTTCTTCCAAATGGGTACGAGGGATCCAATTCGGGCCCTTAGGCTTGGCTTGACAAGCACCTTTACCCACTGAGCCATCTTATATTTGAAATCTTAGGGGTGGTTCTAGAAGGTTTCTTAGAAGAGATTATTAAAAAAAACCAGTCCTTAGAAAGTGTTATTTATATCCTTATTCAGGTGTTTAACACATGGTGTTTACTATCTGTAGTTACTGTCCCAGGTAGTCTACAAATGCCAGGAAAAGCCATTGGACAGGTGTTGCATGGCTGTAGAGAGAGAACATGGTCCTGAATTTGAGCCTGATGACCCACTGAACAGAAACATTGGTTTCTAAGTGGAGAGCTCTGCGGTGGGGGATTAGCTAGTTTGGGGGCTGTGACTTGAACTCATCATTTCTGAGCTCTTGCACTTGCCCTACTCAGTTGCTTAAAGCAGGGCTTCTCTGGTGACACAGTCCAGGGACAGGCCATGGGTTGAAGTCTGCAGCAGGGATAGTGTAAAAGTTGGGACCTGTCAGGGCTGGGTCCAGGGATTAGGGCTTCATCCTTGGGATACCAAGGAGTTCCAAAAGGCTGTGAGCAGTCAGTGCTGATTTAGGAAAGTCTCACCCATGTGGGCCTGGCCTAAAGGACGGTTGAAAGGACAAGGAGTATGTACCTGGGGATTATTTTAGTAACCCACTTTCCAGAGATTCGGTGACCTTATGTTACCCTCTATATACCTCCAGCTTTCCAGCACCAGTGTTGTTTCTCCTAATATATTTCTCTGTAGGATAGTATTCCTTAACCCTTCCCAACATACCTCAGCCTTCAAAAACAGTCCATAAAATCTGCAAGATTATGTCAGGCCAGTGAGATGGCTCAGTGAGTAAAGGAGCCTGCCACCAACCTGACCACCTGAATTTAATCCCAGGGATCCAGATGGTAGAAGAAAAGAAATGGCTTCCAGAAGTTATCCTCTGAGCCCCACATATGGCCTGACACTTTTTTTTTAATTTAATAAATATGAGGGGAACACTAAACAGGTGAAAACTGCATCCTTTTGGAAGAGAAAAATGTTTGGGAATAACAACCACCATTTGTTAAATATTTAGTCACCCTCTCTCTAACCACTGAACACCTTTCATCAAGCCTGGAAGAATGGCAATATGTCAGGCCCAGTTTCCAGATCAGAAAACCAAGGCACAAGGACCCATACACACAGTGCTGTGGGAAAACTAAGACTTGGATCCCACAGTCTTGATTGCAAAGCTCATGCTTCTAATTTCTATCCTATCTTGCCCCACCCACCTGTATTTCAATAATAAATTGTCAGTGTAGGAGTCAATTGTTCCAGTACCCTGGTGGTCTCTTGGTTCTGGGGATCAACCCATTAGTCCAGTCAAGAAAGTTGTTTTGTATACTTCATTTGTGCAGCGTATGTCTTTTTTTAATTTATTCACTTTACATTCCAATTGTAGCCCACTCCCTAATCTTATCCTGGTCCCACCCTCCTTCCCTTTTTCACCTTATACCCTTCCTCCCCTACCAACTGACCTCAGCCTATCAAGTCTCATCAGGACTGGCTGCTTTTTTTTCCACCGTTCCTGGCAAGGCACCCCACCGGGGGAAGGTGATTGAGGAGCAGGCAACAGAGTCCCAGTCTATGTGTCTTAAGATGTAGTGGGGTGCATCCTTCACACTGTCACCCTGGTATGTCTTGGAATCTATCCTAGCCTGGTGTTCATCTGAAAGGACTTCGTAAAGGAGGTGTTGCTGGTGGTATGGTCTGAAGGAAGAGTAAGTCAAGAGAATGTTTAAAAAAAAAAAAAAGAAAAGAAAAAAGGCAAAAGATGTTTCATGACAGAGGAAAGAATGCTGGTGGCTGTAAAGATGGGAAAAAAGTGAATAGTCCAGAGACACTTTGAAAACATGACAGTTCAGGGTATGGTGGTAGGTGGTTTTGATGAGATGAGAATGGTCACTGAATGTGTTGCCAGGTGGTTAGGTGGGATTCAATGATTCACTTGGTATATACAGTTGTCTTTGGTATCTGTGCATTGATTCTAGAATACCAGAGTCCACAGATGCTCAAATTGTAGCATTTTCATGTAACCCATGTATATCTTCCTGTGAAATTGAAGTACCACTACATGATTTATAATAGCCTGCATGCATGTGTTTAACTCTGTTGTACTGCTGGGGAACATGACAAGGAAAGTGTGTACATAACACAATATAGATGATTTGGGGGTAGAGGTTCTAAGTAACTTTGATTCTTATTTGGGGCATCTGCAGTAGAACTGATGAGTGTGGGGAAAAACACGGTAAATATTTGCTGGGCTTTAAGGGCTATGTACAGCTGTAAGTGACCAGGGTAAAATGGGTAATTCCTATCCACATGGAGTTTGCACTCAAGGTTGCTGGTATTACCCACCCGTTTTGCTAAAAATGGCACATTGAGTCATTTTGTCATGTGAGACCCCACAATGGATATGTGTTTTCTGGCAAGATGGGTGCTTCACTGATATGGTGGCATCCCCTGAATGAAGATCTGACATAAAGGCAGAAACCACCCAGTCTCAAAGTGACCAGACCAGACTCTAGCAAATGACTATAAACTCACCCTAGAAAATAGACTGGGTGCAATCTTGGGAATGTGCCATTTTTGGTAGATCAAATATAGCTGCATGTTGCTTTCAGCTAATACCATTGTGGGCCCTATATGTTTTTTTTTTTTTATAGGAATTTTCTGATTCCAGCACTGAGGCAGGGAGATTGTTAGTTCAAGGGCAGCCTGAGTTACACAGCATGATTCTGTCTCAAATACCAAAATGTATTACATTTCTAACTTCATATTATTATTTTAAATAAGGGAGAAAGTCAAAGTCAAATTATTTAGTTCCTTTTTTTTCCCTTTTTAATCTTTCGGGTTTTTGAGAGTACATGTAGGAAAAAAGAAAGAGGTGTCTCATGAAAGTTTTTCATTATGCTGTTGATCCTAAAGACAATCAGCTATCTCAGGAGTGATTTGGAGACAATGAAAGACCATTTAGGGGGCATTCACTACTTACATTTACTAGACTACCAAGGAACCATAACTTCCTAACTACATAACAGAATCTTTATGTTATAAGGGCCCCCAAGCTAAGAAGCTTTTGGGCTCCATCCAATCGGAAACTCATTTTTATAAAAATTTTAATGAAACACAGCCACACTGTTCATTTGCAAGCATTTGCATATATTTTCATGTATCTGTTTGCAGTATATCTTCTATCTGACCCTTAGCAGAAAATGTTTGCCAACCATTCTATAGGTAAAACCTGCAGAAGTATCATACTACTCCATAGAGAAATACTGCTGAACCCTCTTTCAGGAGGCTGTCAGTTTAAATATTATGAAAATACTGTTTTGTTTTGTTTTGTTTTGTTTTGTTTTGTTTTGTTTTGTTTTTAAGATACTGGGATCAAACCCAGTTATTGATTTGTATTTCCTATTCTCATTAATTCATTACAATACTGACTATAACTCCTGAAATTGATTTCATGCAACAGGCTGTCCTCTGCAGTTTGAGAACCACTGTTCCAATCTCACTCACACAGAGAGGTATCAGAGTATCTGCTGAGGCTAATGACTGCAGGGTTATATCATGGAGCAATAGTTAGCAAGTGAAAGCCTGGGAAAATCTAACAATCTTCAAAAGAAGCACAGAGAGTGTCCATTGTATTTCTCTTCTATTTTGGTTTGGTTTAGTTTTGGCTTTTTTTTTTTTTTGAGACAGGGTTTCTCTGTGTAGCCTTGACTGTGCTGGAACTCACAAAGATCCACGTGCCTCTACTTCCTGAGTGCTGGGAATAAAGGTGTACACCACCACTGCCCGGCTTTGTCCTCTATTTTGTAACCAACTACCACAAGAATGGTGACTTACACTCTTTTTTTTTTTTTTTTAGACAAGGTCTCATATAGAAGTTTGTGTTTGAACTTACTATGAGTAAGTTTGAACTTACTATGTAGCTGAGGGTGACCTTGACTTTCTGATACCCCTGGAGATGCAAGGACAACTATTCTCTAACCTTTTAGCTTCTGTATCCCACACAAGTGCTTTGGTTCCTTTTCTGGGTCTTTCACTTTCTCCTCTCCCTTGTAAAGATCCTGGTGATCTTTTGGCCCCTCTTGGCCACTATAATCCAGAAATGTCTCATCTCAAAAATACTTAATTTAATTACATCTGAAAAGTCCCTTAAACAACAGTTGGTGACACATAGTTTTGATGACTAGGATGTAGACAGTTGTGAGGGACTATCAATTTTCCCACTAAACTACTTCCCCAGAGTATAACACACATATAGGAAACTATACACACTATGAATGTTCAACATGATGACTTTGCCCAAAGTCATGTGTAAAAAAGCCTAGAGCTCCTGTGAGTCTAAGGCCAGCCTAGTGTACATAACAAGTTCTAAGACAGACAAGGCTACACAGAGAAACCTTGTATTTAAAGGGAAAGAAAAAAAAAAGCTCAACCAGTTCCACACATCCTCTCTCCTAGGATTAACCACTCAAAACCCATTGCTGTCTAGTCTAACAGTAGAGGTGAACTTAGTCTGCCATTAAATACAATGTATATGGGAACCCCAAGATGAGTTGCTCTTCTATTCCTGGCCTTGTTGAGGTACATCCATATTGGAGATGGTAATGATTAGTTGGTTCTTAATGTTGTTTGGTGTTACTTTTTTTTTTTAAAGAGTATATCAAAGTTTTCTTAGTGTGTGGCTGTTTGTCTGGGTGTCAGATTCTGGCTGGTATATATAGTCCTGTTGTATACATACCAATCAGTGTCTCTTGGTGACCACATGCAGGCAGTCATGTTGATTAGGATTGTAAGGTATAGGGCTGGTACCACCCTGGCTCTTCAAAGTGTCTTTTATCAGTGTCAGGAACTACATAACTTGACATATGTCTTGACTGACATTTCTTGTCAGTCTATTCTTGAAGATTTTTTTTCTTTTGTTGGTTTATTTAAGAAGGGGGCTGGCTGTGTTGACCAGTCTAGTCTGGATTTCCTGGACTCAGGTGACCTTCCTACCTCTAGCCAGAGTATACAAAGCTTGGAAGCAGAAAAATGCCATCTATTGCTTGTGGCTTTGAAAACATGGCAAGGCAAAATACATAATTACAAGTTGTGGTTGCCTCTGAGGACAAAGGGAAGGGAGAATTCATTAAGGTCTCGTCTGGATATGGTTTTGTGAAACCAAAAGGAGATACAAGACAATCTGAAGTGTTTTTATAGGATTTTATTACATTATTTACTTATTACATGTGTAGCAGTCAAAGAACAATTTACAGGAGTCCGTTTTCTTCTTCCAACATGTGGGTTCCAAGGATCCAACTTAGGTCATCAGGCTTGGTGGCAAGTGTCTTTACCCTCTGAGCCATCTCTCTAGCCTCTAAAATATTTTATTGCAAAAAATTTCTGGCAGTAATATAACAAGGTATGAGGTTATTTTGAACAGATCTGGGGGTATAGATGAAGACTTTACCAGTGTGTAGTGCTTACTTTATTGTAGGTGCTGTTTCAGTCTTTTGAGGGTTTTAAGCATACCAGTTCTTTATCATCCTTTCAAGGTTCATATGAGGAAAAGCTTTATCACTTGCCTTTTACTTTACAGAAAAAATGAAACAGAAACGTGTACAAATTCACCCAGCTGGTATATTCTTAAGCCTCTCCACTCTAACCTTGAAATTTAATGGGGGTTATGGGGTAGGGTTGGACAAACTGAGAGAACTAAGGCTGCACCAAGGGTTGTGACAGAGGTGCTAATGGTTCCCCCTGCAGGCCTCCTCAGCCCAGCTGCCCGGCCTTCATAACTGTCAAGCTGAGCCCTTTGCGGGATCGACTCGTGGTGTCTGAGTGCCAGCTGACCCACTCCCACCCTGCCTGCCCACGTGAATTCGCTTACCATTTCCGCCCGGGTCACTTACTGTCCAATGCCTGCCTGCCGGTCCGCATCACCAACCAGATCTCCAAGCAGTTTGTAGCCCCTGCTGATGTGCGCCGCCTGCTGTCCCACTGCAAGGGCCCAGACCATGGGGTCCTGGATGCCCTGCAAGTGCTCGAGGGGCTCTTCCGCACAGATCCGGAGGCCAAGGTAAGGTCTCACAAGAGGCAGCATTGGGCTGGAAGACCTACATTGTCGGATTTCGTTGGTCATTCATTCTTTCTCTCACCACACATCATTCACTCATCAGTTTATTCAGTAAACAACTGCTAGGGTGCTTAAGGTGCAACAGCAGAACATTTTCTGCTGTGAACCGTCCAGCAGCAATTTTCTGCTTTGTGCAAACTCTTTTATTCTGCATTGCATTATATTGGAGACATGCATGGATGATTAGCACTTGAAATGCAACCGGTACCATACGGATCTGAGTCCATTTTAATGGGCTGAACATTAAATTAAGCATATGTGGCTGTTGGCTGCTTTGTAGAAGTTCTAGCGGCAAAAACAAAATTGCCCACATAGGTTATCATTTGAGTACTAGGAAGAAGAGGACCCAATCAAGGGAAGATAAAATCTAATTTTTTTCAACTTAGACTATACAAATGAAAAATATATACTCAATTGTTTAATGAATGGATCCAGGATATGCCCCTGAACTCTCTACCCAGGCAGCTGTGCTATATAATGAGATGGAGTGCAACCTATTGTAAAGCAGTAGAAACTGAGGGTGTGCAAAGAGATTGTAATGTGTTACTGTCTGTTGTTTATTTTTACACTCCTAGGGCTAGAACTTGAGGCCTACCACATGCTAGACAAATGCTCTCCCACTGAGCCTTATTCCCCACCCATCACTAGGGGAGTCTAGTCAAGTATTCTCCCACTGAGCCATGCTAGGAACCCTTCACTGGATTCTGGGCAAACATTCTACCTCTGAACTTCATCTCCAACCCCAACTTTCTGTACTAAGTAATTTTATTTCTGCTATCCCGTATAGTAGCTGTTGGCCTCATATGTTCTTGATCATTGAAACTGACTCTAATATGATTAAGGAGCTGGAATTTTTGTTGGTTGGCTCTTTGACTGTTTGGTTAGCTTTGATTTGTTTGTTTGTTTGTTTTTTTATTGTTGTTCTTTGGTTGTGGTGGGGGTACGTATACATGAGGTTAATGGTTTTTAAATATATTTATTTTTGGAGAGTGTGTATGCAAGTGTACCCATGCCACAGCTTACATTCAGAGATCAGAGAACAATTTATAGGAGTCAGTTCTTTCCTTCTACCATATAGATCCCAGGAATGGAACCTTGGTCCTCAGTCTTGGCTGTGAGTGCTCTTACCTGCTGAGCCACCTCACTGCCCATGCCCTCTAATTTTTGAGACAGACTCTCACTAAACCTAGTCATTAATTTGACTAGGCTAGCAATCTGGCCAATGAACTTCAGGGATTTACCTGGCTCTATGTGGGTTCTAAACATCTAAGCGTAGGTCCCTATACCTGAGTGGCAGGCAATTTACCAACTGTGCCATTTCCCAAACCCAAAGCTGGAGTTTTTAAGTAATTAAATTTAAACAGACCTCTTCACGTGCAGCTTTTGTATCAGGTAGCACAGAGATGTACATGTCCAGGTAAGTTTGCATATTCTAAATATATATATTCTATATATATATATATATATATATATAGAGAGAGAGAGAGAGAGAGAGAGATAGATAGATATATTTAGAATATATAGATATATTTAGAATATATAGATATTAGAACATATCCACTGCACAAAGCTATAAGTTCACAAGATTTCCACTCAAGTGTACTATGTATTTGGACCTTAGTCACCACTCACATCATCCTCTCTCCTCCTCCTCATGTTATACTCCATATCCTCTTTCCTAATAACCCTCCTTGACTTTCATTCTGTGTATTTTTTATTGTACCTATGAGAGGAAAATTCTATTTCAGTCTGACTTGTTTAATATGTTCTCAAGGCCCATCTTTGTCCCTGTAAATGACAAATGACCCAATATTGTTCTTTTTTGGCTGATTAAAACTCCATTAATCATAATCCTCCCCAACCTGCACACACGCACCTACCACTCAACAATATTGTCTATTCTACACATCATTTGCATCTTTTTTGTTTTGGTTGGTTGGTTGATTGGTTGGTTGGTTGATTGGTTGGTTGGTTGGTTGGTTGGTTGCTTGGTTGCTTGGTTGCTTGGTTGGTTGAGGCAAGGGTCCATTGTAGCTCAGGCTGGCCTGGAACTGGCTGTCTACCTAAGGATGACCTTGAACTCTTGATCATTTAGCCTCTACCTCCTGAGTTCTGGGAGTACAGTAGTAGGCCACCATGCCTAGCACACAAATGGTTTGTCTTACCTTGCATGCTGAAGAATGCCAAATGTCAACATCTTTCCTTCTTTCTCTGGGGCTTGGTCAGGTCCCCTAAGAAAAGTCTTCCTACCTACTGATTGGGGGTGAAGGCTAGGCTGCCAGAGTCTATCAGCTATGTGGGGAAGAGACTGGAGCTGGCAGTCAGCATGATGCATGCCAACCCTGCATGGAGCTTGGAATCTCCCTCCTTCATCCTTAGGTGGGCCTGCTGTCCCCAAGGCCAGCAATTTTTCCACTTACCCTGTTTACAGAATAAACCTCCAGTCACTTGGAAAAGTGATAGCCTGAGGGGAGAAGAGAATCACAGGGTTTCCAACAGCCCTCATCTGGTCTTATGAAAAAATCCTGTATTGGCTGGTCCTGATAGGACTCTGCTTTTGGGTTCTAGTACTCCCCATCAGCCCACTTAGGGTTCATAGTTTTTGTGGGTGGGATGATGATCAGTTTCCTCACCTGCTTTCCAGTTTCTAAGGTAAGTTTTCCAACTGTCATCTTCTCTCTCTTCCCTGTCTTTAGACGTTGAGAAGAGAGTGAGGTGCTCAGTCCATCCCCTTGCATAGTCTCACCCAGTTTCTTTCACTTGTAAGTTCTTTTGAAAGAGTTCTATATCATAAAGCATATCATTACTCTCAAAAGAGTTCTATATTATAAACACTTCAGTAATCTAAAAAGGAGTTCTTTATTGTCATCCCAAGACTAGATACACAGCATTCTTATATTCCTTTCACTTTGCACCAGTTTTCTAAGTAAGAATGCTTTGGCTTTACATCACTATCCTGAAATGTCCAAGGCCATAAACTTACAAAGTAAAGAGGCTCTTTTAGTTCACAGTTTAAGGGATTTGGGTCAAGAACCAGCAGCCTCATTGCTTTGGGCCTCTGACATAGTGGTACATCATGTGGGAAGAACATAGCAGAGCAAGCTGCTCAAGGCCCTGGCAAGGAGGGAAGCAGAAAAGCTGCAAGGACAGGTGGGGGTCAGAGCTGCATACCCCCAATGAACTAAATACTGCCCATAAGGCTCCAAGGAGTACCACATGAGCATGAGCCTTTAACACACACACCATTGCAGGACACTGCTGATACTGTAAAGCATAGCAGAGATTGTTTTTGGAAATCTCAGTACCTGACCCTTTTCTTTATATTTCATTGAAAGAAAGAAAGTCATGATGCTACCCACGTGCAAAGCACATAAAGAACAAAATACTAAGTGCCCAGGATGGAGAAAGCTGCAGTCACCTGTCATGGTTTAAGTGTGAAATGTTCCTTTTAGGCTCATGTGCTTGAACATGTGGTCTCAAGTTGTAACACAATTTTGGAACATTGTATAGTCTTTACAAGGTGAAGCATTGCTAGAGGAAGTGCAGCACTGAGGAACAGTCTTGAGACTTTATAGCCTAGCCCAACTTGCTGTCAGAGCTCTGCTTCCTGGCTGCAGTCACAGGTTACCAACCACTTCACAATCCCCTCACCCCTGCTGTGAAGGACTGTAGCTTCTCAAACTGTAAGCCAAAATAAACTCTTTCTCCCTTCAGTTGTTTCTTAACAGGTATTTGGTCATAGTGATTGGAGAAATAACTAGCACATTTTGGCAAAGGACAAAGACAGGGGCCATGTCATGAAGACTTTCCCCAGATTTTGCCAGTGTTTCTACCACATCAGCCATCTTGGTGGAGGGGGTTGGCGCTGTGGATAGAGTCAAAGCTGGCAACTTGTTTTGTTGCAATTAATATGTCCTAGACTCTTCCCATACATTGTGGCTGTGTTGTTTATTGGCTGTGGCATAGTGAACACGTTATGAACAGGTAACTTAGTTTCTTGAAGCCTCAGTTGTTCATTTGTAAATGGAGGTAATAATAACAGACACTACTTACAGGATCATGAGGTGAGGATTAAATATGTGTATCAGAGAATGTGTGAACTTTTCCTCAGGAGATAAACAAATGCTTATTCTCCTCAGATAGGACACCAACAACATACCCAAGATGCAGTTCCACCCAACTCTAGCTTAGTAAACCCGTGAGTTTATTTAGGATTACAGAAGCAATTTACAAGGAGCTACACAACTGAAGAAAATGTCTCTCTCCTAGTAACCGGTAAAAGCCTACACATCTTTGAGGAAGGGCTATTCCTCATGAGCCACTCAGCACCATCATGGGCCCAATCTTATGTGGGTCTCAACAGATAGAGTGTGTGTTTGTGTACAGCTGGTAAAATGTAAAGAGGTAAATGTCATGTCATGCCTAGATGACAGTGTTCCACAACAGTGAGATAGAGACAGAAAGAGAAAGAATACAGAAAGCAAGAGGCCCTGTATATGTAGAAATTGTTGGGCTGGAGAGATGGCTCAGAGCTTTAGAGCACTGGCTGTTCTTCTAGAGGTCCTGAGTTCAATTCCCAGCAACCACATGATGGCTCACAAACATCTATAGTGAGATCTGGTGTCCTCTTCTGGCACATATGCAGACATATATGCAGGCAGAACACTGTGTACATAATAAATCTTAAAAAAAAAAACCACATACACACACAAAAAAAGAAATTGTTGTAACTCCCTCATTTTCCCCTTCAGGACAAAGTGGAGAGTAATATCTGATCATGTGAAAGGGAAAGGGTGTACTTGCATATAGGAAGGCATGAGTGGCAGTGGTGAGTGCTGTTTCTTGAGCTTTTCCATCTCTGAAGATGCACCACTGTGCACAAAGCCAGAGCCTGTGAGTCTGGCCTTATGCCCAAGCCACATAGACTCAAAGCCTTACTCTGCCAGTTACTATCTAGATGACTGCAGGCAAGCAACTGGCCTCTCTGTGTCTCTGCTTCCTCCTCTGAAAGAGGGAGGGAGTAATTACAGTATATGCCTTGTGGGATTATTAAAGGGTTTGGAGGAATGCCTGGTAGAGAAGCTGCTTTGTGCATGACTAATGTTCCTCAGCACTTCATTCACTGAGAAGCATCAACTTAACATGTATTTATCTTTGGTTTTCTGCCTGTCCCACATATACCCTCTACAGTGCACCTTGTTTATACTCTTTCATGCCTAAAGCAGTGCACTGCATATCATGCTTGTCCCAAAAATATTTGGAAGAAAACTAAACTAGTGTACAATATATAGTCCCACCTTCATCAAATGTCAGCACACCCACTGCCACCTACACATCTCTTCCAACTCTGCCCCACCACTCCTAAAGGCCTGAGCCTTTCTTCTAGAACTACCACTTGCTAGCCCCAAGACTTGGGCAAGTCACTCCTCTAGTCTGGTTGGAGACTTTTTGGCCACTCTGGCTTTCAGTGACTCACTAAGAGTCATAGAACACAGAAAGCATGTTATATTCACAATTAACTGTTTATTTAAAAAAAAATGACACAGCTTAAATTGTATTGTAAACAGCTCCATGTGGCTATGCTACTGGATACAGCAGGTGTGGGTTGAATATCTTTTAAGTAAATTCAGTGTAAAATAATGGAGGCTGGAGGGATGAACCAGTGGTTAAGAGCACTAGCTGCTCTTCCAGAGAACCCAGTTAAATTTCCAGCACCCACCTGGAGGCTCACAACTTTAACTCTAATTTCAGGGGATCCAACATTCTCTTCTGGCCTCCAAGGGCACCAGCCACACACGTGATATACAGACATATGTGATACAGACAAAAAACATACATATAAAATAATAAAAAGTAATGTCGGAAAACATTGTAGTCAACTGAGTCAATGATAAATTTATTACATGTTTTTTTTTCCTAAAATATATTGAATCTCAGTACCCTTTGGGGTACTAAGTATATGGCTTTATGGCTAAGAAAGCAATATATTTCTCTTTTGGACTCTATCAAGCCTATTTGCTAATAAATAACATTTATTATTTACTATTATTACTAAATAAATAATAGGTTTGGTTGTGTGTGTTGCATGTACCTGAGCATAAGGGTACACGCGTCCATACAGAAGCTAGAGCAGATCACCTGTCTTCCTCTATCACTATGTTATTGCCTTGAGACAGGATCTCATGCTGAAGTGAAAATTGCTGTTTTCATTTAGTCTGGCTGTCTCCAAGCTCCCAGGATCTGCCTGTCTTTGGTTCCCAATGCTGGGGTTACAATCAAACAGCTGTGCCCAGTTTTCTGTTTTCTTTTTGTTTTGTTTTGTTTTTTATGTGGGTGCTGTGGATTTGAGTCAGGTCCTTATTTTGACTGAGCCAGCTATTCAAGTCTGTCCATACTTTTTTTAGTAGATTTTGTGAAGGCTGAACATTATCCACTGTTTTTAAAATAGTCTTGCAGAATGAGGTTGAATTATGAAAGAATGGCTTTGGAGAGGTCTCTGATTAAATTGGATTCAAATCCTGTTTTCACCAATGCAGGTTATTTCTTATGGAAACTGGCTGAAGGATTCCCCAGCCACTGGCCCAGAATGTAAAGAGATCTGGGGCTGGTAATGTAGCTCAGTTGGTAGAGTGTTTGCTTGAGTGGCTCCCTGGTTCCATGCCCAGCACCTAAATATAAACCAAGAGTAATGGCACAGGCCTGCAATCCCGCATCTTAGAAGGTAGACACAGAAAGATCAGAAGTTCAAGGTTATCCTTGGCTACATAGTTTGAGACCAACCTAGGCTACATGGAACCTAGTCTTGGGGGTGAGATGGGAGTCCTTGAGCAAATAATCAATATGGTCATTGTGAACTTGGACTCTTAGAGTACTTATCACTTCTTAATAATGGGGATATTGCTTGCACCAAGCAATGTACAAAACTCATTAATGCATTCCATCCCTCTAGTCCCAAGACTTACTGTGGACATTTTTATAGATGAGATGGAGGTGAAGCAAGCTGCCAAAAAACACTCAGCCAGAAAGAAGTGAGTGCAGGACCTCAGGCTGGGCAGTCTGGTCTAGAAAGCTTTGTTTTTTTTACTGCTGCTCCCTCTCTCAGGGCTGGGAGGAATGAACAGTCAGTTCCTAGAAGAAGAAACTGAGGCAGAGAGGTAAAATCAAGCCATGAGGTGGGTCAGGGAGGCTCAAATCAAGATCATCTAATCTGCCTCCACAATCTGCTGCTTATCAATGGCCCTCAAACTAATGCAGCGGGGACTCCATGGGAGGCTTGTCTAAGCAAGTTCAGAGTCTCAGCTCCAACAGGCACGGGGAGGTAGAAAGGGATTGGGGCAGGGGGAGGGGGGCAGGATTGTGCAGGTGGCTGTTTGTCTGTTGCAGTTCCTGCTGTCAGCAGTGGTCCAAGGCCCTGGTGTAGACTGCTGCTTGGTGCAGGAAGGACTAATAACATTCTGCTTCCAGCAGCAGCAAACAGGACTCAAAAGTATCACAGGGGCTAACAATGTCACCAAGTCCCAATATTGTGACATTGGATCAGGGTGTCCTGGTCGCAAACCCCAGAGAGCAACTAGGTTACAAGAACATCTGATTTTTATTGTCTTATATGCCTCTTGCCAATCAAAAGATTCTATGCAAATCTATGAATGAATGGATTTTCATTTCTGCAGAGGACCAAGCTTGTATCCTGGGAACAGGGAAGGTCATGCACGTGCACGCGTACTCACACACGGTGTCCCCTGACCTCTTTCTTTGCCTCCCTGCCCATGCCTGCAGGTGAAGCTGGTGTTCGTGGAAGACCAAGCGATGGTGGAGACGGTGTTCCTTCTGACATCGCGCACCAGGGCGCTGCTGAGGCGTTTTCCGCGCATCCTGTTGGTGGACCGACTGCCTGGGCTGCAGGGCGCGCTAGACTTAATGGCAGTGCTGTGTGTAGACAGTGCTGGACGCGCGCGCCAGGCTGCCTGTTGCGTGGCGCGCCCCGGCACGCCGAGCCTGCTGCGGTTCATGCTGGTCTCCCTGCTGCAAAGCGCTCCCGACGTCAAAGGCCGGGTACGCTGCCTCACAGCTGGGCCCGAGGTGGCCGGGCAGCTGCGCGCAGTTCGCCAGCTGTTACCTTGTGCACGTGTGCAGATCTGTCGCGCTCAGGGTCTGGAAACACTCTTCAGTAAGGCACAGGAGTTGGGCGGTGCCAGCCAGGAGGATCCAGACCTGTGGCCACTCCTCTGCCGCCTAGCAGATTCAAAATCCTATGCAGCATACAGCGAGGCTCTGGCTGAGCTGCGCTCACAGGCTCCAACTGCCTTCATCAGATACTTTGAACACAACTGGGCACCCCGCCACGACATGTGGGTTCGTTTCCGGGCCTATGAAGCAACCCGTGACCTGGATGCCTGTGCTCTAGTTCGGGGTCATCGCAGGCGACTCCTGCGCCGCCTCAGCCCCTCACACAGTGTGGCTCAGTGCCTTCGCGACCTAGTGGCCATGCAGTGGGCTGATGCGACTGGAGAGGCAGCCTCTGAGGGTGTTAATGGTGACAGAGTGTTGTTGGAGAGTGAGCCCAAGAATAGGATGGAAAAAGAGAAGGTGAGGTGTGCAGAGACCCGCAACTGGGGAAGGGCTGGTCAGGAGAGTGAGAACGGGAGAGGATTGCATCTGAGAGATGGGCAAGGAGTTTGGTTGGAGAATCAGAAGGTGAGGGGGCCTGAAGGAACAGGAACCCAGCTGGAAAAAGAGCACTTGAGAGGACCAGAGGTCAGAGACTGGAGGGGAACCCTGATGGAGGATGGAAGAGTTAGGGTGCTAGGGCCCATAGATCAGGGAGGCACCCAGATTGAGTCTGAGAAGGCCAAGAGTCTTGAAGGAAACCCCTGGAGGGACGTCCAATTACAGCAGGAGAAGAAGGCACGTGCACTAAAACCTCGAGACTGGAAAGGGCCTCAGTTTGAAATGGAGAAGGGGCTAGACATTAGAAAGTGGAGGGAGGTTCATATGGAGAAGCCGTTAGAATTGTTCCCTGAAAAAGGAGATCAGAGAGCACTCCAGTGGGGAGGCGAGGGGCAGAAAAGGCCAGAGGTTGCTGAGGAGAGAAGTGGGAGAGTTCGAGTCAAAAGGAGACGGGGCCTGGAGGACATCGTTGTTGTTCATTTGGAGGATACAAGAGCTACAGGCGTAGTGAATGGAGACAAAGGGGGACCCCAACCTGTGGGGTCCAAAAATGGAGGAGAGCAGATGGAGATTGGAGATCCTGGTGAGAGGCTTTCAGGGGTGGGGAATGGTGTACCATGCATCACCCCTGTGCGGACTGTGCCGGAGGGCAATCCAGAATGGGCTGTGACCAGAGCTGAGTCACTGGCCACAGAGCAAACAGTACAGAGAGGAGGTGAAGAAGGCCTAGGGGAACCAAAGAGGCTTTGCTGCCCCTGTAGAGATGAAGGAGTAGACTGTGAGGCACTAGCCAATTTCCGAGCAGCCTGTGGGCCAGAGCTGGGAGACCTAGTGGCAGAGGAGCTGGCCTTTGCTAGGCAGCATGGGACCCGTGGTTTCCACTGGACTGGAGCTGGCTTTGCCCTTAAGGATGGCGCCTCAGACTTCTTCCTGGATGGGGCCCTGACTCACTGCAGCTGCTCGATCCATGCTGCCAGACGCCTACCTTGCAGACACCTCTTTGCTGCTCGTCTCCTCACAGGGGCAGCCTTGTTCCACATGGACCTGCTCAGAGATTGCTGGGGGAGATCTCAGGAACCCTGACCCTGTGTATCCCTGCCTGATACCCTCCGAATGAAGGGCAGGAACATATTCTTTGATCCCAAAGATAATAGGGCTCATGCCCAGTGGGCCACCCCAGCCCTTCTAATCACCTCCTGAGACATCTAATGACCTCCTCTTGGCCCTCTTCCTCTACACCCTAGGGAATGCTGGCCGTGATCTCTGAGATCCTGGAATCACACCTATGGGAAGTGCTAATGGCCAGAGCACATTGCTCTGAGGAAGAAAGGAATGAATGAGGAGAGGTGTAGATAGGGTCAGCCAAAACAGAAGACAAGAAAGGGACAGAGATGGGGCAGGGAGAGGCACAGTGGAGGTCACAGAAAGAAGCTAAGCTATGGGGGCACTAACAGGAGTAAAGACTGAGAACCTTAGGGACTACAAGGCTGAAATGGGAGAATGAGCAAAACTGAAGAAGAAAAGGTAGAAGGAGACCTCTAAAGGAGAAAGGGAGAAAAGATAGAAGGGAGGGCAAGAAACAGGACTGCAGAAGTGAAGCACAGAAGAGGGTGGTTAAGGGGAAGAGACAAAATTTTAAGGAGATGGCAAAACGAAGAGAAGAAGATGATAGTATGACTTGGGGAGTTGGCCATTTCTCAGGGGAGATGGCTCTCTGGTGGAACAAGCTAACTACTGCCTCAGAGCGAAGGGAAGTAACTGAACAACTGTGCTTGGAGATTGGAATAAACAGCATTATTTTGGTCTCCAGTGTAAGTTCATGGCTTCTGGGGGAGTGTGGGGGACACAGATCCAGAGGAAAAATGAAATGGCCCAGCACCCCTTTATTCTTTTTGTCAGTGAACTTCTAGGGCCAGATGAATGGAAGACTCACAGTATATTACTAGGAAAACTGATGGCTCATCCTTCTGAACCACCTCACAATCATGGCAATTTCCAGACATCTAACCATGCCAAAGTCTTCTCAATAATTTGAAAATGAACTTTTGGCCAAATTCTGGCCAATGGAGTTTTCTCAAATGGAGGCAGGACTCCTAGGAAAGATTGTCTTACTCCTAAGATATTCCAAAATGAGATGATTCTAGGCCTGCTCACCCACGAACTACCTTAGACAAGTGTGGAATGAAACCTACACTGAGGAGGAGCAGAAAAATGGGATCTGAAGACCTTTTAATGTCAAAGAGATGGCTCAGCAGGTTAAAATTTTAAAATGATTGCCTTGCAAACCTGGTGATATGAATTCAATCCCCAGGCTCCCAAAAGTTGTTCTCTCACCTTCACACACATACACAGAACAACAACAACAACTGTGTTTTGAGATTGGAATAAACAGCATTATTTTGGTCTCCAGTGTGAGTTCATGGCTTCTGGGAAAGTGTGGGGGACGCAGATCCAGAGGAAAAATGAAATGGCCCAGCACCCTTTTGTCCCATTGGAGTACTCAGTGCTGTGGGTATCCACTCAGACACAGGTTTAAGCCAGTAGAAAGTCTTTATTAGCTGGCCAGTAACCACACTAGGATAGCATAAGATACGAGATCTCAGTGTAGCCCCAGTCTTTCTGAGGCTGAGCCTTTAAGTACTTTCTTTGCTTCCATCTTTCTTTCTTTCTTTCTTTCTTCCTTCCTTCCTTCCTTTTTGTTTCTTTCTTCTTTTTCTTTTAATGAAAGGGTTTCTCTCTGTAGCTCTGGCTGTCCTGGAACTTGCTATTATGAGAGTGACCTCAAACTCAGGAAGATCGGCCTGCCTCTAGCTTCTGAGTATTGGAATTAAAGGCATGAGCCACCATACCTGACTTTTGATAACCTTTTAAATTTTTTATTAATTTTTATTTAATGTGCATTGTTGTTTAGCCTGCATGTATGGCTGTGAGGGTGTCAGATCTTGGAGTTACAGACATCTATGGGCTGCTAGGTGGGTTCTGAAAACCCTGGTTCCCTGGAAGAGCCATCAGTGTTCCTAACCACTGAACCATTTCTCCAGGCCCTTGATCACCTTTTTAATGAGATAGATAAAGAGAGAGCAAGAATGCGGAATAGATAAATAGATAGATAGACAGACACATAGATAGGTAGAGAGATAGAGAAGAGAGGGAGCTCGAGAGACAGTTCACTATGTTATGTGGTTGGAGAGGTGGGACAGGATCTGTGAGGAAGTGGAAAAGGAGAATGAATATGATCAAAATAAATCATATGAAATTCTCAAAGAATAAACAAAACATTTTAAAATATGTTTCTACAACTGCAAAATCACATTTTTCCAAGATAAATCTTACGTCCCTTAAGAATCTGTAAAATACTGCCCTGAAGAGCTGGCTCAGTCCTTACAATCCCTCGCTCTTCCAGAGGGTTGGATTGCCAGCACAGATGCAGCTGCTTGCAGGGACTCTAGTTAGGGAATAGGACACCCTTCCCTGTTCCCTGCAGGCGTTGCAGGCATGTGTTGCACAGGCGTAGATGCAGGCAAAATACCCATAGGCATAAAATAAAAAATGATGGAACATTTAAGGAATTTAAATAAAATTATTCTTTCCACTTAAAATAAAAAACCATGAACTCTGAATTGTATACTTCACAAGCATTAAATCTAAAAGTAAAAGTTATATGACATGTCCTCAATGGTTAGGCCAGAAGGAAAGGAAGGGCTACACTGACCGTGTAAGTATGCGTTTGAGGTATTCTGAGTTATTTGAAATGTGGGCTGTATATCTTTTCTTGTTCTATTATATTTGCAGAATGTGTTGATTAGGAATATTTAACATATTTAATTATAGAAATATTATTTATCTTATTATCATAGCAAGGAATTTAAAAATAAGATTCCATAGGAAACCAAAGTGTGTTCCCACTATGACTAATTCCTGTACAGTGGCCCAAACCAAAAAGCACAGACTAGCATCACATCCTCTATGGAAGATGAAGAAATTAAAAGCACACTGTAGAAGCAAGAGGCACAATTGCCTCCGATGAACCAGAGAGTGTGTTCCCTGGAGTCCTGTTCAGTGCCCAGGCTGTTTGAGTGGCTGTGGTGATGTCTGCCACTGCAGAAGAACTAACTTTTAATGACCGTTCAGATCCCAGAATTGACTCTCTGGTGTAGCTCATCTTGGGGAAATGTGTGTCCTCAAAGGCACCTGGCCTTGTTAGCTTAATAAGTTCACCAGGAGACTCATTTTAAGGGTGGAAGCCTGATATACTGCTCCTCTGGGTGCTCCAAAATGTTGCACTAAAATAAGGCCATTGATGCCTCAGGCACAATGTGGGCCATGCCCATGGGGAGGAAACATGCTGCATTATGTGTGTGCAACTTAGTTGTGAGTGTGTTTAGGAAGCCTTTCCAACATGTGTCTGTGGGATGGAGTCACCTCCAGTGAAGATGCCAAGACACCCAGACCTGAGACTGAGAGGGAGGTATGATGACCCTGTCAATGTCCCCCTTTCCCAGCCTCCTTCTGCAGACTATGATCTTATCAGATATTTTGTTTCAGGTTTCCTATCAAATATAATATTTCCCCAATCTTATTTTCTCTACATCTCTTTACCTTCATTCAAGTTTTTACCATTTTCTTTCCCTTCTCTATCTTAGCACATGTTCCAGCCAAGGATGCACTCCCTTCATGAGAGCATTCCACACTCACAACTTCGTACAGTTCTGGTGTCCTTGATGGGAAGCTATGCTCTAGAACCTTTTCTATGTCCAAAAAACTCCTGGATGTGCTAACATAGATCCCAGGATCTCATCTTCTCACAAGTATTTGCATTTCCCAACTGCTGTCTACATTTAAACCTGATACTGTTTCCTCTGTCCTGGGCAGTGCAGCGGGGTATCCTTTACCAAGTACTGACAACTTTCAAACTCTCCTTTCTCCAATCATCCCTGTTTGTTTGTTTGTTTGTTTGTTTGTTTGTTTGTTTGTTTAGATACAAGGTTTCTCTGTGTAGCCTTGGCTATCCTAGACTCACTTTGTAGACCAGGCTGGCTTCAAACTCACAAAGATCTGCTTGCCTTTGCCTCCCTGAGTGCTGGGACTACAGGCATGCACCACCACGCCCAGCTGCCAGTCATCCCTCTCAAAAACATGTACTCTTTCCAGTTCTGGCAAGAATGTTACAGTAAGTTCTGAGCTGCCAACTTAGATTTGTGGACTCCCTTGCTCTGTGCTTTTGTTGATTTGTACTTAGACCTCAATCAAATGGGAGAGATCTGTGCTGGGCACAACTGTGGCTGAAAAGCTGCTTACTTTCACAGGTAGGAATCTATGGTTCTGTGTTCTCCTGGCTTTTGGGGTTGCTGGCTTGGGAGCTGATGTTATTCTCATGTGGCTGTCTGGGTACACGGGTTGGCAATCTCTCCTTATAACACCTAAGACTGGTTCTGGGCTTCACATTTTTTATATATCTATGATATGTCTTTGTGTGGCTCCTCTCTAGTCATGTCTATTCAGGGTTTGTTTGGATGATCATCTCTTCTGTAAGTTTGGGAAGCATTGGTTCTGGTTTTGTTGGTTAACTCAGTAGTGCCTGTAGACTTTAACTCACCAAGCTCTTACACCATGTTGGGCTGGTTGAGTTGACTCCACAGATCTGGACACACTCATTCCTTTCTTTACATACACCTCCTGGTGTATGGTATTCTTGATGTTGTCCTCCAGCCTGGAAATTCCTCCCCTGCTTGGACTCATCTGCTGTTGACACATTCAGCTGTGCTTTTGATTTGATTTGATTGATTGGCTTTATCATTTGCAGCATTTCTGTTTGCTTGCAGAGTCCCAATTACCTTGCCAGTATTTTCTTTTGTATCTTTAATTACCCTTTCCCATTGCTGGCCCTTTCATCCACTCCTGCCAACATTCACTGTGCCCAAATCAGGCACAGTGGATCTGTGCCTGAACTGATCCACTTACAACATTCATTCATTTGGGTCCTGCATGTGGTCATGGGTCCTCTGCAAACTAGGACTCTGGAATGATTTTCAGACATTTCAGTCCTCCTTTTCCTTGATTCTGGTGGTGTTCTCTTCTATTTGAAGATATGAGGACAGTGGATTCTTTCGTGTGTGTGTGTGTGTGTGTGTGTGTGTGTGTGTGTGTGTGTGTGTG